>NW_006408839.1:1235064-1236930 GCF_000296735.1 Chrysochloris asiatica | reverse complement strand
TTCAAATATATGCACCAACCACTAAAGCCAGTGATAAAATTGCAGAATTCTATCAATTTCTTCATCTGAAATTGATCACACATGCAATCAAGATGTATTCTCTAGGATGTGTCAGATAAAGTTGTTGTAACAATTTTTATCTTGCAAAATATAAAAGGATAGAGAATGGAGTAAAGAAAGGGAGACCTAATAGCCCCAAAAAAGAATTTCTGGGAGAGGAGAGTATCTTCTGGGCCTGAAGTTCCTGTCCATAAGGTTGGGGGTTCAACCCACAAGCTGTTCCTCAAGAACCCTATATAGGGTCTCTATGACTTGGAACAGACTCAACAACACTTACCAACAATGACAAACTGTGAGAAGAACAGAAGAGTTGTGGAATGGAATCAAGAACATCATACAGGAAAGAAGCAAAAGGTAATTGAGAAGACAAGAAAGAGGAAAAGACCAAAATGGATGTCAGAAGAAATTCCAAAACTTCCTCTTCAGCATAGAGGGGCTAAAGCAAATGGGAGAAATAAGGAAGAAAAAAAGCTGAATAGAAAATTTCAAAGGACAGCACAAGAACACCAAGTCAAGTATTCTAATGAAATGTGCAAAGCCTGGAAGACAGAACACAAAAAGGGAAGAACACACTAAGCATTTCTCAAGCTGAGAGTTTGAAGAAAAACTTCAAGTCTCAACTAGCAATTTTGAAGGGTTCTATGGAGTCCTGGTGTGGCGCTGTGGGTTAATGCACCAGACTATAAATCTGTTTGAACTGCAAGGTGGGCGGTTCAAGCTCACCAGCTGCTCCTCGGAAACCCTATACAAGGTTGCTATGGGTAGGAACCAACTTGACGGCACGTAAAAACAACAATGGGCACTGTAAGATCAGCATTGGTTTGAAGCACAAGTTCGGCAGTTCAAACCCACCAGAAGTTCCTCAGAAAGCCTATACAGGGTAACTATGGGTTGGAAACGACTCGATGGTACTTAAAAACAACAACATGGGCAAAAGAGTGAATGACTCGGAAAGCATCGAAAGAAGATTGAAGGTCAGTCTGAACCACAAGGTCAGATGTTCAAACTCACCAGCCACTCCTCGGTAACCCTATATGGGGTCACTATGAGTCAGAAATGACACAACAGCAATTAACAACAACAACTGTTAGACATAGTGTCCCTCAGGTTGCAAGGCACTACAAATGCAACTGGGAAGAGCTGTCTCCACAAAGTAGAGTTGACCATGATGACACAAATGAAGTAACACTTAAAGAGCCTTCATTTACTGATGGGTACGAATTTAAAGTGAGGAGAAACAGCTGTAAACATCCATTAATAAACACAAATAGAAGAAAAATATCAAAATGGATGTCAGGAGAGACTCTGAAACTTGCTGTCTTGAGTAGAGATGCTAAAGTAAATGGAAGAAATAAGGAGGTAAAAGAAATGAACAGAATATTTCAACAGGCAGCTGAAAGAAAAGTCAAATGAAAAGTGCAAAAGAAAGAATACACTCAACCTTTGTCAAGCTTTAATAACTGAAGAAAAAATTCAAGCCTCAAAGTGAAATATTGAAGGATCCTATGAGTAAAAATATGGAATTATGTAGGGAGCATCAAAAGAATCTCTTTGATATAAGTGAGTAAAGTTTTGCTAAAGGTTATACAGAAATGGCTACAATCATACATTGACAGGGAACTTCCAGAGGTTCAAGCTGGATTCAGAAGAGGCCATGGAACAAGAGATATCATTGCTGACGTCCTATGGACCTTGGCTGAAAGCAAAGAATATCAGAAAGATGTTTACCTGTGCTTTATTGACTATGCAAAGGCTTTCGATTGTGTGGATCATGACAAGCTATGGACAAGATTGCGAAGTATGAGC
>NW_006408839.1:1230090-1234139 GCF_000296735.1 Chrysochloris asiatica | reverse complement strand
GTACCAACTCGATGGCACCTAACAACAACAACCAAAAGAATATGGAAGGAATACATGGAGTCAGTATTCCAAAAATAAATGGTCAAACTTCAACCATTTCAAAAAGTGGAATATGATCAGGAGCTAATGGTACCAAAGGAAGAGGTCCAATGTGTACTGAAGGCATTGGAAAAGAACAAGGCTCCTGAAATTAATGGAAGACAAATTGAATCTTTCAACAAACTGATGGCACACTGGAGGTACTCACACATCTATGCCAAGAAATTTGGAAGGCAGCTACATGGCCAAGAGATTCAAAACGATCTGTATTTGTACCCATTCTAAAAGGAAGTGACACAACACAATGCAGAAATCATCAGTCAATATCATTAATACCACATGTAAATAAAATTTTGCTAAAGATTATTCAAAAGCAGCTGCCACAGTACATTGACAGGGAACTTCTAGAGGTTCAAGCCTGATTCAAAGTAGGATGTAAAATGAGAGATTCATTGCTGAAGGCAATTGATCTTTGCAGAAAACAGAATACGAGAAAAATGTTTACATGTGCTTCATTGGTTAGGCAAAGGCTTTCACCTTCATGGATAACAACAAACTATTGATAACATTGTGAGAAATGGTGTTTTAAAATACTTAATTGTGCTCATTTGGAACCTGTATATAAAACCAAGAGACAGTCATTCCAACAGAACAAGGGGACACTGATGGTTTAAAATCATGAAAGGTGTGCACCAGGGTTATATTCTTTCACCATACTTATTCAATTGGTATTCTGAGCAAATCATCAGAGAGATGTGTTATATGAAGAAAAACATGGCATCAAGATTGGAAAATGAAGCAATGACAATGTTAAATGAATGTGCAGATGATACAAACTTGCTTGCAGAAAGTGAAGAGAACTTAAAATACTTACTGATAAAGATCAAAGACCAAAGTCTTCAGTGTGGGTTGCACCTCAATCTAAAAAAAAAAAAAAATCCTTACCACTGGACCAATAAGTGACATCATGATAAACGTAGGAAGGTTGAAGTTATCAAAGACTACAATTCGCTTGGATTTACTATCAACACTCACGGACGCAGCAATCAAGAAATCAATTTATATTGCATTTGGCACATCTGCTGCACAAGACCACTTTAAAGTGTTTGAAAGTAAAGATGTCGGTTTGAGAACTAAGGTACACCTGACCCAATCCATGGTATTTTCAGTAGCCTCATATGCATGTGAAATTTGGACAATGAATAAAGAAGATCATAGAAGAATTGATGCATTTGAGTTACAGTGTTGGAGGAGAGTATTAAAAGTACTATGTGTTGGAAGAAGTACAGTCAGAGTTTGGGTGGCAAGACCTCATCTCTCATACTTCATACATATTTTCAGTGCATATTTACTCTGGAGAAGAGTGTCATGCTTGGTAAAGTGGAGAGCCAGCAGAAAATAGGAAGAGCAATATCATGATGGATTAGCATAGTCGCAGCAGCAATGGCCTCAAACATAGTAAGATTTATGAAGTTGGTACAGGACTGGGCAGTTTTTCATTGTGTTATGCCTAGGGTCACAATGAGATGGAATCATATAGACGGCATTCAACAACAATGACAGTAACAGTCTGTATGATGAGCAAGTAATCTGAGAAGCTGGATTAAATGAAGAAGAATGTGGCATCAGAATTGGAGAAAGACTTATTAACAGTCCTCAATATGTAGATGATAACACCCTTGCTTGCTTGAGAGTGAAGAAGACTTAAAATACTTACTGATAAAGATCAGAGACCACGGCCTTCAGTATGGTTGCACCACAATGTAAAAAACAAAACAAAAATTCTCACCACTGAACCAATAAATAGCATCATGATAGTGGTGAAAAGATTAAAGCTGTCAAAGACTTTGTTTTGCTTAAATCCACTACCAACTCTCATGAAAACAGCAGTCAATAAATGAAACGACTTATTGTATTAGACAAATCTGCTGCACGAGACCTCTTTAAAGTATTCAAAGGCAAAGATGCCCGTTTGAGGACTAAGGTGCTCCTGAAGCAAGTCGTGGTATTTTCAATAACCTCATATGCATGTGAAAGCTAGACAATGAAAAAGGAAGGCTGTGTTTTGTTCTGTTGTGTATAAGATCGATATGAGTTTTAAAAAAACACAGATGGCACCTACCAACAACCACAAACTATGAGAAAGTACATTTCTGTGTATTTCAGTCATTCACTGTGGTGTTTCTGTTCTAGACGCACTAGATAACTATGAGAGCTATGATTTCAGCTATGAGCTCTGGGTAACTGTGAGTTTTCTTTCTGGGAGAATCCATCACTTACTTATTCTATCACCTTTGTTCTATGTCCCCAGGAGTTCATTTATGTGTTTGGTTGGAGCATGCGTCACAATTTGCTGAGTCTAGTCCTTATGTTGGAGGAGACTATTGAAAGTGCAATGGGCTGCCAAAAGAACCAACAGATCCCTGTTGGAACAAGTGCAGCCAGAGTGCTCCTTGGAGGCCAGGATGGCCAAACTTCGTCTCTTATACTTTGGACATATTGTCAGGAGGGACCAGTCACTGGAGAAGGATGTCATGTTTGGTAAGGTGAAGGTTCAGAGAAAAAGAGGAAGACCCCCAGCGAAATGAATTAGCAAAGTGGCAGCATCAATGGGCTCAGGCGTGGCAACAATGGTGACGTTGGCCCAGGATCTAGCAGTGTTTTGTTCTGCTGTGCATAGGCTCTTTGATCTATAGGACAACAGTCCCGATAACGTGCTTTGATGATCTTGCAAACCATCAGCCCAATACTGCCTTCCATCCCAGTTAAACACCAGGACAAGCTTCCCTGAAAAAAACTCAAATCTGACCATCAAGGTAAACTTCTCTAGAATCTTAGTTTAAAAAAAAAAAACTTTACAGGAAATGGACATTTAGGGATAAGGTGATACTTCTTTGCATTTTTCATCCTATCCCATCCCATCATGAAAACCAAACAATATTGTTTGTCACTTTGCTTTCACAGGAAATTTCCAGCAACAGTTCAGTGGAACATGGCCTTTTCCACATACCCCCTGTAACGAGCACCAATTGCAGAAGATAAATAGCCATTCTGAAGATAACACCATCTGATGTCTCATGAATAGCCATTTGGTGAAACCCATCACTGTGTAGCTAAACCACAAAGATAGTCTTGATGACATTACAGATGCACTACACTACAGAATGGTTAGTTTGTAAGAACCACTGGCAGTTCTAATGTAAAGACAAACTTGCACCTCATATTTTATCTTTGAAATGCATTCTTATTTCACCATGTCCACCATGTAACATGGAAAAGGTAACTATGAGCTTTCCTTCTGTACGCCTTTGTTTCAATGACAGGACTAATTTAAAACACCATTTCTGACTAAAATAAAAATGGATGTGAGGACTCAATGCACACAGTAGAGGTAAACAAATGCATGGCATGAGTCCATGTGAACACAGAAGACACCAAAAATGCTTTCATATGGTTTGTCTTGATTTTAGTAATCTTGCCAAGTGTTTAAATAATCTTGCCAACTGTTTAATGATATTGAATACATAGAGAAATCTATTTCATGATAGAAGTATTGTTTTTAAAGTTGTATTAGTATAGAAAGTTTCTTTTTTTTTTAACTGAGACTCTTAATAAGCCTGAGAATTCAAAAATTCAGAGAATTCAAACCATCTTGGTTTGAATTCTCTGAATTTGCCATTTAGATCATTGGTTACAGTATTTTGTCCTTGGCAAACAGTGAAAGGGTGAGAAAAAAAATAATTACATGCCAATCAAAATAGCAAATAAAAATCACTGCCATTAGGTCAATTCCAACTCATGTTGTTGTTGTTGTTGTTGTTGTTGTTGTTGTCAGGTGCCATTGAGATGGAACCAACTCATAGAGAAACCATGCAGAGAAGAACAAAACAATGTCCGATCTCGGGCCAACCTCACTACCGCTGCCACACTTGAGTCCACCAATGCTGCCACCTGGCCAATCCATCTCATTGGGGGTCTTCCTCTTTTTCTCTGACCCTCCATCTTACCAA
>NW_006408839.1:1217338-1227913 GCF_000296735.1 Chrysochloris asiatica | reverse complement strand
TTTGCATTCCAATCACCAGTAATGAGCAATATATCTTGATTGCATGTTTGATCAAGTTCAGATTGCATAATTTGGTAGAATTCTTCTATTTCATCCTCACTGGCTTTAGTGGTTGGTGCATAAATTTTAATAATAGTGGTATTAATTCCAACTCATAGACACCCTATATAGGGTTTCTGAATCAGTACATCTTGGTGGGTTTAACTGCTAATCTTGAATTAGATGGCAAACTCCTAACCCACAGCACCACCAGGGTTCACCACATGTCAATGTTGTTGTTAAGTGCCATCAAGTCAGTTTCTACCCACCATGACCCTATTTAGGGTTTCCGATGAGCAGCTGGTGAGCTTGAAGCACTGACTTTGCAATTCAAACTGACCTTGTGGTCCAGTGCATTACCCTGCAGTGCCACACCAGGACTAGTAACGATTAACCAATTATTCAATAAAATGATCCATATCTGTTGATTCTGTCTTAAACATTGCCCTTGGTGCAAGGGGTAAAAGATGGAGACCACTGTGTTTGCCTCCGAGTACCTTTTAGTTTTGTAGTAGCAAGTGAGAACTTCAAAAGAATGTTAATGTCCCTCAGTAAGAAATGGATTATCAACCATGGTGCATCTATGCAATAAAATATTATTCACCAACCATACAAGATCAAAGAGCAGCATTTGCCCGGAGAAAATGCTTAGAAGGCAGGAAAGGAAAGGAAAGGAAAGAGGGACCAATGGAAATGGTGAACACATGGAGAAAGCAGGGAGAATGCAGCAGCATCTTGGGAGTTGCAACCAAAGCCATGAAATAAAATGTCTATGAATTGTTGAAGGACAAATAATTTTCTCTGTAAACTTTTGCCCAAAGCACAATAAAAAAAAATTAAAAAAATTTAAAGAGAGAAATATAATTTAGCCATTAAAATGATTAATGATTATGAAACCACAATACATGTATATGGGAATCGAAGAATTAAGTTTGTAGATGATGTCTGCCTGAAGCAAGGTTCTCCCTGTTGAATCTGGAGCTGCCAGATGAGCAAGTAGAGCAGGGCATAATGATCCTTTCAGGAACTGAGGAGAGTTGGCTGATAGCATGAGCTCACGTTCTGTGTGCAGATAAGATAACCTTGCTTGCTGAAAGTGAAGAGGATTTAAAATAGTTATGGATGAAGCTCAAAGACCACAGCTTTCAGTATAGGATGCATTTCATTATAAGAAAACAAAAATCCTCACCATTAGACCAATAAATAATGTCATGATAGGTGGAAAAAAGATAGAAATTTGTTAAAGCTTCATTTTTTTATTAGATATATTTTCATGCTAAGTTTAATTTCCAAATTGGTTTTTCAGAACCATTCATCAATAGCCCAAGCACTAAGTTCCACTTAAGAATGTGTGTTTTACTAACACTCTTACTCCTCTCACAAAGAGATGTCACCCTGCCAACAAGTGAGAACTCCTACAGTATACTTCAAATTCAGTATCTGTGATGATTCTGTATGGGGTGAAGGGATATTAGTAAGATGAGGAACATAGAGGGCTTCAGCGATAGAGATAATGTTCTATTTCACAGTTGCCTGGATTCACTATCAACATTCATGGAAGCAGCCATCAAGAAGTCAAATAATGTATTGTATTAGGCAAATCTGTTGCACAAGACCTTTTTAAGGTATTCAAGAGCAAAGGTGTCAGTTTGAGGACTAAGGTGCGCCTGGCCCAAGCCAAGGTCATTTCAATAGCCTCCTATGCATGTGAAAGCTGGACAGTGAATAAGGAAGACCACAGAAGAATTGATGTATTTGAGTTATGGTGATGGAGGAGAATATTGAAAGTGCCATGGACTGCCAAAAGAACAAACAAATCTGTGTTAGAAGAAATACAGCCAGAGTGCTCCTTGGAAGTCAGGATGGCCAGACTTTATCTCTCATACTTGGCACACATTATCAGGAGAGACCAGTCCCTGAAAAAGGACATCATGCTAGGTAAAGTGGAGGGTCAGTGGAATAGAAGAAGACCCCCCAATGAAATGAACTTACACAGTGACCACAGCAAAGAGCTCTAGTGTAGCAACAATTGTGAAGATGGCTCAGGACTAGGCAGTGTTTCCTTCAGTTGTTATGAGTGGAAACCTACTAGATTGTACCTAACAATAACAGCAAGAAATGCATTGTCCAGATTTCACATGCAAATGAGGTGTTTGAAAACATCTTAAAGAGATCTCTTTGCTTTTTAACATTTTAAAGAAGTCTTTTACAACAGATTTATTGACCATTGCTTTTATGGGAATTGACCAAAGTGTGATGGATAAAATAGTGTCAGAAGCCAAATAAAGCATCCAAATATTTACAGTCTTCAGTTGTTTCAGGTAACAATTTATAGGCTCCAATGCTGGTTCAAGCAACTACAAGTCAAAATAATGCCCAAGAGCACCTAATAATGCATTCTGATTTGAGAGGTGTTTCATTACATCTTAAGGTAAGAACGTATTTTCCACTTAGAGCTGATATTCAGCAAAGCTACATTTTTCTACGTGGTCATTTATAGATCCTGGGCATAGTTTATGAAGGGAAGTAAGGAAAAATAAATCAGATGAGATAAACTATTCCCTTGGGACCGAAAAACAAAACAAAGCCATAAACTATGGGATAATATGCCATATGTACACATGTATTGTTAGTACGCTGGAGTATTTAACAGTCTATATTAGAAATATGCTAAAATGCGCATTAGTAAATGGAGAGTCCTTTATTATTTTTTATTATTATTAAGCTGTTTCCATCTGTCCCTGCACAGGAATTAAATCCCACATAGTTCCACAAGAAGCACATTTTGAGTAAAAAAAGGAAACCGCTTTATCTTCCTCAGAAAATCTGTCATAAAATTCTTTGCATGAGCAAAAAAAGCATGTATTTTTAGAGCAGGTCTGAGTGTGGCAGATGGTAAAATTTGACTTTAAAACTCAGAGGTTCTGGGTTTTATTTACACCTCAGGTGGTCCTTTATTTCAGGATCAACTTCAAGAAAGACAATTTAAACATCTGACTGGTTTTCAGAAATCAGAGCATTCAAAAAGATAGAGGTTCAATATTCTTGCATCATCATATACTTGTATTTAAGATTTAAAAGTGAACAACAGAAATTATTCAATCAACAGCAATAATTCATTGAAGTACCAGGAAAAAAACAAAAGACCCTCAATAGGATGGATACAGTGGCAGCATCAATGGGTTCAAATGCAGCAACCATTGGGAGGATGGTGGAGGAGTGGGCAGTGTCTTGTTCCGTTGTACATGGAATGTAAACATGCATCAAATGAGAGATTTTGCTTTTATCTACTCTCTTGGATATTGGGAGTGGTTTGAACACATCCAAATGTCCCACCAAAGAAAAGCCAGGAATCTGCTTGCATGAAAATTAGTGTTACTGTTATATACCTTTGAGTCCGTTCCAAGGTATAACAACTTCAGGTACAACAGAATGAAATACTGCCTGGTCCTGTACCACACTCAGAATAGTTTCTTCCCATTGTAGCAGCCATTTGAACCAATCCATTTTACTAAGTGACTTCTTCCTTTTCACTGACTCTCTACTAAACATGACGCTCTTCTCCAGGGGCTGGTCCTTCCTGATAACATGCCCAAAGTATGAGAGACAAAGTCTCACCATCTTCACATATAAAGAACTTTTGGACTGCTATTGTTAGGTGCCATTGTGTCAGTACCGACTCATAGTGACCCTGTGCACAACAGAACGAAACACTACCCGGTCCTAGGCCAACCTCACAATTGTTGCCATGCTTGAGCCCACTGATGCTGCCACTCTGCCAATCCATCTTGCCAGCGGGGCTTCCTCTTTTTCTCTGACCCTTCACCTTAACAAACATGATTTCCTTCTCCAGTGACTGGTCCCTCCTGATAATATGTCCAAAGTATGAGAGACAAAGTCTGACCATCCTGGCCTCCAAGAAGCACTCTGGCTGCTCTTCTTCCAACACAGATCTGTTTGTTCTTTTGGCAGCTCATGGCACTTTCAATATTCTCCTCCAACACCATGACTGAAAAGCACCCATTCTTATACAGTCTTCCTTATCCACTGTCCAGCTTTCACATGCATATGAGCACACTTGTTCTTATGGCAGTCCATGATGCATTCATTACTTGCTGGAACACCATAATTGAAAGGCATCAATTCTTCAGCCTTCCTTATTTATAGCTCACCTTTTGTAGGACTTGTACGAGGTGATTTAAAATAACACAGGTTGGATCAGGTGCACCTCAGTCCTCAAAGCAACATCCTTGGTTTGGGTTTTGTTTTAAAGAAAACTTACTAATTTATTTTGTTGAAAAAAATATTTGGTATAACATACACCCACTTTCTCCACGTACATTTAATAACATTGATGACAGTCTCTGAGTTGTCCAACCATTCTCACGCTCCTTCTCTGAATTTTTCCTCTCCCATTGACAAACTCACTGCCCCAAAGGTTTCCACTTAACCTTTGGAGTTCCTGTTGTCACTTTGATCCCATATGGTTCATAAAAGAGCAAAATGTTCAGGCAGTCATTCTAGTTAAGCTAAATGTTTTGATTTTAAGACTTCAGGGCTATTTTTGGGTTAAAGAGAAAAGGAATATTTTACCATTTCAGATAATTGTGAATACTTTGTTACCACACTAAAACCTGACATATAGTAGTTTCTTAAAGATGAGCTAAAGATTATTCAAACCACATTAATAAACTTTTTGAACTATTACATTAAAATAAACTGGTGTTTCTTACAGAGAATGGATTTTTAGCTAACTTTGCAATATCATTTGGAAAATACTGCTTTACCAACTAATGCAGAACTTCTACAGTTGACATGTGACAATAAACAATATCCAGAGGTTCACATATACCTCTCAGCTGATGAAAGGCTGCCAAGAGCATGGTTATCCATAATCCTAGTTTCTGCCCAAAAGCTTGCATCTTGTCATGGCAATAAATCCTATAAATTGTTTTTTGAAGTGACAATATTCATTTGAGAAAATGTCTTCGAAGTGCTTACATTTAAAAGACATTGTTTGTTAGCCCTTCTTTCAAACAAAAATGGTCTGGAAGAAGTGGTTAGGTCTACTCATGACTCAATTACATATCTGCAATTCAACTACATTTGGATATGCATCAAAACACAGTAAGTCTCCCTCTCATTCTATCACATGGATTATAAAGAGATGTGTAGTCTAGGGCCAAAACTTAATAAAAACAACTACCTCTTCATCAACCACATTCTTAAGTGAAACTGATATTTTAAGAAAAAATACAGATGTGTATTTTAAATTTTGATTTAAAATCTATAATGATTTGGGCAAAGATCCTAATAATTTTCCTCAACGTGTTTATACCATGAGTGCAAATGTCAACACAGTAAAAACGGAAACGAACGTCTTAGTATTATTATATATTTGAATTTTGTTGAGCTAATGTTTACAATTACTTAAGGTTTTGGCAGTCATGCTATCACTTTCATGATTTTAGTAGCTTTTGTAACTCTTTATTTCTTCCATGACCCATTGATAGGATCATTTAGTTTCCATGAATGTCTTTATTGATTCTTTTGCTTCATTCTGTTAAGGTCAGAGAAGATGTTTGATATGGTTTCAATATTTAAAGTTTATTGAAACTTTCTGCTGTAAAGTAAGCTACTATTAAGTAGTGGGCCATGTCTGTTGATATTATTCAGATCTTCTGTTTCTTCATTCACTTTCTTTCTAGTTGTTCCATCCATCAAGAAGTTGTTGTTGTTGTTGTTAAGTGCCATCGAGTCGGGTCCGACCCATAGCGACCCTGTACAGGGTTTGCGAGGGTGTAAATCTTTACGGGAGTAGAAAGCCTCATCTTTCTCCCGCGGAGCGGCTGGTAGTTTCGAACCGCTGACCTTAAGGTTCGCAGCCCGATTCGTAACCACTACGCTACCAGAGTAGTGTATTAAAATCTCCAACCATTATTATAGATGTACTTCTTTTAAATTCTAAGTGTTTTCTTTATATATTTTGGAGTTCAGGTTGCTTGGTTAATTGGTCTTTTTATTCTATAAAATTGCTGCTCCTGATCCCTGTTTATCACTATTTGCTTGGTATATCTTGCCCTCCAACCTTTGATTTTTTTTAGCCTATGGTGCCTGTGTGTCAACATAGACAACATATGGGTGGATCACGTTTAAAACCTCTTCAGTCACTATGTCTCTTGATTGGATCATTTAATCCATTTATATTCACTATAATTGCAATAGAGAATGTACGTCAGTCATTTTGTCATAATTTTTTTGGTTTGATGAGGTTGATGGCTTTTTGTTTCTTTTTCTCATCGGTGCTGACATTTTTTTAAACAGACTTTCCCCTTTTATTTTAGTGAGTCTTGGTTTCTCTTCTTTACTTTGGTTTGTAGAGTTATATACTTCATGGCTACAATGAGGTTTACCAATTTAACACCTACATTTACAGTGTTATATATCGAAACCACCTTAATTTGCTTGGCATGTGACAATTCTGTTTCTACACCAATCATTCCCTTTCTTGTTTTGATATTACTGTCAACTACAGCTTTGTATCCTGTATTCCCTGTAATCACATTTTAAGTTTATTTTGTTGTTTTATGTATCCAGACCACTGTTAAGTGTCAATACTTTGAGTGGTTGGGTGGTCTTGTTAATTTTCTTTCTGGAGAACTCCCTTTAATATTTCTTGTAGGGCTGGTCTGGTAGTTACAAATTCCCTAAAGTTTTCTTTCTCGTGAAATGTCCTAATTTCACCCTCATATTTGAATGACAATTTTGCTGGATGTTTTATTCTTGGTTGACAGTTCTGTTCTTTCAAGACTCTGTATAATGACATCTTTGGTTTCTAAAGAGGACTTTAAAAGAAGTATTTTGCAGCAGATTTGCCAGGTACCATTTAAGGTCCTGGCTGCTGCTTTCATGGGCATTCATTGTGTATCCAATTAAAATGAAATATTTGACAATGTCAGTATTTTCCCCATTTATCCTCATTGATCCAGATGTGAGGATGTTTGTTTCCTTTATATTAAAGTATAATTCAGTGAAAGATGTATTCTCTGATAATCATTGGTAAATGCTTCAAATCTTCTTCACTTTCTATAAGCAAGACTGCATTATGTACATATCACAATTTGTTAATTACATGTAACACTTTCCTCCAATCCTGAAGATAGGTTCTTCATCATATAATCCAGCTGCTCCTATCATTTGCTCAGGAGACACACTGGAAAAGCATGGTGAAAGGATAAACCCTGATGGACTCCTATCCTGATTTTAAACCAATCAGTATTCCCTTGTTCTGATCAAATGACTGCCTCTTGGTCTATGTACAGATTCCGCACGAACACAAGAAAGTGTTCTGGAATCCCCATCTTTACAATGTTATCTATAGTTTGTTATGATCCACACAGTCAAATACTTTTGCATAGTCAATAAAACACAGGTAAATATCTTCCTGGTATTCTCTGTGTTTAGTCAAGATACATCTGACATCAGCAATGATATCCATCATTTCATATCATCTTCTTAATCTAGCTTGAATTTCTGGAAGTTCTGGTAGATGAACTGCTGTAAGAATTTTTAAATTATCTTCAGCAAAATTTTCTTGCATGTAATAATACTGCTCAATAATTTTCACATTTCATTAGATTACCTTACTTTAGAATGTAGCCCTTCTAGTCAGTTGGTGATGTCTTTCAACAAATGAATGCTGCCAGTTATATCCATTTGTTAAGCATCTCAACTGGTTATTCCAACAATTCTGGGAGCCTTGGTTTTCTCCAAGGCCTTCAGACTAGCTTAGATCCCCCACCCCACCCCGCCACTTTGGTACCATTTGTTCTTGATCATATGGCACTTCTGAATTGGTTGAATGCCCACCAATTCCTTTCATTACAGTGACTCTGTATGTCTCTTCCATCTTCTTTTGATATTTCCAGTGCCGTTCAATATTTTGCCCATAGAAGCCTTCAATATTGAAACTTGAGGCTTGAATTTTTCTTCAAATCTTTCAGCTTGAGAAATCTTCATGTTGGGTTTTATATCTCTATATAGCTGTCTTTGAACAATTCATTATAATTTTATGATACTTAGCTAATGTCACTATAGGAGAAATACCATCAATGAATGGCTTTTAAATTAGTGTTTTCTCACAGTCCAGGAGGATATAAGTTGTTATCCAAGGTGCCAGCTTGAGGGAAAGGCTTTCTCTGTCTGTCAACTCTGATAGAAGGTCCTTGTCTCCTTTCTATGTTTGTGGCTCAGGGGTTCTCTGAAGATCTTCATGTGTGCTGGTATTAATCTTCTTCAGTCTCCTGTACCACCTTTTGTCTGTCAGTCTGTCCTACTATGGTGGCTTGCATCTTACTGTAATTTAAGCCACCAGTATTTGAAATACCAGCACATGTGAAATACCAGCACATGTGAAATTCCAGCACATGTGAAATACCAGCACATGTGAAAGTTGCACAGTGAATAAGGAAACCTAGAAGAATTGATTCATTTGAGATAGGGTGTTGGAGGTGGATAGTAGAAGTACCATGGCTTATCTAAAGAACAAACCAATCTGTATTGAAAGAGGGACTACCAGAATGTTCCCTGGAAGCCAGAATGACCAGACTTTTTCTCTCATACTTTGAACGTATTATCAGTAGGAACTGTCCATGAAGAAGGAAATTATACTTGATAAAATGAAGGGTCAGTGAAAAAGTGGAAGACCCACAATGAGATGGATTGGCTATGCTGAAGCCTATTATCTTCCCCAATGTCACCGAGGAAGACTTGGCAATCTGCTTCTGTAAAGACAAGAGTTTTGCTCATGAGATCGCCATGGGGCAGGCAGAATGGGTTCAACAGTAATTGGTTTCATCTCCAGCTGAGTGGATTTAGTTCATTCTTTCTGACAGATTCAGGAAAGATAGCAATAGGGTGAACAGCCAAATGAACCTCTTCCCTTTACAAGAGGAATAATGGAAACTTTAGGAAATTGTTTGTTTGTTTGTTTTCAAGTACTGCAAACCTATTTCTCATAAGCAGCATGGAGCTTGAAATAAACTAGTCCAATGATAACAAATGGTTTCTCTTAAAGCAAAGTCTGAGAGTCATGCTTTTTCACAGATGTAAAATGAGGTTTTGTTTCTATAATATTGACTACAAATAGAGACAAAATTAATTTTGACTGCTGTAAAAAGGCTCATGTTCTATGACATATATTCACTAGCATGTATATATATATTAAAATTTTTTGAAATACGTATTTATTGCCAATTATAGAGTTAGCAGTATGTGCTTTTAAGTCCCATGAATAACTTTAGAGGTGTCTCACTATTGAGGGTGATTTGTATTGGGCATGTTTGTGGTGCTTTAATGAGAGATACTTCCAAAATTAACAAGCACCCCAAAGAAAAGCTATACTTTATAATACAATTACCTGAATTCTTAAACCAATGGTCCGACCATTCTCAGCACTGCTTCTATCTTTTAGAATAATGTGTTTATATATTACCTATACACAGATGATAGTTTTACCGTGCCTATATTATAATTATGATTTATAGAATTAAGATTAGCCGCAACTGTTGACTTTCTTTAGAGCCTTAAAGCATGTCTCATTAGCCTGAGTTTTAATAATACTTGCACAGCTAAATATATTGAGTAATTGATAGATAAATCAAATTAACAACCTCATCTTTTCCATATGGGATTCTACCTACATAAAAAGCCATTGCATTTATTATTCTAAGAAGAGAGCAGCTGAAAAATATGAGCAATGTTAGATACCTATTTAAATTATAGAATTTTAGATATATTTTTCTCATATTGATTCAAGCTTCCCCTGCAGGCTTTTCTTTCTGTCTGGGTGCAATTACCTGTAACTTAATATAAACCATTGCACTGATAATGAATTGCGATATCTCAGTATCCTACTGGATGAAATTAATGTTTCCCTGGATGTAGGCATTTGTCTAAATTCATCATTTATGAGGTATGTATTCTATTCCATGTAATTTTGGCATAAAATTATACGCAAATACTGAAATCTAGCTAATGATATGCATGGTTTCTGTAATTTCATTTAAATACATTTTTTAAATGTTTGTTTAGAGGACTAGAATAATATCTACAGCTATGTGATAAATAAATACAGTAAAATGCTAGCAGCAGTTTTCTGGTTTCTGGTACATATTGGCAGGGTTCTCCAGAAAAAGAAAACCAATAAAATTTGCCTATATTTATGCCAATACATCTAACAAATCATCTAACAATATCATTAATAGCGTATGCAAGTAAAACTTTACTGAAGATAATTCAAAAATGGCTGCAATAGTACATCAACAGAAAACTGCCAGAAATTCAAGCCTGATTCAGAAGGGTACGTGGAATGATAGATACCATTGTTTAGCCTAACAGCGACAGTACTGAACTTCAGGGCTGGTCTTGAGGAGCTCTTTTTGAGAATCAATGTGATGCCATTCCTCTGCAATTTGTCATTCCTGGCACATTAGACCATATCATTGTACATTTCAAAATGGCCAATACCAGTTCGTT
>NW_006408839.1:1185982-1214443 GCF_000296735.1 Chrysochloris asiatica | reverse complement strand
GTCAGAGAAAAAGAGGAAGACCCCCAACGAGATGGATTGGCCAGGTGGCAGCATTGATGGACTCAAGTGTGGCAGCGGTTGTGAGGTTGGCCCAGGATCAGACATTGTTTCGTTCTGTTGTTCATGGGGTCACTATGAATCGGTTCCGACTCGATGGCATCTGACAACAACAACGACAATGTGTTTGGGTGTAATAATCCATATTTAAGGCTGCAGTCTTGGAGTTTTCTTCATTTTTGGCAAGCAAGGTTGCATCTTCTGCTAAGATCCCTGCACTTGTCACCTGTTCTAGGTTATACACTATATGAGGGCAGAATCCTCACTCTTTTTTTGTTGTTTTTTCCATCTGTAATACCCAGTCCTGGTGTGGTACTGTGGAATAAGTGAATAAGTTCTGGAGTGCTAACCACAAATTCAGTGGTTCAAACTCATCAGGTACTCCTCAGAAACTCTATACAGGATCAGTATGAGTCATTATGAACCAACTCCATGACACTTAACAACAACCTAGGATAACTTATAAAACTTCTGGTTTGAATAACAAAAGTTTGTAAAATGATTTCAAAAAAAATAACTCAAAAATTAACTTCATAGTAGAAGACCTATTTCTGGCTATGTATAGGAGTCCTGGTGTGGTGCTGTAGGATAATGAACTGGAGCGCAAGGTTGGCTCGAATCACAATGTTGGCATTTTAAACCCATGAGCCACTCCTCAGAAATCTATACAGGGTCACAATGGGTCATAACTGACTCAACAGCATTTAACAACAACAAAAATATAAGACTTCTGATAAGGGAGCAGTTCCTGGGCTAAGAATGACAGTCAGATCATACTTCTCCCATATAGCTTTGACCAGGATAATTTGAGAATTTCTGTCTCAATATCTTAGAATTCCCATGAGTCTCAAAAGGTATGCAAGTCCCTATAACAGATCCAGAAAACAATGTGTAAACCAGGTTCCATTTTCTTTATTATTTAAATAAGAAATATATTCTACTTACTAAAAATTACTTACTCTTTTAAATAAAAATGGTTTATGGTTCTAGGGTGCTATTGTTCTTATTAGGTGTTGAGGCGATTCTAACTGAAGAGGATCCATTGTATACAGAGAACAGATCCATATGGTTTTCTTGACTATAATCTTTTATTTTTTAATATTTTATTGTGAATTATGTGGTAGTCTACATGGGAGAATATTGGCTTTATATTCATCCTATCGTATATCATTACATTGCCAAGGTTACAATCTCCTCCATGCATTATCAACCAACCAAAAGGTATATCCTGCTAGCCTGCCCCCTGATCGTCAGCACACAGCCCCTCTCCCTCTCTGGGTCTAGAGTCTCCCAGCCACTCCATCTCTCCACGCCATCGTCTCTGCCTCCGTCTCTGGCATTACTGCTTCTCTGGGTAGGGTTCTGCTCTCTGCTCTTCTCCCTTGATGGTCCCAGGAGCCTCCGCTCCTGGACTGTAAAGTCAACCACTCCTGTCCTTTTGCTACAAGATGTCTGCCCTTTATATTTCCAACCCTCACAGTCAGTCCTGATAGCAATTATTCACTATTGTATCACAAGAGACCTATCCCCATCTCCTTTCATCAGCCCAGCTCAGACAGATTGGATACTACTCAGTGGAGAGTCTACCTTCCTCCATGCCCTCTGGATCTAGGCTCCTTCTTGAAAGCTTGTAACTCAGTCACTTCTTGCCTTTGTAGCCTCCCATTTTGGGTGCCCAATTTGACTATAATCTTGAGAGAACCAGATCACCAGGGCTTTTCTTCTGTGGTACCACTTAGTGGGTTCAAACAGGCAGCCATTGAGTTAGCAGTGGAATGCAAACCATTCATACTACCAAGGGTTCTTCTTACTAGGATAGCTTACTATTTGAAGGGAATTTTAAGTGAGGATAATCATATAGAAGGAGAAATGCATCTTACTATGCAAAGTAAATCCATTGCTTTATTTTTGAAGTGAGCTATATGTGTACAGATTTAAAAGAAGAATTCTGTGTCTAACGGAGCATCCCAAATGACTCAAGTCATGTGTCATTGTGGTATATACAACTTGAAATGTTTATGATTTTTCCAAAGAATTCAGTACTGGAAGTGCATGCACATGAATAGCCAATCATCTGTTTACTCAGGAAGAGTCACTGAGCACTTGCTATGTGCTCAGGCTGACTATGTCAGATGCTGGCGGTACAGAGATGCCTGAGATGTCAGCCTTGCTCGCAAAAGCTTTCCAGTGGAAGAATAGAAAAGTAGACAAGAAATTACAAGGTAATTATGTGAAAACCCCAGAGAGAAGTACTGATGGAAAGCAAGGTGACAGTTGAGCTAAACCTAGACAAAGAGGAAGAAAAATCATTCAAAAAGAATGACTAGGGTGTGAAACGCATGGAGGATGAGGGATTTGGGGAATTTGCTAGTTATACATAAAAGATGAACGTAGGATCACAAATTTGGAATAAACTAAAAAAACACTTTTTAAAATAATGGAAATTAAATTGAAACATCTGAACTGAAAATTATGTTTTTAGGGTGGAGACAATTGTTTTGTTGTTTCTGTGGGACAGGGTTCCTTATTCAGTTAGGGGTGAACCCAAAGGAAGGAGCCATGTCTCACTGAAGTACACTTACAATGCCTGCTTTATGCTATAAGCTGGGTGCCAAATGGCCTGTCTGTTGGGGCAACAAGTCCTCAGGTGCTTTTATTTATTTACTTTTTAAGTTTTTATTGTGAGTTGAGTGATAGTTTACATGGGAAAGCATCAGCGTTACGTTCATCCTATCATGTTTAATTTCACTGCAATTAATTACAATCCCCTCCATGCATCATCATTCAACAGCATTTGCTTCCAATCCCTCTGGTTTTATTTTTTTGATGTACACTGAAGCACTCAGGAATATATAGCCATTCAAACAACCGAAAGTCACAACCTGCACCACCACCCCCCATCGCCAGCACACAGCCCCTCTCCCTCCTGAAGTCTAGAGTCCCCAGCATCTCCATCTCTGCACGTCATCGTCTCTGCCTCCATCTCTGGCATCTTTTTTGATAGATGGCAGTAGGTAGTGAGAATGACTCGTGTGGGTGGAGGTTACAGAGAAGGCAAGCTTCAGACCACAATGTCACACACAAATGTGTGGGTGGCATTTCTCAATCTCCCCTTTAAAATTTTCCAATCAGCTTTTTTAATTCTTTACTGCTTCCATTTGCTCTACATCACTACACTCAAGAACAAGTTTCAGAGTCTCTTCTCATCCATTTTGGTCTTTTTTTTTTTTTTTCCTGTCTTTTCAATGATCTTTTGCTTTCTTCCTATATGATGGTCTTCTTAATGTCATCCCACAACTCTTCTTATCTTTTGTCATTAGTACCGAATGCATCGAATCTCTTTTTGAGGTAATTTCTAAGTTCAGGTGGGATATATTCAAGGTTGTATTTTGGATCTTATGAAATTTCTTTAACTTTCTTCAGCTTCAGCCTGAACTTGCACAGGAGCAATTAATGGGCTGTTTCATAGTCTATCCCTGGCACTGCTTTGGATATTTCCATGATATTTTCCAATAGATGTAGCAATTTAATTCTTATGTATTCTATCTGGTTAGGTCTATGTGTATAGTTGCTATTTAGGTTTGTTTGTTTGCTTTTTTTAAAAAAAAAAAATGTGTTTGCAATGAATGAGTCATTGTTCTTGCAAAATTCGATCACACAATCTCCAGCACCATTGCTAATATCAGGACATTATTTACCTATTACTTATCCTTCCTCATTGTTTCAACCTTTCCATTCCAGTCATCAGTAATTATCCATGCATCTTGATTCCATGTTTGATCAATTTCAGACTGAAGACGTTTGTAGAATTCTTCCATTTTGTCATCACTGGATTTAGTGGCTGATGCGTAAATTTCAATGATGTGGTATTAATGGCTCCTCATTTTTGTTGTATGGATATTATCCTATCAGAGACAGCATTATACATCAATATAGATCTTCATATGTTCTCATTGATGATAAAGTGATGCTTGTCCTCTTGTATTTGTCATCTCCAGCAGGGTAAACTATATGACTATCCAATGACTTAATATTGTTTAAAAAACATTATTTTCCAAAAGATAGTTTCAATGTAATTCTTTTTATTTTCCTAAGGTTGTCAAAAAATCTCACCACTGGAACAATTAATAACATCACAATAATAGGAGAAAAAGATTGAAGTTTTCACAGACTTCCTTTTGTTTGGATTATCCATCAACACTCATGGAAGTAGCAGTCAAGAACAAAATGACATATTGCACTAGGCAAATCTTCACAAGACCTCATTAAAGTGTTCAAGAGCAAGGATGTCAGTTTGAGGATGCAGGTACACCTGACCCTAGCCATGGTGTTTTCAATAACCTCATATGCATGTGAAAGTTTGTCCGTGAATAAGAAAGACTGCAGAAGAGTTGATGCATTTGAGCTGTGGTGTTGGAGGAGAATATTAAAAGTACCATAGACTATCAAAAGAATAAATCAATCTGTGTTGGAAGAAGTATAACCAGAAGGCTCCCTGGGAGCCAGGAAGGGCAGACTTTTGCTCTCATACTTTGAATATATTTTCAGGAGAGAACAGTCCCTGGAGAAGGTTATCATGTTTGGTAAAATAGAAGGTCAAAGAAATAGAGAAAGACCCCCAATGAGATGGATTGGCATAGTGCAGCAGCAATGGACTCATATCTAGCAATGGCTGTGACGTTGTGTGTGGTAGAACCTGGCTGTGTTTCATGCTATTGTGCAATGATTCTGTAGCAACTCAAAGGCACCTAACAGCAACAACAAGGTTGCCATAGAAAAATTCTACAAAGTGGGGGATTTATAATGTAGAAATGTATTTTCTCAGTTCTGGAGGCTTGTTGATATAGTTAGGTGCTGTCATGTCAGTTTCAAATCCTAGCAATGCTATAGACAGCAGAATGAAATGTTGCCAACTCTTGTGAAAGCCTCACAATTGCTATGTTTGAGCTCACTGTTGCAGCCACTGCACTATTCATTCTCTTTCTCACGAACCCTCTACTTTTTGAAGCATGATGTCCTTCTCCAGGTTTTCCGGGTCTATGTCTAATGTACACACGTACTCACCATCCTCACCTCTAAGGAGCTTCTGACTGTACTTCTTCCAACACAGATTTGAGTTTTCTTCTGGAAAGACATGGACTATTCAATATTTTTCATCAACACCATATTTTATATGGTTTAAATTAATGGTATTCCTTATTCATTATCCAGTTTTCACATGCAAATGAGGTGATTAAAAATACCATGGCTAGGATCAGGCACACCTTAGTCCTGATTGTGACATCTTTACACTTAAACTCTTTAAAGAGTGCTTTTGCAGCAGATTTGCCAAATGCAATACTAAACTCAGGTCATTCATAGGATCATGTTCTCTATCTACTCTAAAGGAAGAGCCTTCCTTCTCTCTTGGTTTCTGGTGACCACGTGCATTTCTTGACATTCTTTGACTTGTAGATTGATCCTTACGTGTTGCTTGGTCACCCACAACCTCCTTGCACTAGTTTCCCCCAGATGTTCTTGGTCCACTCTTCTCCAGGAACTGGCTCTGATATATCTCTTTGTTGTTGTTGTTGTTGTTGCTGTCACTGAGTCATTGCCAACTCATGGTTGTACAACAGAACATAAACGTTGCCCAATCCTGCATCATCTTCCTGTTCATTGTCATGTTTTGGATCCATTGCAGTGATTATTGTATCAATCCACATCACTGATCTCTACTAGACTCTAATGGCCACAAAATAACTGACTTTTGTTCATATACTAGATGAACAGTGTTGCATACCCATTTGTGCCCATATTCCTGAAGTGATTTTGTTTTGTTCTAACTTTAAGATTCCAGAGAGTTAAATGAGCGTGTTGGCAAAAGAAAACAAATGAAAAGTAAATCAAGTGTGGGAAATGTTTTCTTTCTGTTAATTCATATCTAAACATAGTTTTTCTCAGATTTCTACCATTAGAAGCACATAACTCAAAGCATTTGTCTTAAATGGCAAATTAGATTCCAACTAATGTATTGCTCACATATTGGAATTATACAGAATCTTGTATTGTATATAATAAAAAAGAAAGTAAAATCTTAAACATATATAATATATAGGGTATATGGTAGATTATTAAAAATTAATGCATACTTTAGTAAACCATTTTATATGAATTCCATATGCCCAGAAAGGACTATATTTAGAAAATTAATATTTTATTGAGGCAGCTTTATTTGTGAGTTATTTATTATGTCTTTCCATATCTCTCCTTAAGCTTCTCTGGACTAATATAAAAAGTAATAAAAACAACAGTTGCAGAGTCAGTTAAAGTGACAGATTTTTCATATGCCTGCTATACTGGTTGCTGTATCCAAGACCTGTGTGAACTTGGTAGGCAAAGCAAAGGATTAAATGGAACCCCTCTTGGTTCAGATCTGGCATAAGAATTCCTAGAACCAACAAGAAATTCAGGCCCACACAGACAATTCAAGTCCAGTCTCCACCCAACCCACCCAATAATCCCCAATCCTGAGGCAGTCAGCCCCATGGGTCAGAGTCGTACATCCTTAAGATGGGATCAAAGACACAGACTATAATGGCTTATCAACTAAACGTTATTTGTTGGACACTATAAAGAAGATGTTGTTGTTGTTAGGTGTCACGGAGTTGGTTCTGCCTCATAGCAACCATACATACAACAGAGTAAAACACTGCCTAGTTCATAATGAAGACAGTAATGCCCTGTATTGGTTTTTTTTAATGAAATGAGATATAATAAACAAAATCCATGCACAAGAAGCTGTTAAGTGCTGTCAAGCTGATTCCAACTCACAGCAACCTGCACGGGATTTCAGAGACTGCAAATCTTTACAGGAGCAAAAAGCCTCATCTTTCTTTCATAGAGCGGCCGGTGGATTCAAATTGCTGATCTTGTGGTTAGAGACCCAAAGTGCAACCTGCTACCCTGCCAGAATTCCAAGTAAGTAGTATAGCTAAAAACTAAAGTGTGTAAATTGACATGGAAATAGGAGTTTTTTTCTGGAATAGAAGTCATAGAAAATGTTATTAGAAGAGACCTTACATTCAATCAGCATTAAAGGATTTGATGCCCTGCAAAATGACCTTGAAATTCGCATGTCAACGTGCACCCCACTCCTTTCCAGAAAGATGACACTGACCATGTGCCGGTTTATTGATGGGAGAACATGACAGTTCCTGGGAGATCCTGCGCACCCCAGTGCTCCCCACACCCAACAGAAAGAGGACCGATTGATGGAAGGAGTGAATGGTGAAAAAAGGTACTTACCTTGTTACCTTGTTAAACTTTATTGCTCCCACAAACTTGTGGGCAGACTCTATTATTCCATTTCACAGACTAAAAGAAGTATGGAGCGTGGAACAAATAATTTACCATAGGTAACACTCCTAGTAAGCTGATTACTCCTCTTAGAATAAAATGACGCATGTACTAGGGTGAGTCAAAACTTATCTGTACTGTGGTTAAAACACCCATCCATGTCCTCAGCTGATGACAACATTGAGCGTGTGCAGGAAATGATGCTGTCAAATAGACAAGTAACAGTGGATTATGTGGCAAATCATTTACAAATCAGCCATGGCTCTGCCTATGAAATAATCCATGGCAAACTTGGGTTTTGAAAAGTTTGTACAAAATGGGTCCAATACAACTCACAGAAAAGCATAAACAGAAGCATTTGGGCATCTGCAAACAAAATTTGGACCAATATTTGAAAAACTGTAAAAGTTTCTCTAAAAAAATGTTACTGGTGACTAGACATGAATTCCTCACTATGAGCCTGGAAGTAAATGGTAGAGCATGGAATGAAAACATCCTCAGATGTCAACCAAGAAAAAGTTCAAAAGTCAACCATCAGCTGGAAAATTGATGCTTATAAATTTCTGGGATTTTCAAGGGCCAGTATTGGAACACTATCAGGAAAAAAATCTCAACTATCAATTGTGTTTCTTATGTTGTTGTTATTGTTAGGTACCATTGAGTTGGTACCAACTCATAGCGACCTTATGCACAGCAGAACGAAACACTGCCCAATCCTGGGCCAACCTCATTACTGTTGCCACACTTGTGCTCCTTATAGTAAGCTGCTTTGTAATCTTGCATGACAATGCATGTTCCCACACCTCTGTCCACACCTTTGACACTCTGCAGATACATTGTTTTGAGGTGTTAAAGCATCCTCCCTGTAGTCCTGCTATTGCTCTATCAGACTTTCACCTGTTTGGTTCTCTGAAAGCAGCCCTTGAAAGATGAAAATTTACCTCTGATGAAGAAGTGAAGACAATGGTACATTTGTGGCTCACAGCTCAGCCTAAAACATTTTTTATAAAGGAATACTAAAGTTTGTTGACAGATGGACAAAGTGTACTGAAAAAATGATGTCTTTGTATTTTCTGAAAGTTGATTGAAATAAATTTGATATCCAGGGTGCTGATAATTTTTTACTTAACCCTCATATTTTGATATTCCCAACCTAAAATTAAGAACAGACGTCCTTCCTTGGCTCCACAGCCTACTATAGCCACGGTCCCACTATAAAATGGTTCAAAAGAGTGACCAAAAGGCTGACAATTCAATCTACCCTCAAGCTCCTAAGAAGGAATACCCAGTGGTCTGTTTGTGAGACAATTGGTCAATGAAAACCCTATAAAGGTCTGTTCTACTATGATATATATGGGGCCACCAGGAGTCAGCGATGTCTCCACAGCAACTGAGTTCTTTTTGTATTAGATGTTTCCACATGGGGTGTTGGTGTGGCACAGTAGGATAAGCATGGGATAACTAACCACAGAGTCAGTGGCTCAAACCCACTAACTGATCCTTGACAACCCTAAACAGGGTCATTATGAGTCAGAACCAACTCCATGGCCCTTAACAACAATGGAAGCCTCCACTTACCTGCTTCCCTATCCTTCTCTCTTGAACTCTCCACACACACACACACACACACACACACAGCCCCATCACTCTCTGTACTTTGTTCTTGCTGGCATCACAAATCATCTCTGTCAGGCCTTCTCTAGGTTTCCTGGTACGAGTTTTGTATTTCTACCTCTATGTTTACGTGTATGAACCATTTGAAGCTACTTTTCATATGAAGCATTAGATAAAACATTGTTTTGCTTTGCTTTCATGAACCCATCAAATTGTTTCAGCACTGCATGTTGAAAAGATGATTCTTTCTGTTATAGATTGAATTATATTCCTCTAAACTGTGCATTATAAATGCTGAACCCTATTTCTGTGGTTATAATCCTATTTGAGAATGGGTTCTCTTTGGTATATTAATGGGTAAGGACTAGTATAGATTGTTTTTAAAGTCAATCTCTGTTGAAATTTAAAAGACATTATTAAATAAGCAAATGAAATAAGTTTTATAAAAGGGGAGTGCTTGTGGTGCTATAGGATAAGCACTGGACTGCTAACCACAATGTGAGAAGTTCAATCCCACCAGTCACCGAATAGGAGAAAGATGAGGCTTTCTACTCTCAAAGATTTGCAGCCTTAGAAAGCCCATGCAGGGTTCCTGTGTATCAGAATCAGCTCAAAGGCACCGAATAATAAGTCATATGAAGATTCCTCAGGAGTAGAAGCTCCAAAGAGACAAGGACCTTCCTTCAGAACTGACAGATTTTAAGTCATTCAGTAGCCCCTTGTTCCATTTGAATGACTGCTTCTCAGTCTATGTACAGATTCCACATGAACACAGAGTTTTGGAATTTCCATTCTTCACAATGTTATCCATAGTTTGCTGTTATTCACAATGTCAATGACTTTGTGCTGTCAATAAAGTCAACACAAGTAAAGATCTTTCTGCTTTTTTTCTGTTTTGGGTCAAGATCCATATTAGGTCCCAACAATAGCCCTCATTACATGACCTCTTATGAATTTGGTTATATTTCTGGAAGCTCCCTGTCAACGTACTGCCATAAACATTTTCTAATAGCTTAAGCAAAATTTTATTTGGATTTTATAGTTATGATATTCTTCCATGATTTCTGCATTTCCTTGGGTCACCTTTCATTGGAATTGGCATAAATATGTATCTCTTCCAGTTTCTTGGCCAGATCACTGTCAAATTTTTTTGTCATAGAGTAGTGAGTGCCTCCAGTGTTGCATCGGTTTATTGAAACGTATCTATTTGTAGTCTGTCAATTCCTAGAGCCTTGATTTACACTAATGCCTCCAGTGCAACTTGAGCTTCCTCCTTCAGTACCTTCGTTCCTTGAATATATGTAACCTCCTGAAATGGTTTAATGTTGATCAATTCTTTTTGGTACGGTGACTTTGTGAATTCCATCTTCTGTTGATGTTTTCTATGTCATTCAATCCTTTGCTTACAGAATCCTTCATTATTGCAACCTGAGACTTGTTTTCTTCAGTTCTTTTTGCTTGAGAAATTCTGAGCATGCCCTTCTCTTTTAATTTTCTAATTCCAAATCTTTGCTTATTTCATTATAATACTTTACTTTGTCTTCTCAAGCTGCTCTTTGAATTTCTTGTTCAGCTTTTTTACTTCAACAATTCTTCCAGGCGTTTTAGCTTCTCTACATTCAAGAGCAAGTTTCAGAGTCTTGTAGGACAATCATTTGGGTCTTTCCTTTCTTTCCTGTCTTTTTAATGACCTTTTGGTTTCTCCATGTTTGATGTACTTGATGTCATCCCAGAACTCTTCACTAGTGTTCAATGAGTCTGCTACTGAGATGGTCTCTACACTCACGTTATATTTTGGCTCTTATGGACTTGTTTTAAATTTCTTCAGCTTCAACCTGAGATGTCATCTGAATTATTGATAGTCTGTTCCACAGTCGACCCCGGCTTAGTTTTGACTGATTCATATTGAGCTTCTCCGCTGTCTCTTTCCAGAGATTTAGTCAGTTTGATTCCTGTATATCCTATCTGACAAGGTTCATGTTGTTGAAAAAGGTATTTGCAATGAATAAATTGTTGGTCTTGCAAAATTCTATCATGCAATCTCCAGCATCATTTCTATCACCAAGGCCGTATTTTCCAACTACTGATTCCTCCTCTTTGTTTCCAGCTCTCATATTCTAATCACCAATCATTATCAATGCATCTTGATTCCATATTTGATAAAATTCAGATTGAAGAAGTTGGCAGAATTGTTCAACTTCTTCATCATTACCTTTGGTAGTTGTATTAACTGGTCTTTGTTGTAAGTTGTAGACATTACAACAGCATTATGTTTCCTATCACAGACAGCATTATGTTTCCATAAAGGTCCTAAAATATTCTTTTTGACCATGGATGCAAAGTCATTCCTCTTCAATTTGTCATTCCTGTCATAGTAAACCATATGATTGTGCAATTTAAAACGGTCAATACCCATCTATTTCAGCTAATGCCTAAAATATCTATCTTTATACATTCCATTTCATTTTCCTAGATTCATAATTTGTACATTCTATGTTCTGATTATCAGTGGATATTTGTAGATGTTTCTTCACATTTTGAGTCCTACTTCATCAGCAAATGTAGGTCTTGAGAGCTCCGATCCATCTACATCTTTATGGTCAATTCTATTTTGCAAAGGCCACTTTTCCTCTTCAAAGTCACATTTTGAGTACCTTCCCGCCTATGGGCTTTTTTTTCCCCAATCACTATATGACACAACACTTCATTGCTATTTGTAAGATTCCTCCAAATTCCTCCCAAGTGAACTGCCTATTCTTTCTCCCTAATGTGTTCTTAGTCTGAAAGTACCACAGAAACCTGTCCACCACAGGTGACTGTGTTGGTATTTGAAACACCATGGGCATAACTGACTGGAATGTGAGGGACCACGTCATTGCTGTTGCAAATTTCTATCATGAGTTCTCTAGCATTGTTGCAATCCCCAAGGCCATATTTTCCAACACCTAGTTCTTCTTTGTCCCAACTTTCCCACGCCAATCACCAGTATTTATCAATACATGTTGACTGCGTGTTTGATAAATTTCAGACTGCAGAATTTGGGGGTGGGGGGGGAACTTCACTTTCTTCATTCTTTTCGAGTCTACTTGTTGCTGTTGTTGTTGTCAGGTGCCATCGAGTCGGAACCAACTCATAGTGACATCCATTTTGACCTTTTCCTTCTTTCTTGTCTTCTTAATGCCTTTTTGCTCTCTTCATGTATGATGTTCTTGATGTCATCCCACAACTCTTCTGGTCTTCTGTCTTTAGTATTTAATGTATCAAATCTATTCTTCAGATGATCTCTAAATTCAGGTGGGATAAATTCAAGGTCATATTTTGGCTCTCATGGACTTCTTTTATTTTCTTCAACTTCAGCCTGAAGTTGCATATGCACAATATGTGGCTTGTTCCACAGTCTTCCCCTGGCCTGGTTTTTGCCGATGATACGGAACTTTTCTACCCTTTCCACAGATGTAGTCAATTTGATTTCTATGTGTTCAATCTGGTGAGGTCCATGTGTATAGTCGTCTGTTATGCTGTCTAACAAAGGTATTTGAAATAAACAAATCATTGGTTTTGCAGAATTCTATCATTTTAGAGTCTGCTTACCTGGGTACAAACAGGTCATTTTTAGCACTGATCAATCACTGACTTTTTCTTTTATCTGAAACACTGAAAGTGGACATGTCTCAAGTTCTTATGTGATTTCTCCAAAGAAAGGGTCTTGGGAAGTTCCATGTTTACATAGGTCTCTGTTCTAATTTTAGACATTTCCAAGTATCAGTGTACTTGCTGATTCAAACCTCCCCAGTGATTCCATAGAAGAAAGACCATGCAATCTTCTTTCTTTAAATCACAGATAGGAAAACCTACTCTGATAATCACTGGGTCACCATGGGTCAGTGTCAACTCATTGATGATGTATTTGGTTCTTGATCTAGTTTCAGAAGTACACACAAATGAGTCTGACCTTCTAGGGAGAAACATGAGGGCCACAGATTTTCCTAAGTAGTTTCTTTGGGGACACACCTCATTAGGGATCCCAGCTTGCATGGTTTGTGAGTTTAGTGTATCCCTGTAGCAAGTTTTCATGTTTTCAGGCAACACAAGCATGTTGGAGGTCTTGGGCCCAAGGACATAGCCTGGAGTCCAGCCTGACCATTTCTCTTGATGACAATCAGATACCCAGGAGCAGCTGAAAACAGTAATGAGGAGGCCACTAGGATTGCCTGTGTGCTGTTGAGCTACATTAATGAGATCTTCAGAGGTGAAAATATTCAGATTCTATCACTGTGCTTCTTTAAAATAAAACATTTGCAAATAGTAATAATAAGATTCTATTTTATCCCCCAAAGTGTCTACCCATGCATGGTATATTTACTAATTCAAAACATGGACAAATAAAATATTCTTTGATAAGTGCATAATGTAAATAAAGTGAATCATGCTAAATTGATGCCAAATGATGACGATATTCATAGACCCCCAAAGCCAGCCCCTTTCTAATGGAAGAAACCACACAATAATAACTGTTTGGGGGAAACTCAGTTAATTAAAATTAAATTCTTTTTGAGTTAAGTTTCAAAATAGGCATGCTACGTTTCATAGCCACAGACCACTCTACTGACCCAGATCTGACACGTAAAAAGGAGATTTATGAAAATGGTCCCAGAGGAAGTAGTGAAGGGAAAATTCAATTACCACAACTGTCAGTCTTCCAATCAATCAACCAGCATAGATGGGAGGGGATTTAAATTTACATGGCATTTCTGTACTTAAAAATATTCTGATGCAGATGGGAGGGAGAAGAGGAGAAAAAGGTATTTGCACCCAAACTCCCCCGGGAAAAAAAGGGATAAAAATATATTTAAATGAAGGAGGCTTTGAATCAAAACCTTTACTAAGCTGTTTCCCATATAACTGAAGAATATATGCACATGTGTGCATGAGTGTTTTGTGGAGAGGAATGCTAAGTACCAATTCTAAAAGCCAATGAAGACTGATGCTCAAAGATAGGAGCATGAACAGTTCCATGCTCTTATCTCACCCCCCACCTCCACCGCTCACACACACATAATCACCAATGAAAACAACCAGGAATCAGTAAACAGTGCTCTACCAAGAACTCTGAAAAACAATCAGAGCATTGAAGTAACTAAGCAAATGCTGAAACAAGAAAAATACAATGCTTAAATGGCTCAAGACAGAATGACCAGATTGGGGCTCTTTCATTTCATTTCAGACTTATGATGTATGTGGCACTGCAGAGTTAACACTGGACTGCAAACCACAGCGTGGGCAGTGAAGCCCATTAGCGTCTCCTCTGAAACACTGCACAGGATTATTATGGCTTGGAAACTACTCAATAGCCTCATGAGCATGTGAAAGCTGGACGGTGAATAAGGAAGACCATAGAAGAGTTGATACATTTGAGTTATGGTGTTGGAGGAGAATATTGAAAGTACCATGGACTGCCAAAAGAACAAATAGATCAGTGGTGGAAGAGGTATAGCCAAAGTGCTCATTGGAGGCCAAGATGGCCAGATTTTGTCTCTCATACTTCAGACATTTTGTCCAGAGGGACCAGTCTCTGCAGAAGGATGTCATGTTTGGTAAAGTGAAGAATCGGAGCAGAGGAAGACCTCCATTGAGATGGATTAACACAATGGCAGCATCAATGGACTCAAACATAGCAATGATTGTGAGGTTGGTCTGGGAGTGTACAGTGTTTCATTCTGTTGTGCATAGGGTCAACTATGAGTCAGTACCAACTCGATGGCATCTAACAACATGGGCAAAAAATGAGACATTCCTGAACACATGCAAGGTAGTCTGATTCTATTTGCATGATGACTGTGAAAGATTCATATGGAATTCTTATTTTAGGAAATTTCTGACCTAAATAGAATAGAAAGACAGTATGAACTGTACTCCTATCTTCACAAGTTTTCTTCTTGCACTTTTTTGTTTAAACCACTAACTTGCATAAAATATAAGTTCCCAAGCTTTCTCAAGTAAATTCTCATGTACATACCAGTAATGATAAAAGCGCATCATCCTAATCCGTATTGTGATATTAGTTTTATATGACTCTTGCTCTAAACACTGTAGCATTCCCTTTAGCATCTAACTTGAAGCTATTCCTCTAGACCCGATATGCTTTAAATGTAATGAGTGCTGTTTTACGCATGGCTTGTTTCTGTGGATAACTGTGAGGATTAGATAAAGACAAGATCATAGTGTCAGAAGATTTCATTCCACCGCTTGTAACACTGGTCTGATAATTATCCCCAGAGGTGTGTTTAAGCTCTTTGTATAATTCTGAAAGGTAGTATAAATGAAAATGTTCAAATACCAATGATTATATTTTATCCCAGTATTTGAAACAAGCTAAAGAAGTTAGACTAGACGTTCTATTTTACAGCATGTGGTCAAACAAACATGGACAATATAAGAGGACACAAAGGATTACTATGAGTGGCTGGAGAACAGTTTTGATTTTATCAACGATGATTATAATAATAGAATTGAGCACCTATTCAGGTCACTCAGGAGCACTGGTGGCATTGTGAATTAGACGTTAGGTTAGAGTGACAATCACAAGTTTGGTGGTTCAAACCCACCAACGGATCTGTGGGGAAAAGGTGAGGCTGTCTTCTCTTGTACAAAGTCACAGTTTCAGAAATCTCATTTAGAGCCATGATGAGTCCAAATAGACTAGATAGTAGTAGGGTTTTTGGGTTGGTTTGGTTTGGTTTGGTTTCTGACTGCAGAGATAGGCGTCCTCATGGCACATGAGTTAAACATTGGGCTGCTAAATACAAGGTCAGCAGTTCAAACCAATAAGCTAATCTGTGGGGAAAAGATAGGGCTGTCTGCTTTCTTAAAGATTTATTTGGCCTTAGAAGCCCTAAAGTGTGATTATGGTCTGTCCTAAAGGGATGCTGTGAGCCAGATTTGGCTCAATGGAAGTGAATTTTAAATTCTAGCCCCAAAGCCCCTGAGTGGTGTAAACGTTTAACACACTTGACTGCTAGCTGAAAGGATCTTCAAATCTACCCAGAGGTGTCCAAGAAGAATGATCTGACAATCTACTTCCGAAAAACTCACCACTGAAACCCCTATGAAGCAGGTTCTCCTCTGACACACATAAAGGTGCCATGATTCGGGGTCAAATCCATGGTACTTTTTATTCTAGCCCTAGGTCTGAGGTGTGATTTACGAATGCTGTCTCACTGAATACTTACATAGCCTCCCCATGAGTGAAGTTAGCATCCGTACTAAAACTAAGACAGCGTACAAGTCACTTGTTGAAAAACCACTGGGCCAGTTGCCAACACAGATGTTTCTGACTTGAAAGTCAATGGCTTTCACACCCTGCGAGTTTATTGCTGCTTACAACTGACTTTCAAACATCAGCCTGGTTGATTGAACTGAAAAAACCCAATGTTTGTAGATCCACAGATTTGCAAATGATTGAACTGAAAAACCCAATGTTTGTAGATCCACAGATTTGGCACTGGCTCCATCAACCACCATTTTATTCAGTTTTTGATGAAAAAATAATAATTTCCTCTTTTCGCTGCTTCCTTTATCGTTGTTGTCTTGTTGGGTGCCATCGAGTCATAGTGACACTATGCACAACAGAACGTAACACTGCCCAGTCCTAGGTCAACTTACACCTAAGCCGACTGCTGCTGCCACTGTGCCAATCCATCTCATTGGGGGTCGTCTTCTTTCTCTGACCCTCCATTTTACCAAACATGATATCATTCTCCAGTGACTGGTCCCTACTAATAACATGTCTGAAGTATGAGAGATGAAGTCTGGTCATCCTGGCTTCCAAGGAGCACTCTGGCTGTACTTATTCCAACACAGATATGTTGGTTCTTTTGGCAGCCCATGGCACTTTCAATATTCTCCTCCAACACCATAACTCAAAAACATCAATTCTTCTACAGTCTTCCTTATTCACTGTCCAACTTTCGCATGTATATGAGGCTATTGAAAATACCATGGCTTGGGTCAGGCACAGCTTAGTCCTCAAACTGACATCTTGGCTCTTCAACACTTTAAAGCGGTCTTGTGCAGCAGATTTACCTAAACCAAGGCATCATTTAATTTCTTGATTCCTACTTCCAATCGTGCTGATGGTTGATTTGAGCAAAATGAAGTCTCCGACAACTTTCAATCTTTTCTCCATTTATATACATGTTGTTTATTGGTCCTTTATCATTAGATCAGATGAGGAGAATACATTGTTTCCTCAAAGTAAATACATCACAAAATTAGCTACAGCAATTGTTATTAAAATTTTTAAAATAATAGCAAGATATTGAGTCTACTCACACTTCCATGAATAGGGAACGTGTTGAATAAAGCATGGTTAATCCACACAGTAGTGTAGTGTGCTCCCATAAAAATATACATGGGACATCATTTATGTGATACTGTGGAATGGTTTCCACTAAATGTTACTGAGAAAACTGACACCTATTGTTTATCTGGAAGGACCCCTGGTAGTGTAGTGGGTTACAGTCCTGGCTGCTAACCAAAAGGTCAGTAGTTTGAATCTACCAGTTGCTCTTCTGGAAAAAGACGAGACTTTCTGCTCCCATAAAGATTTACAGCCTCTGAAACACTATGCAGGGTAGCTATGAGTCAGAACATGTGCTTTCTCTTGTGAGGCATGAGGGAAAGCTCTTGGAATTGAGGGTTTTACCAGAAGCCCATTTTTTTTTTCCTTTTGTGTCTTATGCTTTTGACATCATTACTCAAATTCATTTTCAAAAAGTAGGTTTCAAAGCTTTACCCTTGTTTTCTTCTAAGAGTTTTTGGATTTTAATCCTTGGTCATTGATCCAGTGTGAGTAAATTTTCATATAGGGTGTGTATTGTAGGTCCAACTTCATCTTTTATGTGTGGAGACACAATTGTACCATCATCATTATTTGAAGATACTATTTCTTCTTCCTATGAATTGATTTGTCAACCTTGCTGAAAATAATCCATATATGCATGGGGTTCTTCTGGACTTCCACTTCTATTTCAATGATCTATAGTCTATGCTTTTATCACTACAAGACTGTTTTAATATTTTGAAATTGGGAAGTGTGAGACCCTCTATATTGTTCTTTTTTCAAAATTGTCCTAGCTATTCTGTGACCCTTGCAACGATGTATGAGTTAAAGAATTGACTTTTACCTTTCTGCAAAAAAGGCTGTTGGGATTTTGATGTTTATTGTTCCATGTAGCATTGACATCAGTATTAAGTCCTTTAGGTCATGAACACAGGGTATCTTTCCTTTCTTGATTTTTGTATGCCCTGATTTTTAGTTGAAATTGGAACATTTAACTATATAGTGTATGAGGGGCCTTCACAAAGTTCATGGATGATTTTATCACCTTTTCACGAAAATTTCCCATGATTTTTTTAAAACCACCATGTATTAGTTCTGAAGCTCAGATCTTCCTGTTTCCTAGGGTTCGATTCTTATCATCATCATCTCAGGTGGTAGTAATTCATCTGATCAATGACTACTCTCCTAGATGTGTGGGCTCCGCCCCCAGCTCATACTCAACTGTTGTTGTTTTTGTTGCTGTTGCTACTGTTGTGGTGGTGGTCAAGTTTGTTCCAACCCATAATGACTCAATGTACAGCAGAATGAAACACCATCCAGCCCTGTGCCATCTTCACAACTGCAACTACTCTTGAGCCCATTGTTGCTGCCATTGTGCCAATCCATCTCATTGGGGGTCTTCCTCTTTTTCACTGATCCTCTATTTTACCAATGATGATATCTTTTCCAGGGACTGGTCCTGATGTGTGACAGATGAAGTCTGGCCATCTTGGTTTCTAAGGAGCATCCTGGTTATATTTCTCCCAACAGATTTGTTTATCCTTCTGGTACTCCATGGTACCTTTAATATTCTTCTCCAACATCATAAATGCATCCGTTTTTCTATTGTCTTCCTTATTCATTGTCTAAATTTCACATGCATATCAGCCAGTGATTTCTGTATTCCATTGGATCACCTCTCTTACAATCAGTTGACCAGGTAGCTGTCTTCCAAATTTCTTGGCATAATTAAGTGACTGTCTGCAGTGCTGCCTCTGTTTGTTGACAGATTTCCATTTGTGATCCATCAATACACAGAGCCTTGTTCTTTCCTGATGTCTTTAGTGCAGCTTGGACTTCTTCCTTCAGTACTATTAGCTCTTGATTGTATGTTACCTCTTTAAATGATTGATCAACTCTTTTCTTTCCTGGTCTTCTAACTTCTTTTGATGTCTTCTGCATCATTCAATATTTTGCCCAAAGAAGCCCTCAGTATTGAAAATTGAGGTTTGAATTTTTTTTCCCTTAGTTCTTTCAGCTTGATAAATGCTGAGTGAGTTCTTTCATTTTGATTTTCTAACACCAGGTGTTTGCACATTGCATTATAATATTTAGCTTTATCTTCTTGAGCTGCCCTTTGAAATTTTCTGTTCATCTCCTTTGCCTCCTTATTTCTCCCATTTGCTTTAGCAACTCGTGCTGGAGAGCAGTATTCAGAGTGTCTTCTAATATCAATTTTGATCTTTTCTTCCTTTCTTGCCTTAATGAACTTTTTGCTTTTCTCTCGACTGATATTCTTGGTACCATCTCACAACTCTTTTGGTCTTCAGTCATGAGTGTCTAATGCATCAAATCTGTTCTTTAGATGATCTCTAAATTCACATGGGACATGATCAAAGTCATACTTTGGTTCTCATAGTCTTGTTTTTACTTTCTTCAGCTGTAGCCTGAACTTAGACATGAGCAATTGATGGTCTGTTCAACAGTCTGCTTCTGACCTCGTTTTGACGGATGAAATGGAGCGTTTCCACTCTCTCTTTCCACAGTTGTACTCAGTTTGATTTCTGTGTATTCCATCTGGTGAAGTCATGTGTATAATCATCTTTTATTTGCAATAAGACAGTCATTGGTCTTGCAAGATTCTATCGTGTAATCTCCAGCATCATTTCTATCACCAAGGCCATATTTTCCAACTATGGATCCTTCTTTTTTTCCAATCTTTACATCCAAATCACTGGCAATTATCAATACATCTTAATTGCATGTTTACTCAATTTCAAACTGAAGAAGCTGGTGGTGGTAGTGTACTGTGGAGTCGGTTCTGACTCATAGCAACCCTGTATAGGGTTTCTGAGGCTATAAATCTTCATGAGAGCAGAAAGCCTCATCTTTCTCCCACAGAACTGCTGGTAGTTTCAAACTGCTGACCTTGAGGTTACTAGCCCGACTCGTAACCACTATGCTACCAGAGCTCCTTGAAGAAGTTGGTAGCATTCTTCAATTTTATCATCACTGATTTTAGTGGATGGTGCATAAGTTTGAATAATAGTGGTTTTAACTGGTCTTATCTGTAGGCATATGGATATTATCCTATCACAGACAGCATCATATTCAATATAGATATTGAAAAGTTCTTTTTGATGATGAATGTGACCTTATTCTTCAATTAATCATTTATGGCATAATAAGCCATGTGTTTGCCAGATTCAACGTGGTCAAGGCCAGTCCATTTCAGCTCACCAATGCCTAGGATAGCAATGTTTATGCATTCCATTGCATTTTTGACAACTTCCAGTTTTCTTAGATTCATACTGTGTACTTTCCATATTCCACTTATGAATGGATGTTTTCAGCTGTTTCTCTTCATTTTGAGTTGTGCCCCATCAGCAAATAAAGCTTCTAAACGCTTTACTCCATTTGTGTCATCACAGTCAATTCTACTTTGAGAAGGCAACTCTTCCTCGGTTGTATTTTGAGTGCCTTACAACCGGAGGGGTTCACCTTCTGGCACTGTATCCGACAATAGTCTGGTGTTCTTTATCATGTGTCAATATTCAGTATTCTGGCGCTAACTGTGTTCCATTGATTTTCATAACATTTTCAGTAACTTCACAGTCAGTGGTAGTCAGTCCCTTTTTCTTCCTAGTCTGTCTTAAACTTGAAGCTCAGCTGAAACTTGTCCACTATCGGTATACCCTGCTGGTACTTAAAATACTAGTGGTACATATTCCAGCATCACAGTGTAACACACAAGCCACCACAGTACAATCAACTGACAGATGAGTGCTGGGAGAAGCACATAAAATCCCGGATGATTTCTAGTTCAGTGAATATTTCAAATACTCAGCTTCATCCTATTTCTTCAATCTGGAACTTAGCATTCACTGAAAACTGGTAAAGGAATTTCAAATTATGCCTATAGTTGAAATGATATTAAAATTATTAATTAAATCAAGGATATAATTAGAAACAGAGTCTAATTCATAATTTCAAAATTAGTGAATTTGGTCTAGAATCTGAAATATTTCTCCAATGCTAAAAGTTCTGAGATTGAACAATATCTGCTATTTCCCCTGACAATAAAAAGATCCCCAAAAAAAGTATAAAATTTAAAGAATAACAAAGGATTTGCCAGATAAATGGAATCACAGACTGATTAATTCTCAAGTATAACTACATTCAAACATTCTTAACAATTAAGAAGAAAATTCTGTTATTTGTGTAATTAGCATTGATGTTCCACAAGCCTGTTCAGAATTGCAAAAATGTGTGGAAAAGACACAAAAATTCAAAATATGTTGTGAAAAATATATGCTGCCTGTGAATCTTGTGATTTTAAATGTCTTCTTTCACCTCATTGCAAGCCTCATGGATATTTCTTAAATTAGTCAATTTTTCTTTAAAATAATGATTAATATTTAAAAGCTTGTTAGACATTTTAAAATATAAACTGCGGTGCCCAGCAAGTGTTACTGGATATCTTGATCAAAGATTCTACAGTAGAATCCTGGTCAAAGGGAGGAGGGGGTTGAGGAATGCAGAACAGAATTTAAAATATTCATAGAATCCAGATTTTCTGGATCTATAGAGGCTGAATGAACCCCTGAAATGATTGCTCTGAGATCATCTTTAAACCTTAAACCAAAAATCTCTCATGAAGTCTTCATAAAATTAAATAATAGTTAGGCTGAACTAGTAAAGAGTGTCATTGTGCTCTTCCAGAGAACTATCTATGTGGGCTCAATAAGCAACTCAGGTGATTAGATAGGAGGCTTAGGAGGCAGTGAATATATACTAGTGGGGGAAGAATCACCGGGAAAGAAGGGTGAGGACAGCTGTATGACTCAAAGGATGTAATCAGTGTCACTGAATTGTATGTGTAGAAATCATTGAATTGGTGTATGTTTTGCTCTGTGTATATTATTAACAACAAAAACAAAATAGTTTTCTTAAGCTAAAAAAACATAAAAGCTTTTTAGAGAAACTTCAATAATACTCAGTTTAAATAATGAATTCTTAAACAGAATTACTCGAAAGGAAAGAATGGGTCTTAGTCATTTCTTCTATTTCTTGGTTAAATCCTTAGAACTGTCTCCCTTCTGAAATGTATTTCCTTTTTCCCCCTAATTGATATAATTATCACAAACATTATTTTATGTTTAATTCACTTGATTTCTTTTGTTCTATTGTTGAAAATAGTGTTAAGTATTTAATACAGGGGCATCTAAGAAGAAATGCCTGGTATGGACTTTCAACAAATCATTGTTGTTGTTAAGTGCTGTCGAGTCGGTTCTGACCCATAGCGACCCTGTACAGGGTTTTTGAGGGTGTAAATCTTTACAGGAGTAGAAAGCCTCATCTTTCTCTCGCGGAGCAGCTGGTAGTTTTGAACCACTGACCTTAAGGTTCACAGCCCGATTCGTAACCACTACGCTACTAGAGCTCACTAAAAATTCTGTGGAGCACAGTTCTACTCTGGCACATATAGGATCACCTAATCACTTTCAGAGCATTGAGAGAAATTAAATTTTTTATTCATTTCCTATTAGTGTGATTTCATAGTATTTACTTCAGAACAACAAATTTTTGTTGATGTGCTGTGTTCTTTCTAGTGTGCCCCATAAAACTTAAAAGTGCTGCTATTAAAAGCAACTATGGATAGGACATTACCTACACAGGTAAAATGCATAATTGACAGATATAAATAAAATACTAAACCCAGTGGAAGAAGACTTTATGTGGCCTGGTTGATGTAGAATCTGCAATAGGAACATGCGTCAGCCTGTTTCCAAGGTTTAATTGCTGCACTTAAAGAACAGATGTCAGCAATATAGTCATAATAGAAAGGGAAAAAATCACTTTCACCAGCTATCAGCAAAATGAAAACTCTATTAAAAGTAAGGAAAATATCCATCAGGATCACCGCAAGATCCTTTGGGAAATATGGGCTCCCCAAACATGCACTAGGTCTCTCTAATATTTGGCTGGAAACTGAGCCATGGGGTGGGTTCATTTTCAAACCTGAAGAGTGTCTAAGGGCTGTAATCTAGGGGTCCCACCCATCTCCCAACCAGTAAGTTTACAAGGTAAACAATAACACCAGGGAGGTAAGTGATCGTTAGACTAATCATCCATTTGAGATCAAAATGGAAGCATTGACTCAAGGATAAAATTCAGAAGGGTTAGGAGACGGGAGATGGCAGCAGAACACACAAGGAGGAAGTAGGATAAGTGATGTTACATTGTGGAGATCGCAGTCGGTGACATGAAACAACAGTGTGTGTTGATTGTTGAATGGAGACCCAATGTACTCTATAAACCAACCCCCAAGTCACAATAAGTTTCTTTTTTTTTTTTTTGTAATGATATTTAAATTTAATGCAGACCACAGATTTAATTGTTTCCAATAGCAACATAGGCTACATTTCAAAAACCTCAGCATCAGGATCACCTGTAAAATGTTAATACATTTTTACACAGTCTGGAAGTGTGGGTTTCCAACAAAACAATTACCTCAAAAGGCTACATTTCCTAAAGTGTAAAGTTCATTGTTTAAATAAAGCTTAATTAAAATGAAGAAGTAGATGGGTTTCTAGATTCCACAGACTAGTTACATGTTATTGTCTTGGGAATAAAACATAACCTCTTCTGAAAAAATCAAACTAGCCAAAGTATAAAAAAAAATAAGTTTCCATTGTGTTGATTCTGACTTAAGATGATCCTGTGTGGGTCTGGGTAGGTTTGTGCACCATAGTTGTTTGTTTGTTTTTTTTCCTTAAATGTTTTATTGTGAATTATGTGTTAGTTTACATGGGAGAACATTAATTTTACATTCATTCTATTGTATATCATCTCATTGCCATGGTTACAATCCCCTCCATGCATCATCAACCAACCAAAGGGCATACCCTGCAATCCTGCCCCCACCCCGTACCCCCCAGGTCTTCAGCACACAGCTCCTCTCCCTCTCTGGATCTAAAGCCCCCAGCTGCTCCATCGCTCCACATCATCGTCTCTGCCTCCATCTCAGGCATCACCGCTTCTCTGGGTAGGGTCCCGCTCTCTGCTCTTCTCCCTTGAAATAAGTTTCTTAATGTGTTATAAGGATGACTGAGAGATGCGGAAAATGAGGAAGGAAGGAAGGAAAGGGTGGAGAGAGAAACTAAGCAAGGAGGAAAAGAGGAGAAGGTAATAATTGGATTTTTAGTTATGATTAAGATTCTTTACATGGAAAAATGAAATAAAAACAATGCCATTTCTATTTTATACTATATTGCATATAGAGTTCTTTCACTATATGTTGTTAAATATTAATTTTTAGGAAAAAAAGAAGAGAATTTCATGATACTTATTTTAAGTGTTGCTAGATGCCACCAACTCCAACTCACAACAAAGGGAAACCCTCTCTTTGCACAACAAAGGGAAAGTGTCCCGTTCTGTGTCGTCCTCACAGTGATCGTTACATTGGAGTCCATTATTACAGCCACCATGTCAATCCCTCTTCTTGGGATCTTCCTCTCTTTCGTTGACCCTCTACTTTATCAAGTAGGATGTCCTTTTGCAGGGACTGGTCCCTCCTGGTAACATATCTAAAGCACAGGAAATAAAGTCTTGCCATCTTCATTTCTAAGGAACACTCTGGCGATACTGTTTCCAAGGCAGATTTGTTTGTTTTTCTGGCAGTCCATGGTACTTTCAACGTTCTTCACCAACATAATTCAAATGCATCAATCCTTCTCCAAGTTTCCTTATTCATATTTTTTAAGTAGATGGTATCAAAAAGGATAATGGACATTATTTAATTTGCATGTGAGAATTTTGACTTTGATTAAGCTTGTTACCCATGGTTTACTTGGATCATACAAATAGGAAGTAGTGAAATTTCAAGAACTTGGGTATCTTGCCACAGCCAAAGTATCAAGTCAAGACTATGCTAGGATATGCCTTACCATCACTTATTAAATGGATTTGGGTTTAACGTGTCTTCAGAATTGTTAAGAAGGCTCTCACTATTCTGAGTAAGGTGGTCTTATAGTAAATGGTTGTTGTCTCTGAATTTAATCAGCACCATTGTTTTTGGATGCATGGCTGAGAGAATGAGGCACATTTCATACATAGCAGACACTGTGACAGAGCGAAAACATCATGACAATTAGTTAAAACATAGTTGGAAAGTGACAAAAGTCTTAAAGCACTTCAATTCAAAATAATTCCTATATGTTCCCATGATAGTCAGTCACACACTGTCTAGAGTTTTCTTTGTCTACATTATGCATTACTGAATACTCACTGCCACATTGTTCTTAGAAAGCAGAGAAGAGCTGAAAATATGAAATTATAGAAAGTTGTTGTTAAGTGACTTCGAGTTGGTTCTGACTCATAGTGACCCTATATAGTATTTCCAAAGAGCAGCTGGTGGGAGGAATAGAGAAGTATGGTAAAAATTGGATTTTATAAGTCCCCATTACTTGAAAATGTTGTTTTATATATTTACAATCTAAACATGTATGTTGTTGTTGTGAAGTGCTGTCGAGTTGATTCCTTAGAAGATGAAAATTCTTTAATGAAAAAATGAACAAGTAAATATAATAAAAGCCTAGCTTCACAAGCCCAGTTGCTTTATTGTGGAGATTTGCATGTTGCTGTGATTCTGGAAGCTCTGCCACCTTTATTTCAAATGCCAGCAGGGTCACCCATGGTGGACAGGCTTCAGCTTCCAGACTCTACTTCTTAAAAACTTGGCAAGAGAAAATCTTCTGAGCAGCAGTGAAACACTAATATGGCACCAGAAGATGATCCCCTCAGGTTGGAAGGCATTCAAAATATGACTGGGGAAGCATTGCCTTCTCAAATAGATTTGGCGCCACGTCCTGGATGGAGTAAAGCTTTCAGAACTTTTATTTGCTGATGAGCACAACTCAAAATGAGAAGAAACTGCTGCAAGCATCCATTCATAATCAGAAAGTGAAATATACAAACTATGAATCTGGGAAATTTGGAAATTGTCAAAAACGAAATGGAACACATAAAGACCGATGTGTTGGACATTAGTGAGCTGAAACAGACTAGTAATGACCACTTTGAGTCACTCAAACATAAGGTTCATGTGCTGGGTTGCTTTTGTTAAGTGTCATCAAGTTGATTCCAAGTCATAGCCACCCTGTGTAGGGTTTCTGAGGCTTAAAATCTTCATAGGAACACAAAGGCCTCATCTTCCCCCATGGAGCAACTAGCAGACTCAACCATGGTCCTTGTAGTTTGCAGTCCAGTGCTTATCATGTGGGGCCATTGCGTTCCTACTACGCTGAGAGTGTGTGATAAAGAGAAGCAGCATTACACTCATTCTCAAGCTAAGAAATGACAACAGAAAATCAAACCTTCAGTCACAAGATTGAAAGAATCTAGGGCAAGGTGTTAACTAACACAGGAAGCATCAAAGGAAGATGGAATGGATATACCAAAAAAGAATTTGTTAATGCTTAACTATTTCAGGAGATAGTATCTGATCAAGAAATTATGATACTAAATGAAGAAGTCCAAATTTCACTGAAGAATTGATGGAATACCAATTGACATGTTTCAACAAATGGACACAACACTAGAAGTCGTCACCCGTTTGTGCCACGGTAGACCAATACGTGACCAAGTAACTAGAAAAAATACATATTTGTATCCATTCTAAAGAACGCTGATCCTACAGAATGCACACTTAGTGAACAATATTATTGATATCACATGCAAGTAAAACTTTACTGAAGAAAAAATTTAAACTGCTGCAGACCAGAAGAGTTGTGAGATGACATCAAGAACTTCATACAGGAAGAAAGCAAAAAGTCATTAAGAAGACAAGAAAGAAAGGAAAGACCAAAATGGATGTCAGAAGAAACTCTGAAAGTTGTTCTCTAGTGTAGAGATGTTAAAACAATGAGAAATGAGAAAGCCAAAGAGCTGAACAGAGAATTGCAGAGGACAGCATGAGAAAACAAAATCAAATATTATAATGAAATGTGCAAACACCTGGAGCTAGAGAACCAAAAGGGAAGAACATTTCTCAAGTTGAAAGATTTGAAGAAAAATCCAAGCCTTCACTTGAAATACTGAAGGATTGTATTGGCAAAACACTGAATGATGCAAAGAGCATCAAAAGATGAAAGGAATACACAGAGTGTCTGGACCAAAAAATAAATGGTCGATGTTCAACCATTTCAAGAGGTAGCATATGATCCAAAACCTATGATACTGAAGGAAGAAGCCCAAACTGCACTGATGGCATTAACAAAATACAAAGCTCCAGAAATTGATTGAATACAAATTTAAATCTTTCAACAAATTGATGCAGCACTGGAGGTGTTCACCATCTATGCCAAGAAATTTGGAAGACAGCTACCTGACCAATCAATGGGAAGAGATCCATATTTGTACACATTTCAAACAGAGGAAACTCAATGGAATGCATAAATCATTGGACAATATCATTCATGCAGCATGCAAATAAAATTGTATGGCATGCAAGTAAAACTTTGCTAAAGATAATTATTAACAGGCAACTACCAGACATTCAAGCTGGATTCAGATGATGACATGGCACAAGGGATATCGCTGCTGATATCAAATGGACCTCGGCTGAAAGCAGTGAATACCAGGAAAATGTCTACCTTTGCTTCATTGGCTGTGCAAGGCTTTGGATCGTGTGGATTATGAAAAGGTATGGACAACATTACAGAGAATGAGTATTCCAGAGCATTTAATTGTGTTTACAAGGAACCTTTATATATACCAAGAGACGGCCATTCAATAAGAACAAGAGGTCACTAAATGGTTTAAAATTAGGAAAGGTGTGCAGCAGCAGGGTTGTGTTCTTTGATCACACTTATTCAATCTGTGTACTGAACAAATAATCCGAGAAATTGAATAATATGAAGAAGAACGTGGCATCAGGATTGGAAGCTGACTCATTAACACCCTGAGATAGGCAGATGATACAACCTTGCTTGCTAACAGGAAAGGAGACTTAAAATATTTACTGATGAATACCAAAGACAACAGCCTTTGGAATGGGTTGCAGCTCAGTGTAAAGAAAATAAAAATCCTCACCACTGGACCAATAAACAACATCCATTTAAATGGACCAC
>NW_006408839.1:1177073-1183557 GCF_000296735.1 Chrysochloris asiatica | reverse complement strand
TTATTGGTCCAGTGGTGAGGATTTTTGTTTTCTTGACATTGAGATGTAATCCATATCGAAGGCTGTGCTCTTTGATCTTCATAAGTAAATGGCACCTAGCAACAAAATATAAATGGAGAAAAGATTAAAATTGTCAAAGGCTTCATTTTGCTCAGATCAATCATCAATACTCATGGAAGCAGTAATCAAGAAATTAAATAACATATTGCATCAGGGAAATCTGCCACCGAAGACCTCTTTAAAGTGTTCAAGAACAAAGATGTCAGTTTGAGGACTAAGGTGTACCTGACCCATGCCGTGGTATTTTCAATAGCCCCATAAGCATGTGAAAGTTGGACAATAAATAAGGAAGACTGTAGGAGAATTGAGACATTTCAGTTACGGTGTTGGAAGAGAATATTGAAAGTACCATGGACTTCTAGAACAGCAAACAAATCTATGTTGGATGAAGTATAGCCAGAGTGTTCCTTAGAAACCAGGATGGTGAGACTTCGTCTCTTATACTTCGGACATCTTGTCAGGAGAAACCAGCCCCTGGAGAAGGGCATCATGCTTGGTAGAATGGAGTCAGTGAAAGATAGGACAGCGTCTGACAAGATGGATGGGCACATTGGCAGCAGCGATGGGATCAAGTGTGGCAATGATTGTGAGGTTGGCACAGGATCGGGTAGGTTTCGTTCTGTTGTCTATGAATCTGTACTGACAACAGCTCTCTTGTGAGTATGTAAAGCCAGAGACCCCAGTGAACACTGACTAACCCCACCCCAATTCTACCTACAGCCAGTCAGAAAGGGGTTAATTCCCAAGAGGTAGCTGTGGGGAAATTGCTGAAGATGCCCTTCATTCATCATTGTGCCTAAGTCATGAGCGCACTTTGGCTTTATCACAGTCTGCGCTGCTTTCTTCATTGTCTGAACACTTAGAAACCACAGTATTATCACATACTGTCCTGTGCTTACCAACTTCACAGCAATGGCTGTCGACACGACAGACAGGGAATGTCTGATCGGGCTGGTTTGGGCCACTATACTAGCACTCAATACTGGCAATACTCAACCCCCTCATGTTTTGATCATCACCAAAAGCAACCAAAAGGGAACATTTCCAGAGTGTTAAGTTTCTGACAAAGTGCGTGTCCTTTAGGATGTCCTTTTCAATGGACACATTTTGTATTTACAGACCTCAATTCCATCAGCCAGCTACAGCAAAGCCTGGCTTGCCAGTTTGCCTCTGTAAGCTAATTATGTACATGCCCAATTCATCCATTCATCCATGAATATCTTCATCCTTTCAGAATCTAACATGCAGATGTCAATTTTATTTCTATCTTTCTGTAACCTAACCTACAGATAACAACTTTCTTTTCCTTCTCTCCAGTTTGGAAGACAACTCACTGTAGCCCTCTACTGTGGCTAGCAACATTCACCAATTTTGTTAAACAATTCTGACAATATTTTAACTTATGCATAAAAATAAACTAAGATTTGTAATAACTACCCAATAGGGAAAAACAGCAAGGAAAGAATGTGTCAGACATGTGTCTGCTTATCAAGTCCAATAATATTTTGTACTTGTAATAAGTAATTTTAAAAAAAACAAACTATCACCTTGGACAATTGCTCAGTAGAATTCTTGCTTATTCCAACAGACAGAAAAGTCATATGATGTTTCTAGTCAGGTGGAACAAAAACTGAGAAAGATAAACAGGAAAGACACTAGAGAAAACAACGAGGCAATAGAAGCATATACCATTAGCTTTTTAAAGCCTATACGCGTTTGTTGGAACCCTGGTTGTGCAGTGGTTAAGTACTCTGCTGCTAAATGAAATGTCAACCTTTCAAAACCCACCAAGTGCTTCATGGGAAAAAGACCTGGTGATTGGCTTGCTCCCAGAAAGACTTACAGCCTCAGAAATCCTCTGGGCCTAATCAAGCCTGTCCTATGGTGTCACTGGGAGTCAGAATTGAGTTGATGAAAATGGGTTTATGGGATATGCATTTTCAACTTTTATTCACATTCATACATACTGTATAATAGAAAAGACCTACAAATATATGGCAAATTTAAATGTGATTTTTTGGAACCATGAATTACTTACTACTAGCTACCACCAGAAATTGATTTAAGACAAGGACCACATGAGATATCCCATAATCGGCACATCTGTCTTAAAATCTGATTACTTCTTTACATTGTCACATAAAAATGAATAGTATCTTTCTCATATATTGAATATACCCCGGTCTGCCAGAAGAACGAACAAATCTGTCTTGGAAGAAGTACAGGCAGACTGCTCCTTAGAAGCCAGCACGGCGAGAATTCATCTCATGTGCTTTGGACATGTTTTCAGAAGGAACTAGTCCCTGCAGAAAGACATCTGAGAAAAGTGAAGGTTCAGCAAAAGAGAGGAAGACCTTCAAAATGGTGGATTTGCTCAGTGTCTGCAATAATGGGAGCAAACATAGCAATAATTGTGAGGATGGCATGTTGTTGTTGTTGTTGTTAAGTGCCGTCGAGTCGGTTCCGACCCATAGCGACCCTGTACAGGGTTTCCGAGGGTGTAAATCTTTGCGGGAGTAGAAAGCCTCATCTTTCTCCCACGGAGCGGCTGGTAGTTTCGAACCGCTGACCTTAAGGTTCGCAGCCCGATTCGTAACCACTACGCTACCAGAGGATGGCATAGGACTAGGCAATATCTTTTCTGTTGTGCATAGGGTCACTGTGAGCTGGAGCCAACTCAACAGCACCTAACAATAGCACTGACATAAAAATAGATTCATAAGTATGGTAATCCAAGTTAAACGAATTGCTGAGTCATTCATTCAACATGCCTTGTATACCATCATTCAGATATTGATCTCTTAGCCATAAGTCCATTGATGCCCCAATGGGATTTGGCTCAAGTCAATTGGAAACAGACTGTGTTAGACCTATTCAGACCCTGAGATTTGTTGTTCTTCTTAGCATCCATCACACATAGGTACTGTGTGTGCCATTGAGTCGGTTACAACTCACGGTGATCCAGTATAGCATTTCCAAGGCATTAAATCTTTATGGTAGCAGAAAAGCTCATCTTTCTCCCATGGTGCAGCTGGTGAATTTGAACTGCTGACCTAATGGTTAGCAGCCCAATGGATAACCCGCTAAGCTACCAGGGGTCCTTAGGTAATAACTGTGTAGCATCTCCCTTGTGAGGATAGTTTATAGCTAGCATTCCTGATTCGCTCTTCCCAATTATCTCATGAAGCCTCCTGTGGTAAGTTGCTCCAGGAACTGTAGGAGACAATGGCAGGTTGCCCAAATGCCCACACTGTGCCACTGAGGAAAGCCTGCTTCTCACCTGAGATGTACTCCAGGTGGAAAGTGAAGTGATGGTCATGCAGTCTCTGACGGCACTTTGATGTTTGCTGTGGTAGGACTGAGGGCCTCAACTTCTTGCTGGTGATAAGCTAGAGGCTATCCTTAGTCCCTTGACCTATGGTTCCCTTTCTAGAACAGCCCATGACATGGTAGCTGACTTCTTCAAATCCTGAAACAAAGAGTCTCCTACTCTCATATAATGTATCAAATCCATGCCATTGTGCGCAGCCTTATTTACTATGTTCTATCACAAGCCACAAGGAGCTCTGGTAGTGTAGTGGTTACGAATCAGGCTGCTAACCTCAGGGTCAGCAGTGTGAAACTACCAGTTGTTCTGTGGGAGAAAGATGAGACGTTCTGCTCCCGTAAAGATTTACAGCCTCAGAAACCCTATGCAGGGTCGCTATGAGTTGGAACTGACTCCTTGGCACTCCACCACTGCCACCATCACAAACCACTCTTTGAGAGAAAGATGAGACTATCTGTTCCCATTAAAGTTTTACAATCTCAGAAACCGTTAATAGGATCACTATAAGCTAGAATTGAATCGGGGGCAGTGGATTTATTGGCTAGAAGTCAGTCCTTAGTTTCAGGATTGAGGATAGCACATACAGTGAGCACCAGGAAGCAGGGATGATGGAAGGGCCCATTAACAGTTGGTCAACCAGATGACATCTTTTTTTCCCCTCAAACTCATACATTTGCTCTTATAGAAAATTAACTTTCCTAAAATTATTATTCTAAAATCATTGCCTTAGAATATTTTTAATCTGCTAAGGTGTTTGTGTTATTATTGGTGTTGGATACTGTTGAGTCAGTTTGGACTCACATCAAACCTATGTACAACAGAACAAACACTGCCCAGTCCGGTGTCTTCCTCACAATTGTTGCTGCCACTGTGTCATTCCATCTCTTTAAAGGGCTTCTTTTTAGCTGAACTTCCACTTCACCAACCATGATGGCCTTCTCCAGGGACTGGTCCTTCCTGATCTTATATATGTCCAAAGTATGAGAGACGAAGTGTGTACGGTAAAGTTCTAAATATTTGTATGCAACTTGAACACAATTAAGTCTTGCAAAACCCCAAATCCTAATTGTTCATTCCCTTCATCTCTCTATGTCCAGTAAGAACGGTTCCCCACCCAGTCAGTTCTCTATCAGATGGGCCAGCCAAATTCACCTTATCCTCAACCTAATGGGTTTCAGTTCCATGCCAATTCTCTACCAGCTCATGACATTATTCAAGCACTCCCAACTGCATGCTTCCATGGGAACCAATGGCTTCTCATCCTCTTGTTACGATAAAGGCTGCTTCCCATAGTCACTGCTTATTCACTCTGTCCCCAATGTCCTCTGTCCAGTGTTGGGGGATTGTGTGATTGACCATTCCTGTAACCCTAGGGTAAGACTCTCTTCCTCACCAATGGGGTGAAGAGGAGGCAAACAAAACACTTGGGCATGGCCCATTTCGACTCAGTCTTTTTGTCACAAATCACTTTCTTGTATCAAGCGCTGGTTATATCATTTCACTAGAGATTGTGTTTGTTGTTGTTGTTGTTGTTAAGTGCCTTCGAGTCGGTTCCGACCCATAGAGATTGTGTTACAGCTTACAAATATACAAAATTGTGAAATTCATAAATATTACATTCAGAGTCATAATCAGTTAAATGGAAAATATATGTACATATATGTATTTATTTATGTTTCACTTACCTGATGTTACTGTTGTTGTCATTGTTAAGTGCCAGCGAATCGGTTCTAACCCATAGTGACCTTGTATAGATTTTTGATGAGCAACTGGTGAGCTTGAACTGCTGACCTTGCAGTTCAAACAGCTCTGTAGTCTGATGCATTAACCCACAGCACCATGCCAGGAAGTTACTGGCAGTACATACATTGAACTTCAAATAAGTGCAAAGTATTATGAAAGCTACAAAAATAATAAGACCTAGTCTGTGACTTAATGCACTATGAACTTTTAGAATGCAATAGAAAAAAATATTTTTTATTGAGTTAGAGAGCAAATCAGAGTTTAATTAAATCCTAAGATCTGTGCAAAACGGGATGATTTATGACAGTAATATCCCAAAGTCAAAAGAAAGTAAAAGTCACAGAAAACTGAGATCTCTGAGGGTGGAGATCATTTCTAAAAGATTCATCATGATAACAAGGTCAAAGCTGGTCCCCAAACATAGCCTAGATTATGTAGCCATTGGAGAAGTTTTGAGAAAAGTATGGCTTTACTCACTGGCCTAACATATTTCCTGTGTTTATTTTCTTCTTCTGTGTTTATTTTCTTCTTCCTCACCTTCTTCCTCTTCATCTTCCTTGTCTCTTCCTCTTACTCATCTTCTCCATCCTCTTTCTCTACCTCCTCTTCTACCTCTTCCTCTACTTCTTAAGGGAGAACCTCAACAAGATAGATTCATATGGTGGCTTTACCAGCAAGCCCAATGATAGGAATGATTGTAAGAATAGCACAGGACTGGACAGTGTTTCATTCTGTTATTTGAATGGGTTGATATGCGTCAGAACCTATCATCAAGACCAGTGCTGAGTTACAAACGTATGAGGTGGAAGCAGTAACTGAGGTGATTCCCTTCTTGGTTACCCAGGAATCCAGAGTGAACAAACTCAAGGCATGAGAAAACTCATGTGTAATCTCAGAAACAACACATTTTCCAATTCAGCCAAAATTGTGGATGGGCATAATTGGAGGTAAGGCCAGAAAGAATCATCATAGTCAGAACAAGGGGTGTCACAAATAGCGTTAATCATTCTTGTGCAGCTTTATATTCATATTCATCTACTTTAGAGCAAACACTGTGGTTTACTTAGTGTAAGCACTGAGCCCCTTTCTTTGTAATTTGGAAGAGAGGCCATATCCATATAGGACATAGGAGAGCTGGGCCATGGGGTTTCCAAAACGCCCATATAGAATCTACTGTTGTAATCAGTTGCCATTGAGTTGGTTTCAACTCATGGTAATCCCAGATTACCAGGTCTGTCGTCCATCACACTGTGGTGTAGGTTCAAACCACCAACCTTTAGGTTATCAGTGAAATCCAAGCCATTTTGGCCACATAGGGACTTAAACATTGAAAACCTTTTCCCACAGCAACAA
>NW_006408839.1:1161379-1175656 GCF_000296735.1 Chrysochloris asiatica | reverse complement strand
TTGTTTTCTAACAATGGTCACTTGGCCTGTGTACAGCTTCCACAAGAATACAATTAAGTGTTCTCAAATATCAATTCTTTGCAATGACATCAAGTTTGTCATGATATGTTGTTGTTATTGTTAGATGACATTGAGTCGGTACCATCTCATAGTGACCCTGGGCCAAGCTTACAATTGCTGCCACAATTGTTGTCATGATATACACAGTCAAAAGCCTTTGTTGTTGTTGTTAGGTGCCATCAAGTCAGTACGGACTCATAGCGACCTTATGCGCAGCAGAATGAAACACTCTACGATCCTGGGCCAACCTCACTACTGTTTCCAAGCTTGAGTCCATCGATGCTGCCACTTGGCCAATCCATCTTGTTGGGGGTCTCCTCTTTTTCTCTGACCCTCCACCTTACCAAACATGATATTCTTCTCCAGTCACCATTTATGTTGCTTGAAAAGGTATTTGCAATGAAGAAGTCATTGGCCTTGCAAAATCTACTATGCGATCTCCGGCATCATTTCTATCAACGAGGCATATTTTCCAATTACTGATATTTCCTTTGTTTCCAGACCTTCACGTTTCAATCACTAGGAATTAGCAATTCATCTTGATTGCATACTTGATCAACTTCAGACTGAGGTTGTTAGAATCCTTCCATTTCATCATCACTGACATTAATGGTTAGTGTACATTTGAATATTAGTGATATTAACTGGTCTTCATTTAGTTGTGTGGATATTATTATCCTATCACAGATAACATTGTATTTCAAACTAGGTCTTTAATATTCATTTTTACGATAAATGTGACACTGTTTCTCTTTGATTTGTCATTCCTGACATAACAAAGCATATGATTGACTCAGAGTGTCCAGAACCAGTCCATTTCAGCTCATTAACGCTTAGGATAGTAATACTCATGTGACTCATGCCAGTTTTTACTATCTCAAATATTCCTAGATCCAGACTCCATATAATCCATCTTTTCATTATTCATGGATGATTGTACCTGCTTACTGCATTTTGAGTTGCAACCCATCAGCAAATGAAGGTCCTGAAAGCTTTAATCCATTCATATCACCAAGGTCAACTCTACTTTGAGAAGGCATCTTTTCCTCAGTTGCATTTTGAGTGGCTTTCTCCCTGGGGAATCCACCTTCTGGCACTTTATCTGACAATGTTCCACTGCTATTCATAAGGGTTTCAGTGGCTAAACATTCAGACGCAGTTCACCTCTCCTTTCCAGTCTGTCTTAGTCTAGAATCTCCACTGAAACCAGTCCACCATGGGTGATCCTGCTGATATTTAAAATATGGGTGGCATGTCTTCCAGCATCATAGCATCAGGCAAAGCACACAGTACAACAAAGTGACATATAAGTGATGGAAATATTGCAAGGGACATACTAAAAAATCCATTGTTCCTCTGAAATTAAAATTAAAACATTCACTGCAGGTTAATGCACTGTGCTGTAAGGTCAGTTTGAACCAATATGTCAGCGATTCAAGTTCACCAACCTCTCCTTGAAAACTTTAGACAGGGTCACTATGAGTCAGAACCAACTTGATGGCACTTAACAACAACCTTGCTAAACTTGGCAATTCTTCCATAGCCTTAGGATCATTAGGTCCATTGATGACAATACATTGACAAAGGACTTCCAGAGGTTCAAGCTGGTTTCAGAAGAGGGCATGGAACAAGAGCTATCATTGCTGATGTCAGATGGATCTTGATTGAAAGCAGAGAAAACCAAAAAGATGTCCTTGTGCTTTATTGACTATACAAAGGCTTTCAAGTGTGTGGACCATGAAAAGCTATGGACAACGTTGTGAAATATGAATATTCCAGAACACTTAATTGTGATTATGAGGAACCTGTACATAACCAAGAAGCAGTTATTCGAACAGAACAAGGGAACACCGAATGGTTTTAAATTAGGAAAGATGTGCCCCAGGATTGTATTCTTTCACCATATGTATTCAATCTATGTGCTGGACAAATAGTCTGAGAAGCTGGATTCTCTGAAGATAAATATGGCATCAGTATCAAAGGAAGACTCATTAACAATCTGCGATACACAGATGATACAACCTTGCTTGCTGAAAGTAAAAAAAAGGACTTAAAATACTTACTAATGAAGGTCAAAGACCACAACCTTTGGTATGGGCTGTACCTCAATGTGAAAAAAAACAAGAATCCTAAATAAACAACATCCATACCAATGGAGAAAAGATTGAAGTTGTCAAAAACTTCATTTTGCTCAGATCAACCATTAACACTCATGGAAGGAGCAGTTAAGAAATCAAATGATGTATTGCATTTGGCAACTCTGCTGCGCAAGATTCTTTTTAAGTGTTAAAGAGCAAAGATGTCAGTTTTAGGACTAGAGTGCACCTGACACCAAGTCATGGCATTTTCAATAACTTCATATTTATCTAAAAGTTGGACAATGAATAAGGAAGACCATAGAAGAATTGATGCATTTGAGTTATGCTGTTGGAGGAGAATATTAAAATACCATGGACTGCCAAAAGAACCAACAGATCTGTGTTGGAAGAAGTGCAGCCAGGTACTCCTTAGAAACCAGGAGAATATTAAAATACCATGGACTGCCAAAAGAACCAACAGATCTGTGTTGGAAGAAGTGCAGCCAGATGCTCCTTAGAAACTAAGATGGCCAGACTTCGTCTGTCATACTTCAGGCATGTTATCAGGAGGAACCAGTGACTGGAGAAAGATATCATGTATGGCAAAGCGGAAGGTTTGAAAAAAAGGAAGACCCCCAAGGAGATGGATTGGCACAGTGGCAGCAGTAATGGGCTCAAAAGTAGCAAGCATTGTAAGGTTGGCACAGGACTGGGCACTGTTTCGTTCTGTTGTGGATAGGGTCGCTATGAGTCAGTATGGATTCAGTGGCACCTAACAACAACAACAGGCCAAATGAACTAACAGTCACAGCATACTGTGATCTCTGAGGGTACTTTACTTTATCTTGTGTATTGAGTGCAAATGCTCCCCAAAAGTATTTGCTACCTTGTTGTGTAACTTTTTATGTCATATCTTTGAAAAGTATTCCTTACATGTTGGTGCATTAAAATATGGGTTTATTAAAATTTATTTAATATTTATGAGTATGTTTTCCATTCATAATGATTGCTGTTGTTCTTGTTGGTGGTGGTGTGGTTAGGTGCTGCTAAGTCAGTTCCAACTCTCCAACTCATAGTGTCCTTAGGCACAGCAGAACAAAACACCACATGGTCCTGCACCATTCTCACAACTGTTGTTAACTTTCGTCTGAGGAGGCAGCTCTTCTCCAGTCCTATTTTGAGTGGCTGCCAAACTGAGGGACTCATCTTCCATTACTCTATGTGACAATGTTCCTCTGCTATTTATAATGTTTGCAGTGGCTGGCCATTCAGAAGTGGTTCAACTCTCCTACTTCCTAATGTGTTTGAATAATCTGGAAGCTCTACTGAAACCTGTCCACCATGAATGGTTCTGCTGGCATTAAAAATACTGTGATGCTGGGAGCTATACCAGTGGCATACCTTCCAGCATCACGGCAACACACAAGCCACCACAGTGCCAATGGATGAGAGGTGATCATACTGGTCGTTCATTTAATTTGCATTTATTTCTATTTTGTTAGAAGTTGTCCCTTGGAAAATGTTAAAAGTGTTATTTAAGTACATTCCAATTAAATTGTTTATTTTACAAATCATTTGCTGACAAAATAATTTATGGATATATAAGTACTATTTTCAGTCAAAATTATCTTTAGAATTTTGAGAATAAATAAATGGTTTACATTTGGGTAGTGAGAAGTTATGTTAAGTAGTCTGTTTCTGTGAATATGTAATTTGTGTTTTTCTTTCATATTCTATGCAAGATCTGCTTGTAATTACATATACTGAGACCTGTGAGGTCCTTAATGAGACTCCTTTGTCTTCTAGGTCATGCAAGCTCTCTGCCTTTGACAGGGTCCAATCTTATCATGGCTTATCATTTAGTGGAAAAATATTTGACATTTCTATCTCTGAAGCTTCTACATTACAGACACTTACACTTTCTGCTAGGTTGCCTCAGAAACCCGGTACAGGTTTATGTGCATAGAGTCGGAGCTGACTCTACCACATAACCACCACCACCGCAAGCTTGTGTATATTTCTCTGATAATTACAACTTAAAGTAAATTTAGTCAACAATGTTAACGTGGTTGAAAATTTTGCAACCATGACAAATTAATGTGTTTGCTTATTTAGGGGGTATTTTTACACCAAGAGGCATTTCCTTCTGTGCATGGTGCTGATATGAAGGTAATGAATGTCAGCTCACTTCCTATCATTGAGCTAAAAAGGGTCAAAGTCAATCAGTTTTTCCCGAATAATAATGTGGATCTAATTTCACTCCCTCTTACTAGCTCAGAAATCTCGACTGAACTTAATCTATCAACAGCAGGGAATTATGTTCACATGTACATTACTCGCACAGTTAATTAAATCTGAATTCAGATACATTTTAGCAAAGTACCTTAGAGATATTAAAAATGCCAAAATCCAACACCATTTCACGTAGCTTGCTATGTAAAAGCTGTTTTTTTAACAAATAGATAGAAAAGTGATACATGCAGTGCTGTTTTTGAACTAGTGAATTACGTAGTTGATGAACAGAATACCTGCCAATCCAACTAAGTCTTGGTTTAGTCTGCCTTAAGAATGCTTCATTTTTCTGATACAACTAATAAGTTTAAGCTTCCTATTTGTAAATTTATTCTGAAAAATATTAAGAGCATTTCTAAAGAGATCAGAAAAAACTGATCGTCATGAATTGTAAAGATGGGATAAGACTTCCATGCATTTTTGTCATGAATTGTAAAGATGGGATAAGACTTCCATACATTTTTATATATTGTCAGATTTCAATTTCACCTTTTTCTTTGAAAGTTAGTGAATCCAAAATCTAGTCTAAGAAAAGTAATAGAACATAGAGCTTTAGCTTCACATCTCTGGAAGATTCCATGTACCATTTCTTGACTTTCTCTGTGTTCATTGTTCCATTTTGAATTCTAGTGAGATGGAGTTGTTGTTGTTAAGTGCTATTGAGTCAGTCCTGACCCTCATCTGTTAGAGTCACTATGGGTCAGAATCGACTTGACAGCACAAACAACAAGTTGACATATAAGGTAAAATTTATTTTTTGAAAAGTTGTTAGTCATTAGGTAGCAGAATTATCCATCATATTTTTCTTCAAGAGTCTAGAGCTGTCTGACAGAGATTTTCTAACAACAGAAGCGGATCCTGAGCAAAGATAACCATGCTTCTCTCCCTTCAGCCGTGATGGAGGACAACCAAGGGCATAGAAGCACAAGATAGATCTTCTCCAATAGGAGCTTCACCCATCCAATGCCTTGCTCCCCCTGACCCTCTACACTGTCCTCCATGATTCATCTACTGCTGAGCAAATAATCTAAAAAGCTGGATGGCATGAAGAAGGCCCATTAATAATCTGTAATATGTAGCAGCTACAACCTTGCTTACTGAAAGTAAAGAGGACGTAAAGCAATTACTAAGAAAGATCCAAAATTCAGTATTCAGTATGGATTGCAACTCAATGTAAAGGAAACAAAAATTTTCACAGTGGACCAATAAATGGTATCCTGAGAAAAGACGGAAATACAGTCAAGGGTTTCATTATACTTGGAGCCGTCATTAACATCCATGGAAGCAACATTCAAGAAATCAAATGACATTGCAATGGCTAAATCTGCTGAAAAGCAAAGTGCTGAAAAGCAAAGACGTAACTGTGGATATTCAAGCCATGGTATTTTCAATCACCTCATATGCATGAGTAAGCTGGGTGGTAATAAGTAAGACAAAGAAGAATTTACGTCTTTGAACTATGGAGTTGATGTAAAAATAATGAATTCCCCACTGAGTGCCCAAAGTACCAATGTGTCTTAGAAGAAGTACAGCCAGAAAGGTCCTTAGAGGAGCGGATGTCCTGACTGTATCTCATGTGCTTTGGGAACGTTGTCCCAAGGTGTCTGTCCCTGGAGAAGGACATCACGCTTGGTAAAGCAGATGATCAGTGAAAAAGAAGAAGATCCTCAAGCCGATGGACTGACAGTTTCAATCACTGTGAAAAGACACCATAGGACCGGATAGTGTTTTAGGGTCCTGTACATAGGGTCTCTATGAGTCTGAGCCACCTTGATGGAACTGATATAGCACTGTAGGCATTCACTGTCTATGCTGAGAAATCTGGAGGACAGCTACCTGAGCAACAGATTAGAAGACATCCTGTGTGCCCATTACAGAGAGGCAATCAAAGGGAATGCAAAAGTCAATCAGACAATATCATTAATATCACATGCAAGCAAAATTTTGTTAAAGATATTTCAGAAATTACTGCAACACTACATAGACATAGAACTGCCAGAGGTTCAAGCCACGTTCGGATGAGGACTTGGAATGAATGATAACACTGCTGATGTCAAAAAGATGTTTACCTGTGCTTTCTTAAATATACAAATGTTGTTGACTATGTGGGTCATGACAAGCTATGGACAACATTACAAAAATGGATATTCCAGAACACTTAATTGTACTTATCACACAATTTTGAAAAGTTGTTAGTCCTCAGGAAGCAGAAGAATCCATCATATTTTTCTTCAAGAGCCTTGAGCTGCCTGGCAGAGAAACCTGTACATATCCAAGAGGCAGCTGTTCAGACAGAGCAAAAGAACACTTGTTGTTGTTGTTGTTGTCAGGTGCCATCGAGTTGGAACCGACTCATAGTGACCCCATGCACAGCAGAACGAAACAATGTCCGATCCTGGGCCAACCTCACTACCGCTGCCACACTTGAGTCCATCAATGATGCCACCTGGCTGATCCATCTCGTTGGGGGTCTTCTTCTTTTTCTCTGACCCTCCACCTTACCCAGCATGACATCCTTCTCCAGAGACTGTTTCCTCCGGACAATATGTCCAAAGTAGGAGAGACGAAGTTTAGCCATCTTGGCCTCCAAGGAGCACTCTGGCTGCACTTCTTCCAAAACAGATCATTAGGACACTAAATGGTATAAAATCAAGAAAGGTGTGTGTCAGGGTTGTATTCTCTCACCATACTTATGCAACATGTATGCTAACCAAATAATCCGAGAAGGTGGATTATATGAAGAAAAATGTGGCATCAGGATTGGAGGAAAAATCATTTACAGCTAAGATATGCAGATGATATGATATTACCTTGATAGCTGAAAACAAAAAGGACTTTAAATAGCTACTGATGAAGATCAAAGTCACAGCCTGCAATATGGGTTGTACCTCAATGTAAAGAAACCAAAAATACTCACCACTGAACCAGTAAATAACATTAGGATAAATGGAGAAAAGATTGAAGTGGTCAGAGACTTAATTTGGCTTGCATTCACTATCAACACTCATGGAAGCAGCATTCAAGAAATCAAATGCCATAATGAACTAAGCAAATCTGCTACACAAGACATCTTTAAAGTGTTGAAGAGCAAAGATGTCAGTTTAAGGATTAAAGTGAGCCTGGCCCAAACCATGATATTTTCAACAGCCTCATATACATGTACACCACTTGTCTGTCATTTTGACAGGCTGTGGTGGTTTCCATGTTGCTGTGATCCTAGACACTATGCCACTGTTATTTTAAGTACCAGCAGAGTCATCAATGGTGGGGACGTTTCAGCAGACCCTCCAGGCAAAGAAAGACTAGGAAGAAGGAGAGACAGACTATTTCCAAATATTTAGTCACAGAAAATCCTATGAAGAGCATTGGAACACTGTCAGCAACAGAATATTGAATATTTAAGTATGAGATGGATAATCTGAATACTGTCAGATATAGTGCCAGAAGATGGGCCCTAAGATTGGAAAGCACTCAAAAATAAAATTAGGGAAGAGGTGTGACTTCAAAGTAGAGTTTACCATTATGGTGCACATGGAGTTAAATGTTTGGAACCTTCATTTGCTGATGTGGCATAAATCCAAAGGAGGAGAAACAGCTGTAAACATCTATTAATAATGAGGACATGGAATGTACAAAGTATCATTCTAGGAAAATTGAAAGTTGCCAAAACTGAAATGGAACACATAAACATCGATATCCTAGGCATAGACCTGCAATGAGATGGATGCCCAAGTGGCAGCATCGATGGACTCAAGCATGGCAACAGTAGTGAAGTTGGCCCAGGATCGGGCATTCTGCTGTGCGTAAGGTCACTATGAGTCGGTACAGACTTGATGGCACCTAACAACAACAATAACAAGTGAGATGAAATGGACTGGTATTGGCCACTTTGAATCTGACAATAATATGGTTTAGTATGCAAGGAATGAAAAATTGAAGTGGAATGGTGTTGCCTTAATTATCTAAAGGACCATTTCAGACCTTGAAGTATAATGTTGTCTGTGATAGGCTATCCATTGCCTACAAGAAGGCCAGGAAATATCACTATTATTCAAATATATGCACCAACCACTAAAGGCAGTGATGATGACACTGAAGAATTCTACCAATCTCTTCAGTTTAAAATTGATCAAACATGCAATAAAGACATATTGATAATTACTGGTAATTGGAATGTAAACGTTGGAAACAAAGAGGAAAATCAGTAGTTGTAAAATATGACCTTGAACAGAAAATTTCAAAGGTCAACTCAAGAAGACAAAGTCAAATATTACAATAAAAGGTGCAATGATCTGGAATCAGAAAACCAAAAGGGAAGAACACATTCAGTATTTCTCAAGCTGGGGAAATGGAAGAAAAAAATTCAAGCCTTGATTTTTGTTATTGAAGGATTCTCTAGGCAAATTATTGAATGATGCAGAAAGCATCAAAAGAAGATGGAAAGAATACACAGTCACTGTACCAAAAGGAAATGGTTGATGTTCAACCGTTTTAAGAGGTAGCATATGATCAAGAGCCAATGATACTGAAGGAGGAAGTCCAAGGAGCATTGAAGGAATTAGCAAAGAACACGAAACCAGGAATTGATGGAATACAAATTAAAATATTTCAAGAAAGTGAGGCAGCACAGGAGGCACTCACTCATCTATGCCAAGAAATTTGGAAGATAAGGCCAACTGATTGGAAGCGATCTATGTTTGTGCGCATTCCAAAGAGAGGGACACAATGGGATGCGTAAATCATCGGACAATATCTTTGATATCCCATGCAAGTAAAGTTTTACTAAAGGTAATACAAAAAAAGGCTGCAAGCATACATTGACAGAAAACTTCCAGAGGTTCCAGCAGGATTCAGAAGAGGACTTGAAACAAGGGATATCATTGCTGATGTCCAATGGATCTTGTCTGAAAGCAGAGAATATCAGAAAGATGTTTACCTGTGCTTTACTGACTATGCAAAGGCTTTTGATTGTATGGATCATGACAAGCTATGGCCAACATTGCAAAGTATGAGTATTCCAGAACACTTAATTGTGCTCATGAGGAATCTGTACCTGGACCAAAAGGCAGTTGTCTGAACAGAATATGGGAACAGTGAATGGTTTAAAACTAAAAAAGGTGTGTGACAGGGTTGTGTTCTTTCACCATATTTATTCAACCTATATGCTGAGCAAATCATCTGAAAAGCTAGGTTATATGAAGAAAAGAGTGGCATCAGGATAGGAGGAAGACTCATTAACAACCTGCGATATGCAGATGATACACTCTTGCTTGCTGAAAGTGAAAAGGACTTAAAACATCTACTGATGAAGATCAAAGAGCACAGCCTTCGGCATGGATTGCATCTCAATGTAAAGAAAACAAAAATCCTCACCACTGGACCAATATACAACATTCTTATCAACGGAGAAAAGATTGAAGTTGTCTAGGACTTCATTCTTCTTGGATCAACTATCAACACTCATGGAAGCAGCAGTCAGGAAAATCAACGACGTATTGCATTAGGCAAATCTGCTGCACAAGCCCTTTTTAAAGTGTTGAAGAGCAAAGATGTCAGCTTGAGGACTAAGGTGGGCTTGACCCAAGCCATGGTATTTTCAGTATCTTCCTATGCATGTGAAAGTTGTACAATAAATAAAGAAGACTTATAGAAGAATTGATGCATATGAGTTATTGTGTTAGAAGAGAATATTAAAAGTACAGTTGAGTGTCAGAAGAACAAACAAATCTGTATTGGGAGATGTACAGCCAGCATGCTCCTTAGAAGGCAGGTTGGCCAGATTTTGTCTCTTGTTCTTGGGACACATTATCAGTCCCTGGAGAAGAACATTATGCTTGTAAAGTGAAGTATCAGTGAAAGAAAGGAAGGCCCCCAATGTCATGAATTGGCTCAATGAACAGCAATAATGTCAAGTGTAACCATCATTCTGAGGATGGTGCTGGCCTGGGCACTGCTTCATTTTCTTGTGCATAGGGTTAGCACTAACTTGACAACACCTAACAACAAACAACAACTACAACAACCCCCAACCCAGGAGTCTGAACCTCGAGTAAGAAGTAGACCATACCCTAGAGCCAGGACCCAGTGGAAAGTTCTATCTCTGAAATCCCACCCTTGGAAGTTGGGAAGGGTAAAGCCAAGTGGGAGGTTACCACTGTCTCTAATCAGCAACTGCTTTACCCAACAGCATCTGTGACTTCCTAGCACCCATATATCAGTGTGTCCTATTGTGTTTGCTTGTGTGATGTTGTGATGCTGGAAGCTATGCCACTGGTATTTCAAATACCAGCAGGGTCACCTGTCGTGAACAGGCTCCAGAAGTTTTGAGACTAAGATTATGAAGAAAAATTTACCAGTCCACTTCCAAAAGTGAGCCAATGAAAACCTATGTGTCACAGCAGAATACAGCCTGAGACAGCGCTGGAAGTACATCCTCCTGGGTGGAAAGGAACTCAAAACACACAGTGAACTGAATCATACAGACTGTGGTGGAAATGGCATAGGACTGAGTAACATTGCATTCTCTTGTACTTGAAGTTGCCATGTGTGGGAATCACCTTTAGAACAACTAATAAAAACTTGTGAATTTGGTCACCATCATCCCCGAGTCTGACCACACCGTAGGACACCAAGGTTCAGAATGTCTGAACCTTACTTCCTCCTCAAAATATTTTCCAGTTGGAGTCATTTTAAAACTTTCTGAATAACCACATGGCATATTATATCTCTGAGTACTAGTCCTTTGGTGAGCAATCTTTTAAAAGAAAATAAATGAATATGGAGTACAACACCAAGAAAGACAGAAAATGAATCCTAAATGCCTCCTTCCTTACATTGTAAGACTAAACTTAAAACAATAATTCAGCAAACACATGCATGATTCTGAGTGAAGTTAAAGTATATGATTAACCTTTAGTGTGATAATCTTCACCTAGGAAGCATTTCTCTATAGGCAACAGAGAGCATCAATTCATAATCAAACTCCAAATGAGGCCAGATGTATAAAATCTCCTTTGCACTTTTAACTTTGCTAGAAAAAAAAATGTTCGAAATGCTCTGTTAATTAGGATTATATCCCAAAACAGCCAAGTGGGGTAAATAAATTTCATAAGCAAAATAAAACTCAGAAATGATTCTCGCTTGTGACACCAACTTACTGCTGGGAATAGAGTTACTGATACTAAATTGAGTTAATATTTAGCTGAAATACTCAGCTCATCTTGATAATATCAATTCACTTGGATGTGGAAAGGAGAAAGTAGTCAACCAAGACATATTGTCCCCATTTCCTGCATCACTGGCACACAACTGCCAGTCCCAAGCCCCACATTCACTCAGTTCAGTTCACTCAATCCTGTTGCTTTATTGCCTAAGCATTTTCCTGGGCTGAGATTGGCATGTGTGCTGTGTTCTCACTTTGGGTGTGGGTACAATAATGTAATCTGTAACAAAGGAGGGCAGCATTGAAAATGAAGCCCAACACAAGAAAGTCCAATAATGAGTACGAAAGACCCCATTTGAATTATCGTGTTGGTGAAGAATATTGAAAGTACCATGGACTGCCAGAAGAACAAACGAATCTGTTTTGGAAGAAGTACAGCCAGAAGTCTCCTTAGAAGTAAGAAAGGCAAGACCTTGTCTCTCATTCTCTGGACATGTTTTCAGGAGGGATTAGTCCCTGCAGAAAGACATCATGCTTGGGAAAGTGGAGGGTCAACACAAAAGAGGAAGACCCCCAACAAGATGGCTTGACAGTGGCTGCAACAACAGGCTCAAATATAACAATTGTGAGGATGGTGTAGGACCAAGGGGTGTTTCATTCTGTTGTTCATGGGGTCAGTATGAGTTAGAACCAACTCAATGGCACCTAGCAAGAATAATAACAATTAAGTGCAATTAAACCTCAGGGAATGAAACCAAGATTTTTAAACACTTATACATTTTAGAAGCATTTTTCCTCCTAATGTTGAGTATATATAGGTTTGCCAAGAAATGTTGTTGTTTAAGTACTTTTAAGGGTCAGCAAGCAAAGATCTCACCTTGACAACTAAATCATGCCTGATTCAAGTCTGATACTTTGAGTCACCTCATATGCATTGTAAAGTTGGACAATGAATAAGGAAGACCAAAGGAGAATTGATGCACTTGAATTGTTACGTTGGCAAGAATATTGAATGCACTATGGACTGCAGCTATGGGTTGGAACCGACTCGACGGCACTTAACAACAACAACAATGGACTTCCAGAACAAACAGATCTGTCTTGGATGAAATGAAGCATGAATATTCCTTAGAAGCGAGGATGGTGAGACTTTGGACATGTTATCAGAAAGGACCAATCCGTGGAGAGGGACATCATGCTTGTTATAGTCAAGAATCAGTATCAAAGAGGAAGATGCTCAAAGAGATGACTGACTCAGAGGCAGAAGCAATGGGCTCAAACAGAGCAACAACTGGGGGACTGGCTCACACCCTGACAGTTCTGCCTATTACATTTAAATAAGGTCACTCTGGCTTGAATCTAACTTGATGGTACCTAATAATGCAGTCCTGGTGTGGCACTGCGGGTTAATGCGCTGGACAGCAAGGTTGGTTTGAACTGCAAAGTTGGTGGTTCAAATTCAGCAGCAGCTCCTATACAGAGCTGCTATGAGTCAGAACTGACTCAGCGGCACTTAACAACAACAACATGCCAAGGATATTGTCTGGCAGTTGCAAAGTTAAACTAAAAATAATTGTATTTCTAATAAAACTATTTTGTAAGCTCAAATTGTGTGTCCAGTCTCTGGGTAACATAATCAAGATATTCCCTACAAGCTAAATAACTGTGATTGTACAAAATTTTTTTTCTTTATGTTTTCTTTGTCATCTTCAAAGAACTTTACATAAGTCATCTCATTCAACATTCTCGACATGCTAAATAAGAGTTAGGAATACTTGCACGATCCCCAGAAGAAGGCCACGTGTAAATGGCCAGCAGCTGTATTTCTCAAACATTTAGAGACTCACTGGGCCATTTTCTGGACTCAAAAGTCTTATAACTTAGGTTTTCTTCCATATACAGCAACATCGAAATATCCAAAATTCAGAATACAATCCTGTAAAAAGTATATCACATTTTGAAGAATAGCAAATTCTGCCTTTAGTGCGTATGTTTTATTATAATATCATAATCTTTGAAGAAGGAAAACCATTTACAGTGAAGCCTGTGTGAGAGGGAACTCAAGTGGACTCTGTGGTTGTTTCCACCGCCCCACATTTCTGCCTTTGATAGCGGACACTCTGAGAAGTTATCTATTGTTCTCTAGTGGAAAACATTGGACTAGTCTTCACTGACTGAGTTCTGCCTTACACAGGCTCCAGCTTTCACAGTTTTGAGAAATCCTAAACTCCTGTTCTAATCGAATGCAGTTTTGCATATGCCCCTTTGTATGTGTACATAGGTTCACACACGTAAAGTCACTGTGTACATTCCTCTGTCTGTGTACACAGGGACACATAGCTTATGCCATTGTGATAAAGTGAACCAAAAGTGTTGCCTGATTTTTTTCAATAATTATTGCACCATGCTCCTTTTCTCTGAATTCGTGCATCATCTCATTTACTCCTTTAAGATCACCCCGTAGTTCATTATTAGGATGCAGGGCTGGGTAACGTTTTGTTCTGTTGTGTGTGCAATTGTCAGGAATCTGAGTCATGTATGTCTGTATGTCTACAGCCCATCTAATAGGTCACTGGAATTTAGCCATTCTCTAATACAGAGGTGGGGAACACTTGTTTTGTCAAAATTTGGGTGCCATTCATGGACCATACAAAATTATCAACTTAAAAATTAGCCTGATATATA
>NW_006408839.1:1153939-1157190 GCF_000296735.1 Chrysochloris asiatica | reverse complement strand
CCACCACAGCACGACAGACAGACGAGTGGTGGCCGTTGTAGTGTAGTGGTTACGAATTGGGCTGCTAACCTCAAAGTCAGCAGTTAGATACTACCAGCAGTTCCACAGGAGAAAGATGAGGGTTTCAGTTCCCATAAAAACTTGTTTTCAGGTGCCATCGAGTCGGAAACCCTATACGGGGTCGCTATGGGTCAGAACCAACTCAACAGCACTTAACAACAACAACATAGGAGAAACTCTTCCTCAAGGTTGGTTTGAACTGAAAGATCAGTGGTTCAAACTCACCAGCCACCCTTGGAAACCCTATATAGGGTTACTATCAGTTGGAAATGACTTGATAGTACTTAACAACAACAATGAGTACTCTGTAACACTTAATTGTTCTCATGAGTAACCTCTATACAGACCAAGAGGCAGTTGTTCAAACAGAACAAGAGAACACAGAATGGTTTAAAATCAGGAAAGTTGTACACCAGAGCTGTATTCTTTCACCAAACTTACGCAATATATATGCTGAGCATATAATCTGAGAAACTCGATTATATGAAGAAGAATTAGGCATCAGGATTGGAGGAACACTCATTAACAATCTGCGATAAGCACATGCTATAACCTTGCTTTCTGAAAGCAAAAATGACTTAAAATACTTACTGATGAAGATGGAAGACCACAGCCTGCAATGTGGGTTGCATCTCAATGTAAAGAAAACAGAAATCCTCACCAGTGGGCCAATAAATAACATCATGATAAATAGAGAACAGATTGAAGTTGCCAAAGACTTCATTTTGCTCAGATTAACCATCAACAATCATAGAAAAAACTGGGACCTATTAGCATAGTGGATTGCAAGCTACCAGTGGAAATTTGGGGGAAAGAGGAAGACTCCAATGAGATGTATTGGTACATGGGGCAACAGCAATGAGCACAAAGTAACAACAATTGTGAGGTTGGCACAGAACTGTGCAGTGTCTCCTTTGTTGTGCTATGAGTCAGTACCGACACGAGGCCATCTACCACCAGCAACAATGTGATGGCTTAATTAAATGTTTGAGCAAATATGTTGTTGTTGTTGTTAGGTGCCATCGAGTCGGTACTGACTCATAGTGACCCTATGCACAACAGAACACAACACTGCCTGATCCTGGGCCAACCACACTACTGTTGTTAGCTGTTTTGTTAGGTGCCATCGAGTCAGTACAGACTCATAGTGGTCTTATGCACAACAGAATGAAACACTGCCCGATCCTGGGCCAACCTCACTACTGTTGCCACACTTGAGTCCATCGATGCTGCAACTTGGACAATCCATCTCACAGGGGGTCTTCCTCTTTTTCTCTGACCCTCCACGTTACCAAACATGAGATCCTTCTCCAGCGCCAGCTCCCTCCTGACAATATGTCCGAAGTATGAGAGATAAAGTTTGGCCATCCTGGCCTCCAAGGAGCACTCTGGCTGCACTTCTTCCAAAACAGATCTATTGGTTCTTTGGGCAGCCCATGGCACTTTCAATATCTCCTCCAACACCATAACTCAAAAGCTTCAATTCTTCTATGGTCTTCCTTATCCACTGTCCAGCTTTCACATGCAAATGAGGTTATTGAAAACACCATGGCTTGGGTCAGGCACACCTTAATCCCCAAGATGACATTTTTGCTCTTCAACACTTTAAAAAGGTCTTGTGCAGCAGATTTGCCTAATGCAATACGTTGTTGATTTTCCTGACTGCTGCTTCCATGAGTGTTGATAGTTGATCCAAGAAGAATGAAGTCCTTGACAACATCAATGTTTTCTCCATTGATAAGAATGTTGTTTAAATATAGCAGGCTAATTTTTAAGCTGAGAATTTTGTATGGCCTGCAAATGATCTTATGAATTTTGGCAGAGAAAATACTGATCGCCCATGTTAGATCTGATACCTGGGATCCTTGTGTGGCATTATAGGATAAAGCACTGAACTACAAGGTAGATTTTTTGTTTGTTTGTTTTTTATTGTGAATTATGTTGATAGTTTTCATGGGAGAACATTACTTTTACATTCATCCCATCGTATGTCATTTCATTGCCATGGTTACAATCCCCTCCATGCATCATCAACCAACCAAAGGGTATACCATACAAACCTTTGCCCCAGGTTGTCAGCACACAGCCCCTCTCCCTCTCTGGGTCTAAAGTCCCCAGTTGCTCCATCTCTCCACGCCATCGTCTCTGCCTCCATCTCAGACATCACTGCTTCTCTGGGTAGGGTTCTGCTCTTCGCTCTTCTCCCTTGAGGTTTTAACTGCTTGGGCAGTGGTTCAAACTCACCAGCTGCTCCTGGAAACCCTATAAAGGGTCACTATGAGTTGGAATCGACTCAACAGAATTCGACGACAACAATGTGATGGATTGAGTCCTGGTGTGGCACTGTAGGGTAAACAATGACCACAAGGTCAGTTTGAACCACAAGGTTGGCAGTTCAAACTCACCAGTCACTCCTTGGAAACCCTATACAAGGTTGCTATGAGTCAGAACCAACTCTATGGCACTTAACAACAACAACAATGTGATGGCTGAAAGTGCAGTTGTGTTGGCAGGGCCAAACCAAATGATTTCATGAGCTGGACATTCCTTATCCCTGCTTTAATGGTGACATAGAAATTCCCTACTAGAATAGCCTCACCCCACCAATCAGAACTGACATATTTGATGGTTTCAATATACAATTTAGGGCCATCTTCACTGGTACTTTAATCAATATATCCAAATATATCCGAATATGCTTGCAAAAAAAAAAAAAAAAAAATGACCCCAGCCATCCTTCCTAAAGCTCTGTCTACTCAGCTGGGCTCAATAATTCATTGCAATGGCCACACAGAACTCAGATGCCATACTTACAGTTCTGAGGTTTAATAGGGAACTTAATAGGGTACAATGAAGGATCAACCAATACTCAGGGCATAATTCTTCTAGTCTGGACCGCCTTGCCTCAATCAATAGACCTTTCTCTGCCAGGGTAATGCTAACAAAGCTCTTTCAGATCTGCTGATAAATGCCTGCACAAAACACCACTCCACCACAAGCCTCAGCCTGAAGGCACTTAACTCTAGTTCGGTGATTCAACAAACCTGCCTGGTCTCCCACAATTAAGTGCCTGCCTGGAGACACTCTAGTCTGTAAGCAAGCCTTCTGTCCAAAATCACTCCGCTTTACTTGTCTGTGGGCTGGTAGCCTGAATCACTCCGCCGCTTTACTTGTCTGTGGGCTGGTAGCCT
>NW_006408839.1:1153368-1153839 GCF_000296735.1 Chrysochloris asiatica | reverse complement strand
CTGCCAAAAGAACCAAAAGATCTGTGTTGGAAGAAGTGCAGCCAGAGTGCTCCTTGGAGGCCAGTATGGCCAAAATTCATGTCTCATAATTTGGATACATTGTCAGGAGGGACCAGTCACTGGAGAAGGATATCATGTTTGGTAAGGTGGAGGGTCAGAGAAAAATAGGAAAACCCCCAACGAGATGCATTGGCAAAGTGGCAGCATCAGTGGACTCAAGCGTAGCAATGATTGTGAGGTTGGCCCAGGACAGTGCAAGTGTTTTGTTCTGTTGTACAAAGGGTCACTATAAGTCGGTACTGACTCGATGGCACCTAACAATAACAATATATATATACTGGTCAGGCAGTTAATTAACTCATGCCATAGGACAAGCTCTTGTAGTGTGTTGTTGTTGTTGTTGTCAGGTGCCATCGAGTCGGAACCGACTCATAGCGACTCCATGCACAGCAGAACGAAACAATGTTCGAT
>NW_006408839.1:1141955-1147608 GCF_000296735.1 Chrysochloris asiatica | reverse complement strand
CCGCTTTACTTGTCTGTGGGCTGGTAGCCTGAATCACTCCGCCGCTTTACTTGTCTGTGGGCTGGTAGCCTAAGTCTGTCTTGTGCTCTAGCTCTACTGCTCCTCTGTCACTCCTCTGACTGCTTTCTCTTCCTGGTCATTCAATGCACAGGGACCCCAGTGTCTAAAGTATGCACTGCACTCCTGGCTCTTCCTTGTTGGTAGTAAGATCCCCACTCCTGTTTCTGAGATAACTCATTTTATACATTTTAGCATTCCAAGTGTTTACAATCACAATGAACTCTGCTAAGCACTTATAGCTGAATCATATAATCTTATCAGCTTATTCCCCCACCTTCTCTTACCTAGACCCAGCAGGGAAAAATGTTGTTTGGTGGAGTTACAGAGTCTGACTAGATGAGACATCAAATAATTCACTACACTGCAGTACTATAGCTCTAAAATGCAGATAGTGGCATTTCTTGTGTTGCTCAGAGGTGTAGTATGTCCCCATCGCCTTTTATCTGGGAACGTTAGAGGGTAGAGAAGACCCAGATGATGCAAAAGCCATTGTTATTCAGGTACCAGTCTTGCCCTGTTAGGAAGCCATGCTTTCTTGCAGCTGTAGGCAAATGAAGGAGGTTGTTCCATTATGGAACAATGCTTCTCCCACATTGATATTCAGTCTTCCCCCCCGCCCCCCAGAGTTATGGGGTTTATTTGGAAAGTGAAAAAATTATAGTTCAAGATCAGATATATTAGAGTACAGTTCTTCCAGTCCAGACACCTCCTTCGCCCTGCCCACCTGACCTCTGTCCTGCTCCAGCTCCAGCCCTGTCCACAGAGCACACCACTTCACCATAAGCCTCAGCCTGAAGAACCTCACCTCTGACTCTGAGGTTCAGCAAACCTCACTCCTCCAATTAAGTGCCTGGAGGTAACCCACACTGTAAGCCGACCTCCTGCCCGTCGTCATTCCGTTTCACTTGCTGCAAGGACTGGGAAGCTCACCACTCTATTTCATGCTCTGGTTCACGATGCTGCTGCTATGGATCCTTTGCTAGTTCTCTGCTGCTTCTCTGTGTCATAGTGTCCTTTCCCTGGATCAAGGACATTCACTGCACAGGGAATACTGAGGAGCAAAGGGCATGTTCCACTCCTGGAAATTCTTCTTCTTTTTTTTTTTTTAAGTTTTTATTGTGAATTGGGTGATAGTTTACATGAGAGAACATACACTTTACATTCATCCTATCATACTTCATTTCACTGTAATGACCACTATTCAGTCATTTTTAATACTGGACATTGCCATTAAGCCTAGTAAGAGTACCTAATGAAGAATGATATACAGCTACTCTGCGGAATGGACTCACATTATAGAGGTAAAACCTGGCTAGGACAATACTTCCAACAACTGATCACCACTATTCTGTCATGCAGAGGGCCACTACGAGTCGGAGCTGACACACCAGCTCCTAACAACATCATCACTATTCTGAAATTATGCCACTGTCTCTTGGGACTTAGTCTCTACAACTTCAGTATATGCTTCAGCACTGAAAGTGTTTTGCTGTTGTTGTTATGTGCCCTGAAGTCAGTTCTGACTTCAAAACACTGCCCAGTCCTGTGCCATCCTCATAACCCGTGGTTGGGGGTTTTCCTCTTTTTATTAAAGAAGGACATTATGTAAAAAGTCAATAAAAAAGAGGAAGACCCTCAACGAGATAGACTGACACGAGCTGGACTATCTGTAACAATGTGCTCTTTTTCATTCATTCTGTTTGTTTGCGCACATGGACTGATTGGTTTAGGCATTCCTTCAGGTGTACCTGGGGATGTGGTTTTATTTGGGGAGAGTAAATTTGGCTTGAGGTGCTGTGCTTTGCCTTAATCACTGATGGTGGGGGTTGTTAAATGACATCAAGTTGGTTTTAACTCATAGTGACCCCATGTAAAGACAAAACACTGCATAGTACTGCACATCCTCAAAATCAATACTATGTTTGAGTCCATGGTTACACTTACTCCAACTCACTGAGGCTCTTTCTTTTTTATTTGCTGACCCTCTACTTTACTGAGCACGATGTCCTTCAAGGATTGGTTCCTCCTAATATCCAAAGTAAGTGAGAGCACTCTCTCCATCATTATTTCTATTGAACACTGACTGTATTTCTTACAAGAGAGATTTGTTTGTTCTTCAGATAGTCCATAGTATATTCTACATTCTTTGCCAACACCATAATTCAAATGCATCAATGTTCCTTAAATCCAGTTTTTACAAGTATAGGAGATACCATGATTTTAGTCAGGCACAACTTAGTCCTCAAAGTGACATCTTTGCTTTTTGTTGTTGTTAACACTTTCAAGAGATCTTTTGCTGCAGATTTGCCCAATTCAATGCATTGTTGGATTTCTTGCTGGCTGCTTCCATAGGCATTAATGATGGGCCCAAGAAAAATGAAATCCTTGACAATTTCAATCTTTTCCCCATTCATCATAATGTTGCCTATTGATTCACTTGTAAGGATGTTCATTTTCTTGAAGTGGTCAATGACTTCATTCTTCTTGGATCAACCATCAACATTCATGAAAACAGCAGTCAAGAAATCAAACAATGTATTGCATTAGGCAAATCTGCTGCACAAGACTTCTTTAAAGTGTTGAAGAACAAAGATGTCAGTTTGACCCAAGTCACAGCATTTTCAGTAGTCTCATATGCATGTGAAAGATGGACAGTGAATAAAGAACACCGTAGAAGAACTGATGCATTTGAGTTACAGTGTTGGAGGAAAACATTGAAAGTACCATATCTCCAAAAGAATAAACAGATCGGTGTTGGAAGAAGTGCAGCCAGAGTGCTCCTTGGAAGCCAGGATGACCAGACTTCATCACTCATACTTCAGACATATTATCAGGAGGGATCAGTCATTGGAGAAGGATATCATGTTTGGTTAGGTGGAGGGTCAGAGAAAAAGAGGAAGACCCCAGTGATATGGACTGGCAAAGTAGCAGCAGCAATGGGCCCAGGCATAGCAAAGATTGTGAGGTTGGCACAAGACCAGGCAGTGTCTCCTTCTTTGTTTATAGGGTCGCTATGAATAGATGGCACCCAACAATAACAACCCACCACTTCTCTGTCAGTTCGTCATACTGTGGTGACTTGTGAGTTGCTATGATTCTGTTTTAAAATTGGGAAAGGTGTGAGACAGGGTTGTATTCTTTCACCATATTTATTCAACCTGTATGCTGAGCAAATAATATGAGGAGCTGGGTTCTATGAAGAAAAACGTGGCATCAGGATTGGAGGAAGACTCATTAACAACCTGCGATATGCAGATGATACAACCTTGATCGCTGAAAGTGAAGAGGACTTGAAACATTTACTTATGAAGATTAAAGAGCACAGCCTTCGATATGGATTACATCTCAATGTCAAGAAAACAAAAATCCTCACCACTGGACCAATAAACAACATTCTTATCAATGGAGAAAAGATTGAAGTTGTCAAGGACTTCATTCTTCTTGGATCAACTATCAACACTCGTGGAAGTAGCAGTCAAGAGATCAGACGACGTATTGCACTGGGGGCAAATCTGCTGCACAGGAACTTTTTAAAGTATTGAAGAGCAGAGATGTCAGCTTGAGGACTAAGGTACGCCTGAACCAGGCCATTGTGTTTTCAATAGCCTCATATGGATGCAAAAGCTGGACAGTGAATAAGGAGGATCGTAGAAGAATTGATGCCTTTGAGTTGTGGTGTTGGAGGAGAATACTGAAGGTGCCATGGACTGCCAAAAGAACCAATAGATCTGTTTTGGAAGAAGTGCAGCCAGAGTGCTCCTTGGAGGCCAGGATGGCTAAGCTTCGTCTCTCCTTTGGACATATTGTCTGGAAGAAACAATCGTTGGAGAAGGATGTCATGCTGGGTAGGGTGGAGGGTCAGAGAAAAAGAGGAAGACCCCCAACGAGATGGATCAGCCAGGTGGCATCATTGATGGCATCAAGTGTGGCAGTGGTAGTGAGGTTGGCCCAGGATCAGACATTGTTTCGTTCTGCTGTGCATGGGGTCGCTATGAGTTGGTTCCGACTCGATGGCACCTGACAACAACAACAACAACAACAAATGATTCTGGAAGCTATGCCACCAGTATTTTAGATACCAGCAGGGTCACCCATGGTGGACAGGTTTCAGATGAACTTTCAGATGAAAACAGACTAGTAAGAAGGAGTGACAAACTACTTCTGAATATTTAGTCACTGAAAACCTTATGATTAGCAGAGAAACACAGTCAGATATAATGCTGGAAAATGAGGCCCTCAGGTTGGAAGGCACTCAAAATGCAACTGGGGAAGAGCTGCCTTCTCAAAGTAGAGTTGACGGTAATGATGTGAATGAAGTAAAGCCCATGGGACCTTCATTTGCTGAAGGGGCACAACTCAAAATGAAGAGAAACAGCTGTAAACATCCATTAATAATTGGAACATGAATGTACAAAGTATGAATGTAGGAAAACTGGAAACTGCCAAAAATGAAAAGGACTTGAGATTCAGAGAGGGAAAGGGTCTGTCTGATGACAACCGAGGGCGGGGGTGGGCAGGTTTACAGGGTATACCATTTGGTTGGATGATGATGCATGGACAGGATTGTAACCATGGCAATGAAACGATATATGATAGAATGACTAATGTTCTCCCATGTAAACTATCACATAATTCACAATAAAACATTTATTTAAAAAAATGAAATGGAATGCATAAACATCGATATCTTAGGCATAAGTGAGCTGAAATGGACTGGTATTGGCCATTTTGAATCTGATGACCCCATGGTTTACTATGCCAGGAATTAAAAATTGAAAAAGAATGGTGCTGTATTCATTGTCAAAAAGAACATATCCAGATCAGTCATGAGGTACAACGCTGTGTGTGATAGGATAATATCCATGCGCTTACAGGGAAGCCCAGTTAATACCACTGTTATTCAAATTTATGCACCAACCACTAAAGCCAGTGAGGATGAAATAGAAGAATTCTACCAACTTCTTCGATCTTAAATAGATCAAACATGCAATGAAGATGTATTGATCATTAGTGGTGATTGGAATGCAAAGATTGGGAGCAAAGAGGAAGGATCAGTAGTTGGAAAACTTGGCCTTGGTGATAGAAATGATGCTGGAGATTGCATGATAGAATTCTGCAAAATCAATCACTTGTTCATTTCAAATACCTTCTTTAGACAGCATAAGAGATGACTATACACATGGACCTCACCAGATGGAATAATAGAAATTGAATTGGCTTCATCTGTGGAAAAAGACAATGAAAAAGCGCCATATCATCAGTCAAAACAAGGCCAGGGGCAGACGGTGGAACAGACCATCAATTGCTCATACGCAAATTCAAACTGAAGCTGAAGAAAATGAAAACAAGTCCACAAGAGCCAAAATCTGGCCTTGAATATATCCCACCTGAATTTAGGGATCATCTGAAGAACATATTTGATACATTAAACACTAAAAACCAAAGACCAGAAGAGTTGTGGGATGACATCAAGAACCTCATATGTGAAGAAAGCAAAAAGTAATTAAGATGACAAGAAAGAAGAAAAAGGTCAAATGGATGTCAGAAGAGACACTGAATCTTGCTCTCCAGCGTAGAGATGCTAAAGCAAATG
>NW_006408839.1:1131240-1137392 GCF_000296735.1 Chrysochloris asiatica | reverse complement strand
TCTACTTTGCAAGTAAAAAATATATGCATTTGAACAGGATTTCAAACATTTAGCTTTATTTGTTAAACTAGTAATTCTTTCTTGCTACAGTTCCAGGGTAGGTGAGAGAAGGGTCACAACCTTTCCAAGAAGGCGAGGTCTCACTTTCACATTCCTTATCCTCTGTCCGGATTCCACACCCAAATGCTACAATGTTACCTTCAGGGGAAGAAGAGCATCTGGATCAAACTGATTAAACCCAGGGTGGACTAAAGGAGTTGCCACCATTGTCCTTTTCCCAGAATCTAAACTGATTAAACCCAGGGTGGTCTGAGGGAGTTGCCACCATTGTCCTTTAATCCAATATTCCCAGAATTTACCACTCCACCTCAAGTGAATACCCTGGGCAGTTCCTCTCCAGAACCTCCCTGCTTAATCCCAGTAAACCTGTCCTTGTTCATCCTCTGAGGAAGTTTCACTGCCTCAGTTCTAGGGCAAAATTCGGTTTTATTAATGTACATGGATAACCAAGAGCTCATGTTCTAAATTAATATTAAACATAACTGAATAATCAAATAAGGAGCAGTTCTGACACTCATCCCAGGTGGCTATCACTTGTACCTCAGAAAGATTCATTCCCAGGACCCTACGCACTGCCAACACAGTGGAGACATTCAGAGAGGCATTGTAAAAAACCATTTTCTCAGAAGCTACAATTACTGGAGTTAGAAGCATAGAATGAACAATATTAGGACTTGTACAGAGGTAGCCATCCAGTGAGTTCATAAAAGCCAATGAACCCGGGACGTCCGGAGGTTACTTCCTTGAGCCCTCGGGGTCCCTGGCTAGCAAGCCTGAGTGGAGCCATTGTGCAGGATTTTCATCCATGACACAGGGCCTCAACACCTTAGTGATTGCGGTCTCCTACAGACAATCTCTTTGATATCCCATGCAAGTAAAGTTTTACTAAAGGTAATACAGAAATAGCTGCAAGTAAACCTTAATAGAGAACTTCCATAGGTTCAATCCAGATTCAAAAGAGGACTTGGAACAAGGGATATTATTGCTGATGTCCGATGGATCTTGGCTGAAAGCAGAGAATATCAGAAAGATGTTTACCTGTGCTTTATTGACTACTCAAAGGCCTTCAATTGTGTAGATCATGACAAGCTATGGACAACATTGCGAAGTATGAGTATTCCAAAACACTTAATTGTGCTCATGAGGAATCTCTACCTGGACCAAGAGGCAGTTGTTCGAACAGAACATGGGAACGCTGAATGGTTTAAAATTAAGAAAGGTGTGCGACAGGGTTGTATTCTTTTACCATACTTATTCAATGTGTATGCTGAACAAATAATCTGAGAAGCTGGGTTATATGAATAAAAAAGTGGCATCATGATTGGAGGAAGACTCATTGCAACCTGAGATATGCAGATGATACACTCCTGCTTGCCGAAAGTGAAGAGGACTTAAAATATTTACTGATGAAGATAAAAGATCACAGCCTTCTGTATGGATTGCATCTCAATGTAATGAAAAGAAAAAAAAATCCTCACCACTGAACCGATAAACAACATTCTTATCAATGGAGAAAAGATTGAAATTGTCAAGGACTTCATTCTTCTTGGATCAACTATCAACACTCATGGAAACAGCAGTCAAGAAATCAAACAATGTATTGCATTAGGCAAATCTGCTGCACAAGACCTTTTTAAAGTGTTGAGGACCAAAATGTCAGCTTGAGGACTAAGGTTCACCTGACCCAAGACATGGTATTTTCAATAACCTCATATGCATGCAGAAGCTGGACAGTGAATAAGGAAGACCATAGAAGAATTGATACATTTGAGTTATGGTGTTGGAGGAGATTATTGAAAGTGCCATGGGCTGCCAAAAGAACAAACAGATCTGTATTGGAAGAAGTGCAGCCAGAGTGCTCCTTGGAGGTCACAATGGCCGAACTTCATCTCTCATACTTCAGATATATTGTCAGGAGGGACCCGTCACTGGAGAAGGATATCATGTTTGGTAAGGTGGAGGGCCAGAGAAAATGAGGAAGACCCCCTGCGAGATGGATTGGCAAAGTGGCAACATCATTAGACTCAAGTATGGCAACAATTATGAGATTGGCCCAGGATCCGGCAGTGTTTCATTCTGTTGTGCATATGATCGGTACCAACTCGATGGCACCTAACAACAACAACAATAAACATTCTTTACTGAGGATTTTTGCTCTTAACAGGATGAATGAATCAATAGAGACAGCACCCCTGACTTTGTAAGCATTCATTTTGTACATATTTCTCTAATGGCCTGCTTTTGACTTTTTCCCTTCCCCCATTATTAGGATCTGTTTTGTTGTGTGAACCGAAAAATCAAGTTCACCCTCATAGAAACGCTATAAGACATATAGCCCCTACAGGGCTTCCAAGTGTATAGTGTTTACAGAAGCAAACTACTACATCTTTCTCCTCTGGGGCAGCTGGTGGATTTGAACCACCCAAGTCTCAGTTAGCAAACAAGCATTTTAATCACTGTGTCCCTAGGGCTCCATGTTGGTTGTGTTGGTCTCCTTTTATTAATGTGAATGAATCCAACTGTCTTGTCCTTTATGACTTTTCTAACTTAACAGTTAGAAAATCATTACCCATTTCAAGATTATCTGTTAACAGTATATTTTTCTAATACATTTGTGGTTTTAATTTTAAAATGATTTTTGATACTAGAATTTATTTCAATATGAATTATGAGATAAAAATCCAATTTGTATTTCCTGATAGTTAGGTCATTGTCTCAAGCATTCCAGATTTTTCTTCTGATTATAATAATTGAGTTTATTTCTAGATTTTGAATTATACATTATTGATTGTTTTGTCTCTTCATACCTTACCAATAAACTGTTGAAATGAATGCTCCTTTCTATTATATTTTGACTCATTGGGATCCTACATGAGTACAACTTCATGGGGTTGCCATTAATTAGGATCAACTCAAAGGCACTTCGCTGGTGTTTTTGGTTTCTAATACATTTTAGGAGTCTTATGTGGTGCTGTGGGTTAATGCGATGGACTGCAAAGTCATTTTGAACAACAAGGTCGACAGTTTAAGCTCAACAAGCCCTATACAGGGTTGCTATGGGTCAGAATTACCCCAATGGCATGTAACAACAACAACAAATTATCTTTTAAATATCTGGTATATTTAGTTTAAATTCATTGCTCTTTTTTTTATTGTGTTTTTAAATGTGCACGTTTATTTCCATGCAAGACCTTCAGGATCAGTTTAGCTCCATTGTGAAATGACCTTGTTTGTACATTTATTGGTTTTATTGATGTGTATTGAATACTAGGGTACACATTTCCATTTTTCTTCTGTATGTTCCTGAAAAGGCTTTTAAAGCTTCCTCCTTCTACATTATAGGCATACTTTGTAAAATGTATATTGTTATTTTATCTATTTTTATTCTTCTTCTAAATTGGATAGTTCATCCCAATACATTTACTAACTGTTATTTGTGCTTAGTCTATTGGTCTTTATATTTGTTTTGTACCCAGAAATCGACTGAATTCTGTAATTGAGTTTAAGAGTGTTTTGTTTGAGTCTGTTGTTTTCTTTTTCTTACTCTCCATACAGTCCTGTCTATTATGAAACTCACCATTTATTTGCATATTGTCCAATATGAATGCAGCATAGGTCTCACTATTTTCTGCAATCATTACCTTTACAGCTAGATTGCTTTGTGTGTCTACTGCTTATTTTCTGCTACATTAACCAGAAACTTGGAATTTGAGAACACTCAATGACAAATCCCTAATACTCTTAGGTAGTTCTTGTCTACCTTAAAAGGGTGCTGAGAGAATTAAACATAATTCATGCAAATTATTTTGACTGTGATCGAGTGCAATTCCATGTAAGTTTTAAGAATGAAAAGTCCTGGAGTGGTGCTGGAGGATAAGCACTCAACCACAAAGTCAGTTTGAACTTCAAGGTCAGCAGTTCAAACTCACCAACCGTTCCTCTGAAACCCCATACAGGGTCACTATGAGTCAGAACTGGCTCTATGGCATTTAACAACAACAACATTAAGGATGAAGGTGGTGCATTATCTTATTAGTATTGAAATTTTTCATTGCAAAGGAGATAGGAAGCTAAGAATGGTAAGTGGATATGTGTATTTTAAGAAGCTACATGTGTCTATGAGTTGGAGATGTAGGCATGCATCAAACAATGTAGATTAATAAAATAAGCACAAGGACCAGGCTTAGATGAAAATTTTAATTCAAATATGTAATAATGAAGGCTGTGTTTCCAGTGGGCGCACACCCAAAGGGTTGAGAGTCAGGAGAATGGGATCTTAGGAAAACATCAACAGCTTGACACATAGAAATTTGTTCATAGTTTGCAGGATACAATAGCATAGCATAAGCCACTGTAACCATTCTATGTATAAAAGTATTTAGTGTTAAATGGAAGCTATACAATGAGTATTCTAAATATCAGCAGGGTCACCCACAGTGGACAGATTTCAGCTGACCTTCCTGATGAAGGCAGACTATGAAAAAGGAGAGAAACAGTACTTCTAAATATTTAATCACTGAAAACCTTACGAATAGCAGTGGAACACTGTCAGCACCAGAATATTGAATACTGAAACATGATGAAGAGCGCCAAAATATTGTCAAATATAGTGCCAGACAATGAGCCCCAAGGGTTGGAAGTCACTCAAAATATGACCGGGAAAGAGCTGCCTACTCAAAGTAGAATTGACCATGATGATGTTAATGAAGTAAAGCCTTTGAGACCTCCATTTGCCCATGAGGAACAACTTAAAATGAAGAGAAACACTTGCAAATACCCATTATTAATCGGAACATGGAATGTATGAAGCAAAATTCTAGGAAAACTGGAAGTTGTAAAAAATGAAATGCAACACATAAACATCAATATAATAGATCTAGTTAGCAAAAATGAACTGGCATTGGCCATTTTGAATCTGATAAGCACATGCTCAAATATGCCAGGAATGACAAATTGAAGAACTCATCATCCAAATGATTATTTTAATGGTTTGTTTTTATCAAGATCTGTCTGTGATAGGACAATTTTCATATGCATGTAATACCAGTTAATACCACAATTATTCAAATTTATGCACAAACCACTAAAGCCAGTGATGATGAAATTGAAGAATCCTATCAACTTCTTCAGCCTGAAATTGAGCAAACATGCAATCAAGATGTAGTGATAATTACTGGCAATTAGAATGCAAATGTTGGAAACAAAGAGGAAGGATCAGTAGTTGAAAAATATGGCATTGGTGATAAAAAAACGATGCTGAAGATTGCATGATACAATTGTCAAGACCAATGACTTCTTCATTGCAAATACCTTTTATAAATAACAAAAAAGATGACTATACACATGGACCTCACTATATGGAATACACAAAAATCAAACTGACTACATCTGTGGAAAGCAATGGGAGAAAAATTCCATATCATCAGCCAAAACAAGGCCAGGGGTAGAGTATACAACATACTATCAATTGTTCACATATAAGTTTAAACTGAAGCTGAAAAAAATCAAAACAAGTCCATAAAAGCATATGTCCTTGAACATATCCCACCTAAAATTAGGGATAATTTGAAATCCAAACGTGATGCACTAGACACTAAAGACTGAAGACCAGAAGAATTGTGAAATGACATCAAGAACATCACACAGGAAGAATACAGTCATTCAGAAAACAAGAAAGAAGGAAAAGACCAAAATGGACATCAGTAGAGGTTCTAATACTTGCTCTACAGCATAGACACACTAAAGCTAGTAGAGGAAATAAGGAGGTAAAAGAGCTGAACAAAAAGTGAAGGGGGGGGGGGAAATATACCAAGCTAACTGCAATAAAAAGCGAACAGGAATGGCAATGCTAATCTCGGATAAAATAAATTTTAAGACAAAAGCCAACATAATAGATAAAGATGGACATTATCTCATGATTAAATGGACAATTGAACAAAATGAAATAACCATATTAAATATCTATGTTCCCAATGAAAGAGTGCCAAAATATCTAAAACAAACTCTAATAGATTTGAAGAAAGAAATAGATGAATCCACAATAATAGTGGTTGACTTTAATACACCACTTTCAAAAATGGATAGAACAACCA
>NW_006408839.1:1113002-1126295 GCF_000296735.1 Chrysochloris asiatica | reverse complement strand
GTGACTGGGGACTTTGGACCCAGAGAGGGAAAGGGACTGTGGGCCGAAAACTGGGGGGAGGAGGGGGAAGTGTAGGAGGCGGGTTTCTGGGATATACCCTTTGGGTGGTTGATGATGCATGGAGGGGATTGGAACCATGGCAATGAGATGATATACGATGGAATGAATGTAAAACTAACAGTTCTCCCATGTAAACTATCATATAATTCACAATAAAACATTTAAAAAAAGAGAGAAATAGTCAATGCTCAACCATTTCAAGAGGTAGTGTATTATCAAGAGCCAATGATACTGAAGGAAGAAGTCCAAGGTGCATTGAAGGCACTGGTGAAGAACAAGGATCTGGGAATTGATGGAATACAAATTGAAATATTTCAACCAGCTGATTCAATACTGGTGACCTTCAATAATACATGCAAAGAAATTTGGAAGACAACTTCCTTGCCAAATGACTGGAAGAGATCCATGTGTGTGCCTATCCCAGAGATGTGACCTAATGGAATGTTGAAATCATTGGACAATATAATTAATATCCCATGCAAGCAAAATTTTACTAAATATAATTTAAGAATGGCTGAAACCATACATTGACAGAGAACTTCCAGAGGTTCAAGTCAGATTCTGAAGGGGACATAGAACAAGGGATATCATTGCTGATGTCCGATGGATCTTGACTGAAAGCAGAGAATACTAGAAAGATGTTTACCTATGTTTTATTAACTATGCAAAGGCTTTCAATTGTGTAGATCATGACAAGCTATGGACAACATTGCGAAGTATCAGTATTCCGGAACACTTAATTGTGCTCATGAGGAACCTGTACATAGACCAAAAGGCAGTTGTTTGAACACAAGGGAACACCGAATGGTTTAAAATTAGGAAAACTGTGTGCTAGGGTTGTGTTCTTTCACCATACTTATTCAATCTGTATGCTGAGCAAATAATCTGAGAAGCTGGATTATGTGGGAAAAAAGCATGGCATCAGGATTGGAGGAAGTCTCATTAACAACCTGTGATATGCAGATGATATAATCTTGCTTGCTGAAAGTGAAGAGGATTTAAAATACTTACTGATGAAGATCAAAGAGCACAGCCTTCAAATATGGATTGCATCTCAATGTAAAGAAAACAAAAATCCTCACCACTGGGCCAATAAATAATATCAGGATAAATGGAGAAAAAAAGACTTCATTTCACTCTGATCAACCATCAACACTCATGGAAGCAGCAGTCAAGAAATCAAATGATATGTTGCATTAGGCAAATATGCTGCACAAAGTTCAGGAGCGGAGGACCCTGGGACCATCACAGAAAAAGAGTGGTGTGTGGGACCCTATCCAGAGAAGCAGTGACACCAGAGATGAAGGCAGTGATGATGACATGGAGAGATGGAGTGACTGGGGACTCTGGACTCAGAGAGGGAGAGGGGCTGCATGCTGATGGCCAGGGGCAGGCTTGAGGGGTGTACCTTTTGGTTGTTTGAATGGTTATATATTCCTGAGTGCTTCAGTGTACATCCAAAAACAACAACAAAAAAAAAAACAACAGAGGAAATGGAAGCAAACATTGTTGAATGATGATGCATGGAGGGGATTGTAATCATGGCAATGAAATGAAATACAATAGGATGAATGTAAAGCTGATGTTCTGCCATGTAAACTATCACCCAATTCACAATAAAACTTTTTTAAAATATCTGCTGCACAAGACCGTTTTAAAGTGTTCAAGACGAAAGATGTCACTTGAGGACAAAGGTGCACCTGACCCAAGCCATAGTATTTTCAATAACCTCATATGCATGTGAAAGTTGGACAGTGAATAAGGAAGACCCTAGGATAATTGACGTATTTGAGTAATGGTGTTGGAGGAGAATATTGAAAGTGCTGTGGACTGCCAAAAGATCTGTGTTGGAAAAAGTGCAGCCAGAGTGCTCCTTAGAAGACAGCATGGCCAGACTTCCTCTCTCATACTTCGGACATATTGTCAGGAGGGACCAGTCGCTGGAGAAGGACATCATGTTTCATAAAGTGGGGAGTCAGATAAAAAGAGGAAGACCCCCAGCAAGATGGAGTGGCACAAGGACAGCAGCAATGGGCTCAAACGTAGCATCGGTTATGAGGTTGGCTCTGCCCCAGGCATTGTTTTGTTCTGTTGTGCATAGAGTTGCATTGCATAGGCACATAACAACAACAACAACATTTATTGGAACCAACTTGATGGCATGTAACAACAACAACTACTTTACCAAGCATAATGTTCTCCAGAGACAGATCCCTCCTGGCAATATGTTCAAAACATATTAGATGAAGTATCTCCACCTTGGCTTCTAAGGAGCATTCTGGCTTTAAGTCTTCTAAGACAGATTTGTTTGTTCTTCTGGCATTCCATGGTATAGTCGGCATTCTTTGCCAACATTATAATCCAAATGCATCAACTCTTCTCTGATATTCCTTATTCATAGTACAAAGTTTTTCATGTACAAGTTTTTTTTGTTGTTAAATGCTGTCCAGTCAGTTCCAACTCATAGATACCCTGTATGTAGCTTCCAAGGAATGACTGGTGGATTTAAACTATCAACAATAGGATTAGCATCCCAGTGCTTATCCTACAGAGCCACCCTGACTCCGTATGCATAGGCGGTAAGTATAAATACCTGGGTCAATCACACCCTAGTTCTCAAAGTGACATCTTTACTCCTTTAACACTTCACTATCTTTTGCAGCAAACCTGTCTGATGCAATACATGAATTCATTTCTTGACTACTGCTTCAGTGGTCATTGATGACAGATCGAAGCAAAATGAAATCCTTGAAAACTTTGATCCTTTCTCTGTTTATCATGATATTGTTTATTGGTCCAGTTGTGAGGATTTTTTTCTTTATATTGAGTCCATACTGAAGGCTGTAGTACTTGATCTTCATTAGTAGGTCCTTCAAATTCTTTTAGCTTTCCGCAAACCAGGTTGTCTTACCTGCATATCTCAGGTTGCTAATGAGTCTTCCTCCAACACACCTTCCAATCATAATGAAATTATACATGGTAAAGTCTAGAGCTTTTACAAATATCTGTACCTTGTTATTGTTACTTGCGCATAGTGACCCCACATATGACAGAACAATAATTGTCCAGTCCTGTGTATTCTGAATGCTTTCCAATCTTGGGAGCTCATCTTCCAGTACTATATCAAATAACAGTCTGTGGTAATTAATTCCTAGGGTTTTCATTGGCTAACTCTCCCAAGTAGTCTTTCTTCCTAGCCTGTCTTAGTTTAGAAGCTTCTCTGAAGCCTGTGTATTATGGGTAATCCTGTAGGTACTTGAAATACCTGTGGTACAAGTCTCAGCATCACAGCAACACACAAGCCCACATAGTGACACACACTAACAAATGGGTGGTGAAGCTGTAGCTTACATCCTAGATTTTCACTGTGACATTGAGGCTTGGCTGACCCTGGTCATCTTAGAACCATTTGTGTTCACTTGAACTTTCACAAGATCAAGGATAAAAAATAAAAACCACCATTCTGAAACAACTTCTATTTATGTAAATTAACCCGGATTAAAGAAATGCGTACGCTATGCCAACGTAAACCCTGGTTACTATTTAAAGGTTAAGTACTCATATTGTATATCTCTCATTTCATTGAGCTCTCAATGGAGCTTTCTGTACCCTAATGATCCTCTTCATTGTCTAAGGTTTGAATACCTTAACCAGAGCTCCAGAACTGTTACAAGTCAGTAATTACACTGTCGACAAAGATATTTTATAGGTCGTATATTCTAACACAATTTTTCCTACTAGAACAAGCTTGACACCAAAGGGCTCACCTTGTAGACATTGTTGCCATAAAATTTTCAATAGAGTGTATTTAAAAGTTCATAAAATCGAATGATACGAACAGCAGCACGTTTTCATATAATTAGAGATTTACAGTGATATTATAAGTGAGTTCTCTCAAAGCAGCCTTTTACTCATGTTCTTTTCAAGCATGTCATTGTAAAATACAATTCATGATGCCAACTAGAATGGGTGCAGATGGTGCTCTTCTGGTCGTCATGTGCCATCAAGTCAGCTCCAACTCGTGGCCACCTATGAACCAAACCTGGATTGGCCCCAGCCTCACCTCACGATCACTGCTGGATTTGAGCACATTGTTGTAGTCACTGTATCAATCCATCTTTCTTGTTAAGTCCCTTCCTCTTTTTTGCTAGCCTTTGACTTCACCAAGCGTGAGGAATAACTCTGATGTTGGTCCAGCTTCAGGAATGAGGGAGTGTCCCGGAAGTTGCAGGCTAGTGTAACAACAGAAGTTCATGGGGAAAGAGGAAGAGTTAGGGTTAGGGTTAGGGTGAGGGTTAGGAACTTTAAATAAGAATGCAACCATCAAGGCAGCTTCTGAGAAAGACTGTTAACCCCATTTGTTGTTGTTAGGTGCCATCGAGTTGGTACCAACCCATAGCAACCTTATACACAGCAGAACAAAACACTGCCCAATCCTGGGCCAACCTCACTACTGTCGCCACACTTGAGTCCATCGATGCTTCCACTTGGCCAATCCATCTCGTTGGGGGTCTTCCTATTCTTCTCTGAACCTCCACCTTACCAAACATGATATCCTTCTCCAGCGACTGGTCCCTCCTGACAATATGTCCAAAGTATGAGAGACAAAGTCTGGCCATCCTGGCCTCCAAGGAGCACTCTGGCCGCACTTCTTCCAAAACAGATCTATTGGTTCTTTTGGCAGCCCATGGCACGTTCAATATTCTCCTCCAACATCATAACTCAAAGGCATCAATTCTTCTATAGTTTACCTTATTCATTGTCCAGCTTTCGCATGCATATGAAGTTATTGAAAATATCATGGCTTGGGTCAGGTGCACCTTAGTCCTCAAGCTGACATTTTTGCTCTTCAACATTTTCAAAAAGTTCTTATGCAGCAGATTTGCTTAATGCAATACGTCGTTTGATTTCTTGACTGCTCTTCCATAAGTGTTGATAGTTGATCCAAGAAGAATGAAGTCCTTGACAACTTCAATCTTTTCTCCGTTGATAAGAATGTTGTTTATTGGTCCAGTGGTGAGGATTTTTCTTTTCTTGACATTGAGATGTAATCCATACAGAAGGCTGTGCTCTTTGATCTTCATCAGTAAATGTTTTAAGTCCTCTTCACTTTCAGCAAGCAAGGTTGTATCATCTGCATATCGCAGGTTGTCAATGAGTCTTCCTCTAATCCTTAACCCCATAGTACTCAGTCAATGAGGAACCAAGGAGGGACTTTCTCGCACTAGGTGTTTCTGTCTGTGTCTTCTGGGTTTGACAGCTGATTTTGCAAAATGGAATTTGAAAACCTCACTACTGCTAAAATGAGTACAGATTTGATTTCTTGAGCATTTGTTGGTAAGCACTCATGATAATTCATTGGTAACCTCATACAGGATAAAGCTGTCCAGTTCTCTCTCTGGATATCCTGCAAGGTAAAGTCCTAGTCAGGACTTTGTACTGGCCTGCTAGTACCCAAGAGGGACTGAGGCAGTATCTAGGGTATCGACAACGTTTCTCACACCAAACTTGATGTCTTTTTCCAGGAACTGGTTCCTCCAGAAAACATGTCTAATGTACATGAGGCAAAAAGTCTCATCATCTTCACTTTCAAGTAAAATTCTGGTTGTACTTCTTCTGGAAATCCATAGTATATAATATTTTCCCACCAACTCCCTATTTTAAAGGCATCAGTTCTTCTCTGGTCTTCTTTACTCACTTTCCAGCTATTACATGAATATGAGGTGACTGAAAATACTATGACTTGTGTCAGCCCCGCCTTAGTCTCCAAAGTGACATCTTTGTTCCTTAACATTTTAAACGTTTTTGGCAGCAGATTTGCCCAGTGCAAGACATTATTGATTTCTTGACTGTTGCTTCCATGGGCATTGATGGTAGATCCAAGAAAAATTAAATCCTTGAAATTTTCACTATTTTCTCTCTCAGGAGATTGTTTCTTGGTCCAGCAGTTAAGATTGTTGTCTTCGTTACATTGAGTTGCAATTCATATGGAAGGCTCTTGTATTTGATCTTCACCAGCAAGTATTTCATGTCTTGTTTACTTACGAATATTACGTGTTGTTAATCCAATCCCAATGCCATGATCTCTTCCAGACAGTCCACCTTCTCAGATCATTTGCTAAGCATAGAGATTGAATAAACATGGTGGCAATACAACACTGGCTCACACCTTTCCTTAATTTAAACCACTCAGCATCCCCTTGTTCTATTCAAACAGCTGCCTCTTGGTCTGCATGCAGGTTCCTCAGAAGTGCAATTAGATGTTCTGGAATGCCTGTTCTTTGTAATGTTGTCCATAGTTTGTCATTATCCATACAGTCAGAAGCCTTTGTGTAGTCAACAAAGCACAAGCAAATATCTTTCTGGTATTCTCTGCTTTCAACCAAGATATATCTGACATCATCAATGATAGCCCTCATCATATGTAATTTCTCAATTGCCATGCCAGACACAATCTGAGTGTATTGAAAACTGAAAGGTACTGACTGTAATGGACATGACCCATGCACAGTCTCTCCAATCATGTGAAATCTGGATGGCGAAAAAAAACAAAGAAGAATGGATACATTTGAGCTATAATATTGGAAAGAATATTGAATACAATGTGAATGGACAAAAACAAGCAAACAAAGATATCAGTCTTGGTAAAAATAGAACAGAATGTTCCTGAGATATGAGGGACACGTCATCAGGATAGACCAAGCACTAGAACGTTTTGCAAAATACAGCGTCACCAGAAATGAAGGAAACATGCATTAAAATTCACTGATACAACAGCCACAAGAGCGGGTTCCAGCTATCAAGGCTGTAAAGGCCATGCAGGCGTGGGCAGCATGTAGGTCTGTTGTGTACAAGGTCACTATGAGTCTGAGCTGACCCACAACAACTAACACAACACCAAATAGCGATTTCCGTGTCTTAGTTCCATGGAGGAAGCTTAGAATAACAAAGGAAGGATAGAATTTAAGTGAGTTCCTCAGAGTGAGAATGTGTATGTTTGTGTGGAGGGGACACGTATATGCGCGTGACTAAAATCCCTTTGATACTAAAATCCCTTTGATGCTACTTGACTTTTTATTTGAAAGGGTAAAAAAAATTACAGTCTGACATAAAATTATGTAGCAGACAATAATGCTGTCTTCATGGCTCAGTGAGAACTGATATTGACTGGCACATATGTAACCTACATTGATGACAAGGAACATAACTGGGAAAGTTCTGTGCTACTTTGTCGTGACATTTAGTGTCACTTTGCTATTTTTTTGCTCATTAAGAGTAGCTTAAATCAAGGATTCTATAGTGTTGCATTTATTATTTTGTATTTCATATAATAACTCCAGAAATGAACAACATTCTTAAATATGGGGAAGGGGAATTCCATTTCCTACAACAAATCAAAATTTAAACCCACCATATTATGGTTTATTGCAACTGCCTAGTCCCTAGGTGACACAAGCAGTTTGTCCTCAAGTAACTAAAAGGTTGGCAGTTTGAACCCACCCAGTACTACCTCAAAAGAAAGACCTGGTGATTTAGTTCCATAAGAATTACAGCCAAGGAGACCCTGTGAGCACTTCTACTCTGGAACAAGTGGCAGTGGGGCTATTGCAGCTTCCCATGTGAAGAAAGCATAGTGTTCTTTGGGATTTTGGAGGTCCTCCATCTGCTGTGTCTTCTGTGTGAGTCTCAGTCTCTCTGTGGTTCTCCTAAAGGGAGTGGTGCCTTGGGAATACAGAGAGACTCAAGGGCTGGGCTCACAAGGAGGGTGGAGAGGGGGAAGACAACGAGAAGATCTACAATGGGCATGGCTTGCTTTCCCTGGAGGTAGGCTCTGTTGACAGGGAGTAGTAACTGTTACACATTGTACTGTCATGGGGTTCCACCAGAGCTTGACTTCCAAACACTACATTTGATGAGAAAGTCACTAGATGGCAGAAAAGGTTTACACTCTACTGTTAGCATAAAGGTTGATAGTTCAAATCTACTCAGCAGTACCACAGAAAAAAACCTTGATGATCTACTTCTGTTAAGATTTCATCCAAGACACCCCTATGGGGCACAGTTCTACTGTGTAACACATGGAGTTACCATGAGTCAGAATTGACTTGATGGCAACTAACAGCAATTTGTTCTTGTGCATCATCAACTCGCTTCCATCCCATAACCTCATGGTTAGTAATCCATTAGTTATCCTAAAGTGCCACACCAGGACTCCACGTTGTTGTTGTTAAAGAATTTCAGTAAGGCAGTTCCGGAGGTTACTGGGAACACTTTGTTTTTCTAGCCTGTAGCTATTTATGATTCAAGAAAGGTTCTCAATTTGCCTGTGAATCCCTAGGGGGTAACTCTCTACAATGATGGAGAATTAAATCACTGGCCTTGGGAATTTAGTCTGGGTTCAGTTTCATCAATTTTAAGCTATTGCGTTTAGGAAGTTCCAAAAGTCCCCCTCCTATGTTTTGATAATTCCGTTTCCAACAATCATACTTTTTTTCCTATAGAATCATTATCTCAGTTGCTTCTTGTTGTTGTTGTTGTTGTTAACTGCCTTCAAGTCAGTTCTGACTAATAGTTCCCCTGTATAGGGCTTCCAAGGAGCAGCTGGTGAGCTTAAACTGCCAACCCTGCAGTTCAAACCAACCTTGCAGTCAGCACGTTAGTTCCTGAAAAATATTAAATCCAAGGAGAGCGTCCTCATTTTCCATCACTGTCATTTTTTCTGTTGTAATAATCTGCTCTGGGAAGCCACAGAAATGAGACACAGTCACAGGAGGAGAAAGAGCATGAAGCCCCCGGTCCCGTCAGGTTCAAGGTCCAGGTGGAAGGAGAGGACACCTGCAGCAGTGGCTGTTAGCTATGTCCCTGAGCCATGAACCTCAGAGACTCCGGAGACCAGGCTTGCTCATGGGCGGGACGTTCCCTGTGGCTGGTCTAGAAATGCTGCACATGGTGGGGGTGGTTCACACAGAGCATTAACATGGAAGGGTTGTGTAGCAGGGGTCTGTCTCCTGATCCATCATCCCTGTTCATTCCAGCTATTCTCTGACCGAACATCTGCTGTTGGCCCTGAGTTCTTCCAGACCACCCAGGGGAACCCCTGATATTTCCTGTGTGTATGAGCATTAGAACTCAAAAAAGAGGAGGAAAATGATCGGGAGAAAATGCTACAAACATAGCTGCTCCCTCAGCGTCCCAAGAACCAGGACCCACAGCCTCTGTGGGAACACTAATGGGATTTAATTAGTCACTCTTCTGACTGACACCCAAATTCATGGTATTTGCTTTCACGGGAATTATTGCTATTCAGACTCATGTACAGAAGTTTAATTAGCAGAGGTTTTACACCAGCATGAAAAATAATTCACACATCATGAAAAGCATCCAAACAGTCTGTCTGCAAAGTGCCATGTCAGATCATTGGAGAGCTGAAGCTCTGCATTCTCCTACTTTGGTAAAGAGAAAGTGGATCTCACATCCTGATATAAACACCCCAATACTCAGAGGGGTGCAGATGGCAGGAGCATCCACCAAACCTTGTCCCATTTGGACATCAGAGTATGGCCAAGCCAGTCCTGTCCCTCGAGGGGTGGAGGAAGATGCTACATACTTCTCCCAAAGAACTGGCCAAGTGCATGCTGGACCTGCTCAGAGGACCAAGAGGAGAAGTTTGCATCTTTGTCTCCATTAACCACAAAGACATTCACAAATGGCCAAGGTGTTGTGGGCCAGCATGAAGCTCTTCACCACAGGGTAACAGAACCCCCACCACCACAGGGTAACAGAACCCCCACCACCTAAAGTGGAACCTGTGTATAATGACTGACTGGAAAGGTCTACATTGAAGACCAGGCTGGGTTTCAACCCTCAGACACAAGGGAAACCCCACCCAGGATTGGAGAAGGCTGGATGTGGTGTGGTGGAGCCAACTGAAACCTGGTTCTGGCAGCACCCTCAGAGCAGGCCCAGAGCCCCTGCATGGAGAAGGGAGTCAGTGTCCACAGGCCTCCTAAGATAGGTTGTCCCACAGAGAAAGGAGAAGGCACCATTAAATGAGCTTCTTCCACATTCCAGGAGACAAACACTCTGAGAAGAATTGTCCTCACCACATAGGAAACTGTGGGTCTGGGAGACAAAGGAATTTGTCCCACATCCCTCAGCTAAGGTACCCTAGAGAGCAGGACCCAAACAAAGATGTGTCCCATGCTACAGTCTAAGCAATTCTTCCAGCTCCCACCTCTCTCTAGGAAATCTTCATGAAGGTCATTTCTCCCACTCATCTCTCCCCACGGGGACAGAAGAAAACTTTCTCCACTTATACAACCTCAATGATTTCATTCATGTTAAATGTATGAGTCCAATTACCAAGAAAGGAAAATGAACAGCTAGTGAAGGAGATAACACGATGTTATCATGAAATACTTGGTTAATCAGGCCAAGGCTGAGGAGCATCAGGAAATAATACTTTGCAAAGTAAACTCAAGATCTTTGACTTAACTGTGATGAACCCGTGGTATTCTCAACATCTCTCCCTAGATTATAGTGGAGAAGAAAAGACCACTGTAGGCGAACATTGAGGGCTTCTAAAATTATTCTATAATGATGCCCTTATCATTGCTTGATCTTTAAGATCTACAGATTTCAATAATATATAAAGGACCATAGAGTCACTTTGACTAGGAATTCAACTTGAGAGCAATGGATTTAGTTTGGTTTTATTCAAATCCTCTTCACTTTCAGCAAGATGACAGGTTGTGTGTCATCCACATACTATGGACTTCTAATAAATCTTCTTCTAATCCTAATTATGAATTCTTCTTCATATAATCTAACTTCTTGGATTATTTGCTTTCCAGACAGATGGAATAAGTATGGTGGCTACAACTCTGACACGCACCATTCCTGATGTTAAACCACACAGTATCCCCTTGTTCTATTTGAATGAGTGTCTCTTGGTCTATGTATGGATTCAGCATGAGTACAATAAAGTAGTCTATAATTACCATTCTTCACAATGTTATCCATAGTTTATTATGATCCACAGTCAAATGCCTTTTTGTGGTCAATGAGACCCAGATAAACCTCTTTCTGATATTCTCTGATATCAGCCAAGACCCCTTTAATGTGAGTAATCAGATCCTTCATTCCACACCATCTTTTGAATCCAGCTTGAATTTCTGGAAGTTCCCTGCCGAAACACTGCTATAATTATTTTTTAATTATCTTCAGCAAAATTTTACTTATGTATAGTACTAATAACATTGTTTGATAATTCTCAAATTCTGTTGGATCACCTTTCTTTGGAATGGACATGTCCATAGATCTCTTCCAGTAAGTTGGTAAGGGAGATGTTTTTCAACTTTCTTGACACAGACTAGTGAATGTTTCTATCACTGCATGCATTTGTTGAAACATCTCAGTTGGTATTCCATCAACTTGTGGGACCTTCTCTTATACCAATGCTTCTAGTGCAGCATTAGCATCTTCTTTCAGTGCCATTGGTTCCTCATGAGATACAACGTCCTACAATGAGTAAGTGTTGACCAGTTCCTTTTGGTACCGTGACTGTATATTTCTTCCCATCTTCTTTTGGTGCTTTGTAGATTGTTCAATATGTTTCACATGTTGTCATCAAATCGGTTCCGACTCATAACAATTCTGTATAGGGTTTTTGAGGAGTAGCTGGTTGGTTTGAACAACTAAGCTATTAGTTAGCATTCCAGTGCTTATCCTACAGCACCACACCAGGAGTTCACTTTGCACACAGAATCCTTCAGTATTGCAACCAGAATCATTCAATATTGGCAACTTGAGTCTTGAATTTTCCCTTCAATTGTTTTATCTTTAAAACTGCTGAATATATTCTCCACTTTTATTTTTCTAACTCTGAAAATGAAGAAGGCTTAAAGCATTTACTATTGAATATCAAAGACACAGCCTTCAGTGCAGATTTGCACCTCATCTTCCAGAAAACAAAAATCTTCAAAGCTGGACCAATAAACAACATCATAAACGGAGAAACAATTGAAGTTGTCAAGGACCTCATTTGACTTGGGTCCACAATCAGTGTTCATGGAAGCAGTGATAAAGACATCAGTCAACATATTGTATTGGACAAATCTGCTGCAAAAGACCTCTTTAAGGTGCGAGGGCAAAGATGTCAGTTTGAGGACTGAGGTGCACCTGACTCCAGTCGTAACATTTCCAATTACTTCATGAGCATGTGAAAGCTTGACAATGAATAAGGAAGACTGAAGAAAGTATGCTGGACTGCTAATGGTTGGTGCTTCCAGCCACTAACCGTGCCTTGGAAAGCCTATGCAGAGTCATTATGAGTCAGAAACTATTCAATGGCACTTAACAGCAACAACAGCCAGAAGAGCAAACAAATCTATTTTAGAAAAAGTACAGAAAGTTCTAGTGTGGTTCTTTATGATAAGCTCTGGACTGCTAACCACCACGCTGACAGTTCAAACCTACCAACTGCTCCTTGGGAACCCTATACAGGGTTGCTATGAGTTGAAACTGACTCAACAGCACTTAACAACAGTCACAATGCTCCTTAAAAACAAGAATGGCAAGACTTTGTCGCACGTTCTTGGACGTGTTATCAGGAGGAACCTGTCCCTAGGAAAGCACATCCTGCTTGGTAAAGTGAAAAAGAGGAAGACCCTCAACAAGATGGGCTGACACAGTGACTGCAACACCCCCATTTCCTAGCCCACCCCTCTACCCACTCTCCTCCCTCATTTCCCTGTGACTACTGCCTTCCTCCCCCAGGTCAGCCATTTTTCTGTCTTTGTGTGACTGAAGGCAGTCAGTCTTAGTTTAAACTATTGTCTTAGCTATATTGTATGCTACCAAGTATTATGGATTCAATTGTGCCCCACCACCCAAAAAGGCTCTTTTGAAGCATTAGCACCTGCTACCTGTGAATGTGACCTTGTTTGGAAATGGGAAAACCCTGGGTGGCACAATTGGTTAAGCACTGAGCCACTAAATGAAAATGTAGTGTTGTGAACCCACCCATAGGCACCTCAGAAGAGGCAAACTGCTTCTGAAAAGTCACAGCCTGGGAAACCCTCCGGAGCACAGTCTACTCTGAACACATGGGGTCACCATGAGCCAGAATCAACTCAATGGAAACTAACAACAGCAAAATCAGTTAACTGAATGAGAGCATATTTGACTGTCATGGGTTCTAATCTCCTCTGAGTGGTCCCCTATAGAAGAGGA
>NW_006408839.1:1107870-1112270 GCF_000296735.1 Chrysochloris asiatica | reverse complement strand
TTGGGAATGGCAAGGAAGGATCTTCCCCTAAAATCTTCCCTGCCAATACCTTGAATTCAGACATGTGACCTCCAGCCTGTGGGAGAACAAAGCTCTGTTCCTGTAAGCCACCTGGGTTGGGGGTTTTGATACTGTACCCACAGGGAACCAGTACAGGAGCTCTGCTGGCCCACTGCTTTCTGCACTGAGGTGAGAGTGTTGTTTTGTAGAAACCCCCAGGGGCTGGGTCTTTAGGCAAACACCCACCTTTCCACCCACATCTCATCCCCAGGACCTCCTGACTTAGCTCCCTCTTTGGCACTGCATGCACGCTGCTCCCCTACCTGGGAGTCTTCCTGAATCTCAACACTATTTCCTCAGGATGTCCCATCAGGGCCCCAACCTGAGGTGGATATGCCTCCCTGACCCCACACTGTCATTGCACTGACAACTGGAAAGAACCACTTGGCACCATCCCTGGGGTGGAGCACAGAGAACAGTGGGGATGGAGCCAGGATCTAGAATGCTCCATGTCCCAGAAGACTCACCTAGGCCATGGCCCTGGTCCCACTCAATGCATGGTCACGCTGTGGAGATTTCTCTTTTACACAGTTTACATGAGGAGTTCTGCCCACTCTATCCTCAAAGTGCAACCCTTAAGATGGATGTGTCTCCCACCACTATGGGGAAAATTATCGCAGGAAGAAGTGGAGACAGTCAGACAGTCAGACAGTCAGCACAGGTATGGTCAGTGAGGGGACATGAGCTAGAGGATGGGTACACCCATTGCCTGGTGGGAACCTGAGCCTCAAAGCTCTGCAGGAAGGGACCTGCCAATGATGCCGGGCATCCATGCTGGAAGCTGGGGATGCTACAACCAGATGGGGTGCTGGATTGATGGCCTCAGGTGGACATGAAGGACAATCATGAGTTTGAGAGAGGACATCCTCCTCTTTACAGTGTAGTGGTCAGCATACAGAGGTCTCCTAACCAGACAGGGAAGGGTTTTACCTACCATTCTCTGTATCTGGCATGTGTAAGTATGCACCACAAAACAGACCCGGGGTGAATCATCTGTTTAAATGTGGCTGCATTTTCTATGTGAATTTAGCTCAGTACATCCACCACAAAACAAGATCATATCTACCTTTGCCTCTCCCTTGCAGGAGTGATTATCTTGTTACCATGACAACTCACTCCACATATTTTATGGCAGACCCGTGGTGGGGGAGAGAAAAAAATGGACGAGTACCTTTATCTAGTGAAATTGAAAATAAATCCTCAAATGTATTAAGAAAACAAAAGTAAGCGATAATCCAGTAACCAAAAGAATTAAAGAGATAATTGGACAAGTTACTTCAATGTTGAAATGTATTTAATATATTCCTGAGATTGTTGAAACCTTTACAAATGTATGCTGAAATTATAATGTCTTGAAAACTGCAACATCAAATGTCAACAGAACACGATTTCAACCTGTTCAATAAATATTTATGGGCTTTTGGATTATTTCTATGGTTTATTTTACTTACAAAAGATTCGTATGACTTCATGCCATTTCTAAATCACTGAAACCATAAAGAGACAGGATAAAAATGGGTGCCTCACCCTCCCTGCTTCACCCACCAGCACACTCAGTAAACTGTCATCTCTCCCCACAAAAGAATACATTTCTATTGTTCATATATATCTCCCCAACTATGTATATAATGAAAAAGAGACAAATTTCTTTATAAATTCTTTGTGGGTTTTTTGTTACTTTTTTTTATGTAACAAATTTCTTTGCAGTGTTTTTCTGAAAGTACATGTAGCAATACTGTTGTTGTTAAGTGGCGTAGAGTCGATTCCGACCCATAGCGACCCTGTATAGGGTTTCCAAGGAGCAGCTGGTGAGCTTGAACTGCTGAACTTACAGTTCAAACAGCTTTGCAGTCTGGTACATTAACCCACAACACTTGCATGTTGTTGCTGTTGTTTGCTATTGCTGTTGTTAAGTGCTGTTGAGTCGATTCCGACCCATAGCGACCCTGTATAGGGTTTCTAAGGAGCAACTCATATGTTTGAACTACTGACCTTGTGGTTTACAGTCCAGTATTGATCCTACAGCACCACACCAGGAGTTGTTGTCGTTGTTGGGTGACACTAAGTCAATTTTATACTCACAGGCACCCCATGCGACAAAGGAGAACTGTTCCACAGGGTTTTCATGGCTATCATCTTTTCAGAGGACTTGAATTGTTTGTTGATGAAGATCAAAGAATATAATTCCCAGTGTGGTTATAACTCAATGTAAGGAAAACAAAGATCTTCACAACTGGACCCATAAATAGCACCATGGTAAATGGAGAAACAGTTGGGTCCTGTCACTTGGACACACAATGAATGCTCATGGACTCAGCAGTCAAGCAACTAAATGGTGTATATCATCAGGCAAATCTACTGTTCAAGAGCAATGATGGCACTTTGAGGGCTGAGATGCACTTGACCCAAGTCATGTTATTTTCAATCACCTCGTATGCATGTGAAAGCTGGAATAAGGAAAATCAGAGAAAAGTTGATACATTTGCATTATGGGCTTGGTAAAGAATATGGAAAGTACCATGGACTGTCAGAAGAACCAACAAATTTGTGTTGGAAGAGGAAGAGCCAGAATGCTCCTAAGTAGCAAAGACAGTGAGACTTTTCCTCTCGTAGTCTGGACATGCTGTCAGGAGGGACCAGTCTCCAGAGAAGGACATCATGCTTCATTAGGTAAAGTGGAGGGTCAGTGGGAAAAAGAAAGGCTCCACAACAAGATGGAATGGCACAGTGGCAGCAACAATGGGCTCTAACACAACAAAAATTGTGAAGAAAATGCAGGACATGGCACTATCTCATTCTGTTGTGTGTTGTGTCACTGAGAGCCGAAACTGACTCAAGGTCACTAACAGCAACAGTAACAGATGACTCAAAATTGTAACCATCACACCCTACAGGCAGACATTTAGGTGGCTTGCAATTTTCCATTCTCGGAGTCCTGGTGTGGCACTGTAGGATAAGCCCTAGACCACAAATTCAGTTTGAACTGCAAGGTCACCAGTTCAAACTCACCAACCACTCCTCAAGAAACACTATACAGGGTCTCTAGGAGTCAGAACTGATTTGAAGGCACTTAACAACAACCACTGTAGGGTAAGCACTGGACTACTAATCACAAAGTCTTCAGTTAAAACCCACCAGCCACTCCTCAGAAACCCTTTACAGTGTTGTTATGAGTCAAAACTGACTCAACGGCACTTACAACAATAACCAACAAGGTTCCAAAGAACACCTTGGAACACATGGGTATGTGGTCTACATGTGAGTGGGTGTGATGGACACTACAGGTAGAAAGGCAGCCACCTCTGGTTGTGTGTGCTGAATGTCTTGTTGTTGTTGTTGTTGTTGTTAGGTGCTATCTAGTCAGTTCCAACCCACAGTGACCCTATGTAGGGTTTCCAAGAAGCAGCTGGTGAGCTTGAACTGCCGACCTCATGTTTCAAACCAAATTTGCAGTCCAGTGCATTATCCCACAGCCCCCCACCAGAACATTTTGACAGTCACTAATAAATTGTCAGTGGTCTGCAAATTCATCCACTGATGGAAGGGTTCATCCAGCACAGCCTCATCCCCAGGTCCCCACTGTAGAGATTTTTACCAAATTTATACCTACCTGAGTCCTGGTGTGGCACTGTAGAATAAGCACTAGACTGCTAACCAAAACCCATGGTGGACAGGTTTCAGTGGAGCTTCCCGGCTAAGATAGGCTAGCAAGAGGTGGACTACTTCTGAAAGGTTAGTCACTGAAAGGAAGCCACGATGGAGAGACTTCATCTCTCATACTCTGGATGGATTTTCAGGAAGGACCAACCCTTGGTCCTTGGTAAAGTAGAAGACTCTTAGGGAGATGAACTGAAAGAGTGGTAACAAGAGTGGGTTCAAACGTAACAATCTGTGAAGTTGATACAGAACCAGGCAGGGTGTCCTTCTGTTGTACACAGGGTCCTTAAGAGTCAGAACTACTCAGTAGCCCCCAACAACAATAATACATAATACATACATGCCACTGATACTGCAACAAACTTCATATACACATAATACATACATGCCACTGATACTGTAATGAACTTCATACATACATAATATATACATGCCACTGATGCTGTAATGAACTTCATACATACATAATACATACATGCCACTGATACTGCAACAAACTTCATATACACACAATACATACATGCCACTGATACTGCAACAAACTTCATATACACACAATACATACATGCCACTGATACTGCAACAAACTTCATATACACATAATACATACATGCCACTGATACTGTAGTGAACGTCATACATACATAATACATACATGCCACTGATGCTGTAATGAACTTCAT
>NW_006408839.1:1104871-1107283 GCF_000296735.1 Chrysochloris asiatica | reverse complement strand
CATGCCACTGATGCTGTAATGAACTTCATGCATACATAATACATACATGTCACGGATAAGGTAATAAACTTCACTGATCACAGGTAAGGTAGGGCACTGTGTCTCAGGTCTGTTAGCATTTCAATGTCTGCTCATATTGACGTGCTTACTTACATTTTTGGTAAATTTTTCTGTATGGTCATTTGTCTATTATTTTTATATTGATGTATTAACGCTTTGTTTTAATAAACTCTGTGGCTGCGTACATTACATCCTTCCTTAAATTGTGTTTACATTTTGGATTTTTTTTTTTTCAAATTATTTCTTTGCTTTCTGAAAATTGAGTGTTATAATGCTTAAAATGTATGACAAATCTCTCCTTGTGTGTCAAACCATTTTCACTCTGTATAAACCCTGTACAGGGTCGCTATGAGTTGGAACCGACTCTACGGCACATAACAACAACATATATAAAAATAGTATTATTAGGTCTCAAGTGAGTTCTCTGTGTTCTTCACGGGCTATAATTTTGGTCTCCATTAATGCTTTTCCATTGGAATTCTGTTTTGTCTGATTTTGTAACCTCCAGGTCTCCTACATGTTTATTAATCTATTCCTGATAGATCTTTTATCTCCACTTACCTTTTTATAGTATAGTTGTTAATAATATAGTCTCTGGAGTCAAGCTCATGGGTCAGAAATTGTGCTGAGCTCACAATGTCATTTTGAGGATTAAATGAGATGATCCATGTAAAACAAAATTAGCCAAGTGCTTCTGACCCACTCTGCATGTGTTCACCACTGTTTTCTTTTTGGCATCTCTCCTTGTAATGACATTTAGCTGGGATTTTATCTTTTCCCAACTGGGGATAAATGCCTCTATTCAAATTTATTATAAAAGGTATCTTTAGCCCCATACTGTAGATATATTATCAGGAGGGACCAGTCCCTAGAAAGGACATTACGCTTGGTAAAGTGAAGGGTTAGGATAAAAGAGGCAGACCCCCAATGAGATGGATTGGCACAGTGGCAGCAGCAGTGGGCTCAGGCTTAGCAATGGTTGTGAGGCTGACGCAGAACCCGGAAGAGTTTCACTCTGTTGTGAGTGGGGTCGCTATGAGTCGGAACAGACTCTTGGGCACCTAACAGCCATAATCTTCTATTCGATTAACTTCAAGTTTTAACAAATACATTTAAACATAGTTTTTCATTTAACATCAGTAATCGGACCCTTAGAGCAATCTAACTTAAAGATATCAGTCATGTCCTCTGATGCATCAATTTCCTGCACTAGTATATGCCTCAGAGATTATCTGTAATTTTAGTTCTAGGTTATTACTATTATTTTACATCATGCTTCTTATGAATTCTTCCTTATCAACAGGAATGTACATTTTTGTCTGTCTATCCCACCAACATAAATATGTGAGTTTGTTTAGCACCAAATTTGAATGCTACATTTAATCCTATGTTCTGATATTTATTGTTTCCATCTTCCTACTTTCGGTTTAGCTTTAAACAACTATTCTTTTTCTACAGTTCTCAAGGCAGAAACTTAAATCATTAGTTTAAAATCTTTCATCACTTCTAATATAAGTATTCGAAGTTGTAAATCTCCCTCCAAGCAATACTCTACCTGTATTTCACAAATCTTGATACACTGACATCAGAGGTCAGCAATATTTTTCTATAAAGGGCCAGATTTTAAATCTTTTAGACTTTGTAGGCCACAATCCCTGGTGGCACAATGATTAATAGTTTGACTGTTGACAAAAATGTCGGCAGTTCAAACCCATCCCAGGGCTCTTCAGAAGGAGGACATCGTGATCTGCTCCTCTAAAGATTACAGCCAAACTATAGTTAGTCTTTAGTAGCCTGTTGTTGCTGTTGTTAAATGCCATCAAGTCAGTACAGACCCACGGCAACCATAGGGTTTCCAAGGAGCAGCCGATGAGCTTGAACCGCCGACCTTGTAGTTCAAACGGCTCTGCAGTCTGGCGCATTAACCCACAGCACCACACCAGGACAGAGTAAACAGGAAAGCCAGGAGGAGGACTGTGTAGCTAATTGTCTCCACGAGTAAATAACTACCTCTTTTGCCATGAGAATGGAACTGGATGGTGCCCGGCTGCCTCTGCTGAACATGTTGATCAAAGATCGATAGCAGAATCCTGACCAAAGGGGGGATGAGGATTGTAGACCAGAATTTCACATTCTTGTGGAGTCTATACTTTCTGAAGCCATAGCAGCTGGATGAAACCCATGAAACTATTGCACTGAAGGAATCTTAAAAGGTTAAACCAGAATTTATTCCCTAAAGTCATCTTAAAACCAAAGAACTGCTGTTGGTATTGTTAAGTGCCATTGAGTCGGTTCCAACTCATAACTTCCCTGTACTGTGTTTCTGAGGCTATAATTCTTTATGGGAACAGA
>NW_006408839.1:1095352-1103966 GCF_000296735.1 Chrysochloris asiatica | reverse complement strand
TCTAGATGGGTCTAGTGAAAAGAGATGGGGATAGGATTCATTGATTCAACAGTTAGTAATTGTTATCATATCTAATTGTGATTGTCAAAACTGTAAAGGTAGGAGTTTTGTAACATAAATGGGAGGAGTAGTTACATTTACAGTCCAGGAACAGAGGACCCTAGGACCATTAAGATAGAAGAGCATGAGTGGAACAGGGGACCCTAATTAGAGAAGCAGTGATACCAGAGCTGGAAGCAAAGGTGATGACATGGAGAAACAGAGCAGCTGAGGACTCTAGACTCATGGAAAGAGAAAGGCAGTGTGCTGGCAGCCAGGAGGCAGGCTTGCAAAATGTGCCCTTTGGTTGCTTAAATGATTATATATTCCTGAGTATTTCTGTGTACATTAAAAAATTAATTAAATTTGAAAAAAAAAATAGAAACAGAAAGAATACAAGCAAATACTGCTTGCTACATGATGATGCATAGAGGGGATTGTAATCACTGCAATCAAACAAAAGGCTAGGATGAATGCAAACCGATGTTCTCCCATGCAAACTATCACTCAATTCACAATAAAAGCTTTTTAAAAAATAATAATCATTGAGGACTTCTGGCAAGATGGCAGACTGGGCAGACACACTGCACGGACCCTCTGCCACAGAAATATGAGAGCCAGCTTGCCATCCATTCTGCCCAAGAAAGTTCACAGGCCTTTCGGTCGATCACCTAAACTGACTTACCAGCTTCTGAACCTTCATTCATCAACAGCCTGCCTTTGACCTGCTGATTTGGGTTCTTCAGTTCCTGAGACAATGTGGGTGAGAAGATTCCTCCATCCTGATCTCTGAGCTATGGATGTGGGACTTGCTAGAATCCACAATTTCGTGAGCCATTTCTTTTGACCATTTTCTTCGGATGTGCGTCAATGAAAGCTTTCAGCCTGCAGCCAGATCTGCGATTTGGGGTTTGTCATCTCCTACAACTACGTAAGCTATTAGAAGCCTTCAGTCTGCTTCCCGATCCACAGATTTGGTACTTCCTAACCCTCACAACTTTGAAGCATCATGCTTTTTGCTCTTCTTGCTGTTGGTAGGTGCCATCAAGTTGGCATTTTTGTAATACAGACTTACTCATGAGAGTGGAATTCTGCTTTCTGGGTCCCCGTTCACCTGGATTTCCACATGGCATATCATTCTGAATGGGAATAAAACATGAGAGCAGAGCAGTTTGATTTGTTTAGGTGAAAGGTGAGAGGGGTTGATAGGAGATTTTACAGGGTTGGATGCTTAGGACTGGGGATGATGTACTGGGATTGTTGTTGTTGTCAGGTGCCATTGAGTTGGTACCAACCCATAGTGACTTCATGCACAGCAGAACTAAACACTGCCCAATCGTGGGCCAACCTCACCATTATTGCCATGCTTGAGTCCATCGATGCTGCCACTTGGCCAATCCGTCTGGCTGAGAGGATTCCTCTTTTTCTCTGACCCTTCACCTTATCAAACATGATATCCTTCTCCAGCAACTGGTCCCTCCTGACAATATGTGTGAAATATGAAGTTTGGCCATCTCGGCCTCCAAGGAGCACTCTGGCTGTACTTCTTCCAACACAGATCTGTTGGGATTTTTGGCAGCCCATGGGATAGTGGGAAGGAAAATGAGCTCAGGCATTTCCCAGGAGCCTTGATCATTCCTGGGTGCAAAAGGCTCTGTTACTGCTCCTTCCAGGATCCTAGGTGTGAGCGAATCACTTGCCCTCATGAGTCTACTGTTCTGCAGCCTGATCTAAGGAAACTGAGTCTCTCAGCACATCTCATGTAACATGAAATTAACTCATAATGATCTCAGCAATTAAAAATACAGACACATACAATGTGTAAATAAGGGAAAATGGAAATGTGCATAAACTTCATTTTATCAAACATACTGGAAAACAGTTACAATTATTCATCAAGACCCACCCTGGATGATCTCATATGTCATTAAACACAAGGTTCAGGAGCATTTATAAGGTGAATATTAAGATACTTTGATAAAACTACAAATTAATTTCTTATATTTTATCTTAACTGCATGTTGTGAGAATGTAGCAGAATACAGAGGATAATGAAAAATCTATTGATTTTGACTCAAAGTCCTTAGTTGGATTCTTCATTTAGTAAGGAGGACATATAAGCTTTTTTCTTGGTTTTTCTTGCATTCCTCAATCATCAAGTGACCTTTTTATATTAAAATTGTAAGAAATCTAAAGTTAAATCTTGTCTGGAATGGAGACTGAGATTAGATGATAGTCATCTATTCACCCTATGGACAAAACATAGAAAGGCCAGTGTGAAAATTCGTCATTAGTAAATTAAGATTACACTATATTAGGTGGTGGAGTCCTGGTGTGGCGCTGTGGGTCAATGTGCTGGACTGCAAAGCTGTTTGAACTACAAGGACAGTGGTTCAAGGTCACCAGCTGCTCCTCAGAAACCCTATACAGGGTCGCTATGGGTCGGAACCAACTCGATGGCACTTCACAACAACAACAACAACAACAACATATTAGGTGGTGTTGTGGTTAGTTGAGATTGAGTATATTTTGATTCATTGTAACAACATGTACGTCAGAGTATAACTACCTGCCCATAGGTTTTCTAGGCTGTAACTTTAATGAAAGCAGATCTTCGGTATAGCAACATGGAGGAAGACTCATCAACAACATGTAATATGCAGATGAAATAACCTTGCTTGCTGAAAGTGAAGAGGACTTCAAATACTTACTGATGAAGATCAAAGACCACAGCCTTCAGTATTGGTTATCCATCAATGTAAAGAAAACAATAATCCTCACCACTGGACCAATCAACAACATCATAATTGAAGAAAAGAATGAAGTTGTCAAAGACACCATTTTTCTTGGATCCATTATCAACACTCATGGAAAAAGCAGTCAAGATGGGGATAGGATTTTATAATTCAAGTGTGAGTAATTGTCAGGACTAATGGTGATGGTTACAACTGTAAATGTAGAAGACAGGTAACTAAAAGAAGGGAGCAGTGAACCTCTCATTTCAGGAAGAGAGGACCCTAGGACCATCAAGAGGGAAGAGCAGGAGAGGAGAGGAGCGAGGGATCCTAACCAGAAAAGTGGTGACCACAAAGATGGGCAGAGGCAATGGTACAGAGAGACAGAGCAGCAGAGGACTATAGACCCAAAGACTGAGAAACGCAGTGTGCCTATGGGCAGAAACCTGGCTTGCAAAATGTATATATATTTTTAGTGTGGTTTGTGTACATTAAAAAAAAAAAAAGGTAATAGAGGTAAATACTGAATTGTAATCAATGTATTGCCTTAGGTAAATCTGCTGCACAAGACTTCTTTAAAGTATTTCAGAACAAAGATGTCAGTTTAAGGACTAAGGGGCTGCTAGCCCAAGCCATGGTATTTTCAACCTCATATGCATGTGAAAGTTGGAAAATGAATAAGGAAGACTATCGAATAAGGAAGACTTAAATTGATACATTTAAGTTATGGGGTTGGAGAAGAATATTAAAAGTACTATGGACTAATATTAGAACAAACAATATTTGTTGGAAAAACAAACAATGTGTTGGAAGAAGTACAGCCAGAATGCTCCTTGGAAGCCAGGATGGCCAGACTTATCTCTCATACTTTAGACATGTTATGAGAAGAAAACAGTCTTTCTCATATGCCTAGAGGATATCATAGTTGGTAAAGAGGAGGGTCAGGGAAAAGGAGGAACGCTCCCAATGAACATGATTGGCAAAGTGGCCTCAGCAATGTGCTCAAGCTTAAGAACGATTGTGAGGCTAGTACAGGATTGGGCAGTGTTTCGTTCTGTGCATATGGTGCTGAGTCTGAACTTAATGCATGGCACCTAACAAAAAATGCAGATCGCCAGAGATCCCAGACCAAAAGCTGGCCTAAGGTAGGATTTAATGCCCTTTAGAAACTAATCCTTGAACAAAGTGTTTTTTATATGGATTACATGTAGAAATGATGACATTTTTGATAACTATTGTTGGAGTCCTGGTGTGGCACTGTAGGATAAGAACTGACCTGCGAGGTTGGTTTGAACTGCAAGGTCAGTGATTAAAATCCACCAATCACTCCTTGGAAACCCTATCCAGGGTCACTATGAGTTGTTAGTTTTCTTCTCATGGTGACCTTATGTACAACACAACAGCATGCTATCCAGTCCTGCTGCTTTTGTTGTTAGATGCTGTTGAGTCTGTTCTGACTCATAGCCACCTTGTTTAGGGTTTCTGAAGAGTGACTGGTGCATTTGAACCACCAACCTTTTGTGAGTAGTACAATGCTCATCCTACAGCACCACACCAGACTCCACCATCCTCACCTTTACTGGTAATACCATTGTTGTAGCTGCTACATCAGTCCCTCTCACACAGCGGTTCCTACTTCCCAAGCATGGGGGCCTTTTCTAGTGATTGATCCTTCGTGATGACACATCCCTAGGAAACAAGCTGAAATCTGGCCATCTTCACGTCTAAGGTGTGTTCTCTGTACTTCCTTCAGGTGAAAGTGGTATCACTCATAGAGTATTAAAGTCATCTGCATGAGTCACCATCTACTGCCAATGGGTATCATTAATCTAGCCCAACTTCTCCATTTCAAGAACAGAAAACAAGGAGAGAAACACCTTGTTTTGTTCTTAAAGCCCCATAGTGAGTTAGTATCAGGGCCAGATGGAATCAACAACGTTTAAGAGCTGAGACACTTTCTAGCACACTGTAACCTCTTTCTACAGAAGCTGTCTCTCAAAATGCAACTTAAGAAATCTTCGAAAACGGATCCGAAAGCATTGGCAGAATAGAAGAATGGCTTTGCAGTGGGTTTTTCTGACTGTATATTGCTTGGTTTTCCCTCTTACAAATCATGTCTAAATTTCTAAGTTCCACAAACATTGGGAGGAAGGGAAAATCAGTCTTTATCAACTATGCTACATTTTGGAACGACACTGAATTTTCTGTAAATGACTTCTGACTCTCAGCTTAAAGGAACAGACTCTCTAACCTTTTTATGAGCAAAGTTGTTACACCACCAGCAGCATCACAAACACAACAGCTCTAAATGAATAGCACAGGACTGCGATTTCCGTTACTGTCTGCATTCAATGGGACCTTGAATGCTTGTGATAATGAAATTTTAAAATCTTCCTCTAGCACCTGGACACAGGCAAAGACAATCACTCTGAGAAAATATTTTCTAAGTCTGTTTATATACCAAGGGTGATGTAGATATAATGCGAAGGAATTTATACAATGGAATATAAGAAGTACCTCAAATTAACCCTCAATGATCCAGGAAGACCTGGGCTCTTTAAATTCAGCAGCTGCCTTCTGCTTCTAATGAGATAACTTTTTGTCTGGTGGGTGGTTACCTGGAGGCAGAGGTAGGAGATTGAGGGATGTGGTCTGTGCGTGGTCACTGAGAGGTGAAAGGTAATCTTGAAGGGCTGGAGACTCAGGACGCCATCTTGACAACCTCTCAATTCTAGTCTACGTTGATTCATGTGGACTTCCCATTCTCTGCTATGACTGTAAATGCTATCTATACTCCCTACACTCCAGTACCACTCCTTGGAAACCCTATACAGGGTTACTATGAGTCAGAACTGATTCAATGGCATTTACCAACAACAACATACTCTAATGATGAATAGATTTATCTCCAACTTGAGTCTCTGCATGGAGCACCAGATTATATGCTCATTAACAGCTTGTGATATACAGATGACACATGCCTTGTTTTACTGAATGTGTATGGATTACACTTCAACACAAAGAAAACAAAAATTCTCATAACTGGACCATTAAGCAACATCATAATAAATGGTAAAATGACTGAAGTTGTCAAGTATTTCCTTTGACTTGGATCCACAATCAATGCCCATGGAAGTAGCAGTCAGAAATTAAACAATGTATTGCATTGTATTGTAATGTAATTTGCAATGTGTTGCTCTGCCAGAAGAACAAACAGATCTGTGTTGGAAGAAAGTGCAGCCAGAGTGCTCCTTGGAAGCCAGGATGGCCAGATTTTGTCTTTCATACTTCAGACATATTGGTAAAGTGGAAGGTCAGAGAAAAACAGAAAGACCCCCAGTAAGACAGATTGGCACAGTGGCAGCAATGATGTACTCAGGCATAGCAATGAGGTTGACCAGGAATGGGCAGTGTTTCATTCTGTTTTGCATAACAACAACAAAGCAACAACTATTTCATTAGGCAAATCTGCTGCAATATTCTTCTTTAAAGTGTTAAAATCAAAGCTGTCACTTTGAAGATTATGGTAAGCCTGACCCAAGCCATGGTATTTTCAATTACTTCATACACATGGGCCATACTTATTCAACCTGTGTGCTGAGCAAATAATCCAAGAAGCTGGGTTATATGAAGAAAAACATGGCATCAGGATTGGAGGAAGACTCATTATCAACCTGTGATATCCAGATGATACAACCTTGTTTGCTGAAAGTGAAGAGAACTTAAAATATTTACTGATGAAAATCAAAGAGCACAGCCTTCAGTATGGATTACATCTCAATGTAGCGAATACAGAAATCCAATAAGCAACATTGTTAACAATGGAGAAAAGATTGAAGTTGTCAAGAGCTTCATTTTTCTTGAACCAACTATCAACATTCATGGAAGCAGCAGTCAAGAGATCAGACGGCGTATTGCATTAGGCAAATCTGTTGCACAAGACCTTTTTAAAGTGTTGAAGAGCAAAGATGTCAGCTTGAGGACTAAGGTGCGCATGACCCAAGCCAATGTATTTTCAATAACCTCAGATGCATGTGAAAGCTGGACAGTGAATAAGGGAGACTGTAGAAGAATTGATGTTTTTGAGTTATGGTGTTGGAGGAGAATATTGAAAGTGCCATGGGCTGCTAAAAGAACTAATAGAGAAGGCGGGGTTTGATGGTCGCTAGGGTGGGGATGCAGTGAAAGTTGCCATCAGCAATACCACATAATACCAGGCAAAACAGAGTCAGGAATGAGCTCCAAAACTCAGAACTACATAGGTACAAATATTTTAAAAGTTTGAAGGCTTACAGCTAGTGGAACTTGAAGCAGAAGTAAGAAATCACATACTTTTGAATCTGCCAGGCTTGGCTGCTGGGAGCTCACAACTTGGGTGAGACCAAACGGCAAGACCAAGTGGGGAAGCAGACATACCATGGAAAAATGCCATGGGAACCTCGGAGCAAAGGTGGGCATTACACTTTGTCCATTTACTTTCTTCCAATTTACTTTTTCTTTGGTATCTGTTCATTGGCTCCCCCCCACACACACACTGTTAGTGCACCTCCATTCTGGTGACTAGAAGGGGGGCGCCTGAGCGAGTGGAGATCCCCCCCACCCTCACCACTGGTAGGTTCTTCTGCCACACATGCACACAAATACTCTCAACCCAAGAGTTGGCCCTGAACTGTTTTTTTTTTTTTTTTTAAATATGGGAAAGGGTAGGACAGGGTGGAAAGAGGAAAAGAGAGTTTAAAAACAAAACAGGCCAAAAATTAAGTTAAAGCCTGAGGTATAGTATAACAACCAACAGTGAGTGGCAACTTGAAATCTCTCAGGCAACTTTGAAGGCAAGAAGCTGAAGAGAGGACATTAAAGTCATACTCAGATTAGGCTACAGATTTTTTTTTCCTACTCTCCCTCCTCTTCCTTTTCAGTGATTATAGGCTATAGTATTCAGCCTAGTTTTGTTTTGTTGTTGTTATTGTTTTTCTTGGGGTTTTTTGCTGCTGCTGCTGATTTACTGTTTTATGCTCCCCCTTCTACTTTTGGAGTATTGGTGTGGCACTGTGGGTTAATGCACCAGACTGCAAAGCCATTTGAACTGCAAGTTCGGTGCTTCAAGCACACCAGCTGCTCCTTGGAAACCCTATACAGGATCACTATGGGTCAGAATCGACTCAACAGCACTTAACAACAACTACAAATCTATCTTTGGGGCACTCTTTCTCTCCCTATATTACCCAAGAAGAGACAGCAACTGCTGCCATATAGTCAAGCTACAATCACACTCTGTAAAACACCAAAATCCAGGCAAGAACCAATACTAACTGCCATATGCCAGGGTAATAGACAACACCTGTGAAGGTGACTCTGAGTTAAGCAATAAGAAGAGTGAAAAGGGAAGCTCACATCTACCTGGAAGCAATCAGAAAGCATAAAAAATACCAAAGTGCACATTGAATTAAGTATTAAGGCCACAGATAAACACTAAACATGTCCAAGAAGCAAAAACAAATGTCCATATCAGCACATGCCCAGGAAAAAAAAAAAAATTATCTCAGAAAAATGACCTAACAGTAGACCTGGACTACATTCTGGAAGAAGGGCAGGCCTTGGAAATACCTGAGAAGGAATTCAGAAAATGATTATTAAATGTTTCAAAACACTTTACAAGGGAGTTGAGAAAAATAAGGAAGAAGTAAGGAAAGTGCTACAGGAGCAATCAAATAAGATAGATATAGCTAGAATCTCCAGTGAGTAGTATTCAATCTGACTAGGTTGGGCTGATGCAATGAAATGCAGACGGGTCTCTTGTGATACAATAGTGAATAATTGTTATCAGGACTGATTGTGAG
>NW_006408839.1:1093892-1095141 GCF_000296735.1 Chrysochloris asiatica | reverse complement strand
TGCATGGAGGGGATTGTAACCATGGCAATGAGATGATATACGATAGAATGAATATAAAACTAATGTTCTCCCATGTAAACTATCACATAATTCACAATAAAACATTTAAGAAAAAAAAAAGATAGATATAGCACTGGAAACAATTCAAAACCTACAGAAAGAGGTCCAAATGATCAATAACAGAATATCAGAAACAGACAATACACTGAAAGGGCAAAGGAGTAGAATAGAAGAGATGGAAGGCAGAACCAGTGGGCTGTAAGACAAACCTCTCAATACCACTAAGATAGAACAGCAAACAGAAAAAAAGGATAAAAATCATCTGAAGACACTCTAAGATTCATGTTGGACAACATGAAGAGGAATAACCTAAGAATTATTGGCATTCCAGAACAAGAAGAATCACACAAGTCCACAGAGGAAATGTTTGAAGAACTGCTGGAAGAAAATTTCTTTAACATCCTGAAAAGTGAAAAGGTAAACATTGAAGAAGTTCAATGAACCCCAGGAAGGATAGACCCCAAAAGAAAATCACGGAGACATATCATAATCAAGCTCTCCAAAATCAAAGATAAGGAGACACTTCTGAAAGTAGCTAGGGAAAACAGAAGTGTTACATAAAAAGGCAAACAAGTCAGATTAAGCTCAGCTCTCTCAGCAGAAACCATGCAAGCAAGAAGGCAATGGGAGACATATATAAAACCCTGAAAGAAAAAAAACTGCCAACCAATAATCCTTTAGCCAGCAAAGCTATCAATCAAATATGATGGTGTAATCAAAACATTCCAGCATAAACAGAAGCTAAGGGATTTTTCCAAAGCCAACGCTGCACTACAAAACATTCTAAAGGGAGTTCTGTGGACTGAGAACCAACAAGAACAAACAACAACCAGTGATTGAATTAAATCGACCGAAGGAAGAGTTGAGAAAAGAACAAAACTGTAAGAACAAACTCAGAGAATCTAAGAGATCAGTCTATGAGCAAAACAATTACAATGTAAAAGAAGGTAAACACATAGGAACAAAGATCCAGATGGTGAGAAGGTCGGGTAGATTACAGGATAAAATAGACTGCACAAAATGGATAGAAAAGTTGATAGACTATAAGGCAACCTCAAAGAAAATTAACACTTCACAACATACCAAGAAAATGAAAATCCAAGAAGAACATGGAAACATTAAAACTATGAGGAAACTCACAAGAAAGAATGCAAACAGCATGAACTCAACAAAGGAGACACACAGAACA
>NW_006408839.1:1070902-1089984 GCF_000296735.1 Chrysochloris asiatica | reverse complement strand
ACACAGAGTAGACAGGGATGGGCAACTTGGACATTGGCTACCCAAAATGGGGGAGAGGGGTTACAAAGGCAAGAAGTGATTGGCTTACAAACTTTCAAGAGGGAACCTAGATCCAGAGGGCATGGAGAAAGGTAGGATCTCCACTGAGTATCATCCAATCTGTGTAGGCGGGGCTGATGAAAGGAAATGCGGATAGGTCTCTTGTGATACAATAGTGAATAATTGTTATCAGGATTGATTGTGAGGGTTAGAAATGTAAAAGTAGACATTTTGTAGCAAGGAGGATAGTGATTAACTTTGCAGTCTAGGAGTGGAGGTCCCTGGGACCATCAACAGAGAAGAACAGAGAGTGGGACCTTGCCCAGAGAAGCAGAGATGCCAGAGATAGAGGCAGAGATAATGATGTGGAGAGATGGAGCGGCTAGGGACTCTAGACCCAGAGAGGGAGGGGGGGTAGGCTTGCAGGGTATAACCTTTGGTTGGTTGATGATGCACGGAGGGGATTGTAACTATGGTAATGAAATGACATATGATAGGATGAATGGAAGATTAACGTTCTTCCATGTAAACATAATTTACATTAAAACATTAAAAAAAAGAGCCAATAGATCTGTTTTGGAAGAAGTGCAGCCAGAGTGCTCCTTGGAGGCCAAGATGGCCAAACTTCATCTCTCATACTTGGGCCATATTGTCAGGAGGGACCAGTCACTGGAAAAGGATATCATGTTTGGTAAGATGGAAGGTCAGGAAAAAAGAGGAAGACCCCCCTAACGAGATGCATTGGCCAAGTGGCAGCATCAATGGACTCAAGTGTGGCAACAGTTGTGAGGTTGGCCCAGGATTGGGCAGTGTTTCATTCTGCTGTGCATAAAGTCGTTATGGGTCAGTTCCAACTCGATGGTACCTAAGAACAACAACAGAAGCATATACATGGGAAAGCTGGACAATGAATAAAGAAGACCTTAGAAGATTTGATACATTTGAATTATGCTGTTGGCAAAAATTTAAAATATACCGTGGACTGCCAGAAGAACAAACAAAGTTGTGTTAGAAGGAGTACAGCTTGATGCTTCTTTAAAGTGAAGATGACAAGTCTTCATCTCACGTACTTTGGACATATTATCAGGAAGGACCAGTTCCTGGAGAAGGACACCAGCAAAAAAATGGAAGATCCTGAACAAGATGGATTGAGACAATAGCAGCTACGATAGATTCAAACACAGCAACGATTGGGAGGCTGAAGCAGGAGCAGGCACTGGTGTAAATAAAGTCAGAACGGCTATGAGTCAGAACTGACTTACCAGCACCGCAGCATAAACAATCCACAGTTTCAATTGCACATTTATTATAACTAGAAAGATTAAAGAGCACAGCCTTCGATATGGATTGCATCTCAATGTCAAGAAAACAAAGATCCTCACCACTGGACCAATAAACAACATTCTTATCAATGGAGAAAGGATTGAAGTTGTCAAGGACTTCATTCTTCTTGGATCAACTATCAACACTCGCGGAAGTAGCAGTCAAGAGATCAGACGACGTATTGCACTGGGCAAATCTGCTGCACAGGAACTTTTTAAAGTATTGAAGAGCAGAGATGTCAGCTTGAGGACTAGGGTGCGCCTGACCCAGGCCATTGTGTTTTCAATAGCCTCATATGGATGCGAAAGCTGGACAGTGAATAAAGAGGATCGTAGAAGAATTGATGCCTTTGAGTTGTGGTGTTGGAGGAGAATACTGAGGGTGCCATGGACTGCCAAAAGAACCAATAGATCTGTTTTGGAAGAAGTGCAGCCAGAGTGCTCCTTGGAGGCCAGGATGGCTAAGCTTCGTCTCTCCTACTTTGGACATGTAGTCCGGAGGAAACAATCATTGGAGAAGGATGTCATGCTGGGTAGGGTGGAGGGTCAGAGAAAAAGAGGAAGACCTCCAACGAGATGGATCGGCCAGGTGGCATCATTGATGGACTCGGGGGTGGCAGCGGTGGTGAGGTTGGCCCAGGATCGAGCATTGTTTCGTTCTGCTGTGCATGGGGTCGCTATGAGTCGGTTCCGACTCGATGGCACCTGACAACAACAAGAAAGGACACAAATGAAGAGACACACAGAATAGGAACTGGGAGGGGGTCCCAGTTTGTGCCTTCCATTGTCCCCAGATATCCCATCTTCCTAAGAGCACATACTTTTCATCAATACAGGAAGCCCAAGGAATTTCAGTATTCAGGGTGTTTGTTTGCTTGTTTGCTTGCTTTGGTTCCTTTACAGACTCAGGATTGAGGCCTCACGCATAATCATGATCAATTTTGTCATTGAATATGCATGATTGACTGCATCAAGCCCCCCTTTCCTCATGTTAGTTGGCCAGGTGTGGTCTTTGTGGTCTCCACTCATTTGCATGCCTCTAGCTGTTTCTTGGATACAGAAATTCCAATGACTTATCTTTCAGGTTGGTGTTGTTAAGTGCCATCCAGTCTGTTCCAACCCATATGTACAACACAATGAAACACCACCCAGTCCTGCGCATTCCTCCAACTAACACTAGTCCTGAGCCCACTGTTGCTGCCACTGTACCAATCCATCTTGTTGGGGGTTTCCCTCTTTTTCGTTGTCCCTCCACTCAGCCAAGCATGATATCCTTCTCCAGGGACTGGTCCTCCTGATAATATGTCTGAAGTATGAGAGACAAAGTCGGGCCATGTTGACTTCTAACCACTGACAAATTCCAAATTGAGTTCTTTGTCTCATACATGGTATTTCCAACACAGCACATGAAGTGATCCAATTTAAAAGTAAATCATGCCAAGAAGTTTACATTGCTACAATTTGATGAACTTGACCTATATTTATGGATGTAATAGCTCAAAATACCAACTGAAAGGGAAGGAGTCTTCACATCAAGGATCAAACCTATCCCATCTGCTGTACACAGGGTAGATAGGGACGGGCAACTTAGATATTGGCAACCTAAAATGGGGGAGGAGGGGCTATAAAGGCCCAAAGTGACCGGCTTACAAGTTTTCAAAAGGGAGTTTACTTTCAGAGTGTGTGGGGGAAGACACAATTCCCCACTGAGTAGTTTTCATCTTGGGTCTACTGAAAGGAGATGAGGATAAGATTCTTATGCCTCAATAGTCAGTAATTGTTACCATGACTAATTGCAACTGTCACAACTGTGAAGGTAGAAGTTTTGTAATAAAAACAGGGGAGTAGATCATCTTTTGGTACAGAAACATAGGACCCTGGGACCATCGAGGGAAAAGAGCATGAACGGAATGTGGGACTCTATCCAGAGAAGTAGCAACACCAGAGATGGAGGCAGAGACGAGGACATAGAGAGAGAAAAGAGCTGAGGACTCTAGACTCATGGAAAGAGAAAAGCTGTGTTCTGGAGGCCAGGAGGCAGGCTTGCAGAATGTGCCCTTTGGTTGTTTGAATGATTCCATATTCCTGAGTGTTTTTATGTAAATTAAAAAACAAAACAGAGAGAATAGAAGCAAGTACTGTAGAATGATGATGTACAGAGAGGATTGTGATCATGGAATGAAATGATGAGTGTAAAACTGATGTTCTCCTATGTAAACTATCACTCAATTCACAATAAAAAGTTCTTAAAAATAAATATTAAGAATCTAAACCAAAAACTATATGTATCATGCCATGACACCCGGTTTCTCAGTTTCCTCTATGGCATCACGTCTCATACAAAGTAAAAACCAATTTTATCACACAACCTGGCTCCCTGACATCTCTGTTCTTATCTTCTATTATCCTACCCTAGGTTTGATCTACTCAGGCACACAGTCCATTGCCTACAGCCTCTGCCCACAAATATCTTCAAGTCTGTGCTCAGTGGATACCTTCGGAATGAGGTTCTTCTTCACTAGCTACATATTAGCAAGGAACCATGCTGAAACAGTGGGTTAAGTTTTGGGCTGCTAACAAAAAGTTTGTTGGTTTGAACCCATCCCCAGGCAGCCTACTCCCCTAAAAATTTCCAGTGTCTGAAAACCCTATGAAGCTGGTCTTCTCTGCTTTGATTGGGTCTCTGTGAGTCAGAATGGACTTGAGGGCAGTGGTGGTGAGCGTTGGCCCACACGTCTGTCACCCTCCTCATACTTCCTTTCTTTCCATGACCCTTATCAAAACCCGCACAACAGTTTTTCAGCTGCTGCTGACATGTGCCATCAAGTTCATCCTGACTCATAGTGACCCTGTATCTGAGACATAAATATTTACGGGAGCAGACAGCATCATCTTTCTCCTGACGAGTGGCTGGTGGATTCCAACTACTGAACTCGTGGTTAGTAACCCAAGGTGTAACCCACTACACTACCACGGCTCCTTAACATTTGTACTACAATATTATTTGTTTTAAGTGGCCCGGACGGGGATTGAAACCGTGACCTTGGCATTATTAGCAGCATGCTCTAACCAACTGAGCTAAGCGCTGGTAGCATAGTGGTTACGAATCGGGCTGCGAACCTTAAGGTCAGCGGTTCCTAACTACCAGCCGCTCCGCGGGAGAAAGATGAGGCTTTCTATTCCCATAAAGATTTACATCCTTGGAAACCCTGTACAGCGTCGCTATGGGTCGGAACCGACTCAACGGCACTTAACAACAACAGTATTAGTTTTATGTTTAGACTATCCCAACTAGAATTTGGTTGTCTTCCAGGAGAATTTTAGCCCCAAGATGGATTTTAGTCTGTTTTCTTCACTGTGGAGACTCCAATGCTGGGAACAGTGGTTGGCACACAGAAGGCACTCTGTGAACATTTGTTTCATTAATTAATCCGTCAATTAGTATCATGTGCTCATCCAGCTTTTGCTTAAACCCTCAGTAAATAGATAGTCACTGTCTCCTTGGCTAATGAAACCTTAAACAGCTCTGTTGGGAAATTATTGAGGAAAATCCATCATATTAATTTCTAAACAAATGTTATCAGGTGCTATAATAGACGTTTACCAAACCGGTGGACACAGACGCAACTTAAACTCATGGCAACCTCGTGTGTGTCAGAGCAGAGCTGTGCTCCATAGGGTTCTCAATGGCTGATTTTTCCAAAGTTGATACTTCCAAGGTACCTCTGAGTAGGTGTGAATGTCTGACTTTTACATTAGCAACCAAGTGCAATAATCATGTGTATGGTACAGAACATTCTTAAATCACAAGAACAAGTCTAGTGTCTCTTCATTCAAATATTTGCTGAGAGATTTGGATACTAATATTTCTAAAGCATTCTGAAATTTTAAAATTGAGGTGAAACAAACTGATGCAGATAATTAAACAGCGTAATGCATAAGATGTGGCACCATTTCTATGACACATCTTCTCATGCTCTATGCTTGATCAATAGCCCTCTGATCTTAAGGTGCATAAATGTTCCCTAAATATCCTGAGTTAGCTCATAATTTCTGGGATCCTTTCCGATTTCTGCTGCACAGTCTATAAAATAATCCTCCGACACCATGAAACTTCATCAAACGTAATCTGAGGCCAGAGCATGAAAATGAAGTTTTCATAAAATATGTCAATGACAGTGGGACAGAGGGAAGAAAAGGTAAAAACAACAAACAAGAAATTATCATTTTCCTGGCTCAGAACAACCATAATCATTTCCAAGTCATGTAAAATCTTAATATTTGGAATGGAGTCGTAATCATGGTTGTTGTTCTTGCTGTTAGGTGCCCTCAAGTTGGTTCTGATCCATAGAAACCTCATGTACAACACAAGGAAACACTGCCCAGCCCTGTGCATCCTCACAATTGTTGTGTCAAGCCATCTCATTGGGAGTCATCTTCTTTGTCATTGACCCTCCAGCTTACCAAGCATGACATCCTTCTCCAGGGACTGGTCGTTCCTGACAATATGTCCAAAGCACAAGAGATGAATTCTCTCCATTCTCACGTCTAAGGAGCATTCTGGCTGTACTTCTTCCAAGAAAGATTTGTTTGTTCTTCTGGAAGTCCACTGTACTTTTTATATTCTTCACCAACACCATCATTCAAATGCACCAGTTCATCTCTGGTCTTCCTTACTCATTGTTCAGCTTTCACATATATATGAGGTGATTGAAAATATCATGGTTTACGTACAGAAAGAGTATATAGTTCAGAACTATATCTGGGCACCTAGCTCCTGGTGCTGGTAACCACTGTCAAGCCTTCACTCAGTAACTCTGTTGCATTTCAAAATTTTTATGGCTCAGTAACTCCTGTGTGCCCCAATTTCCCCACCAATTGTCTCACCATTGTGTATCAAATTGTGCATGGGGGTGGACATGTAATTTGTGTCTTTCCCTCATAGGTCTGCAGGTGGAGAGGAACAGTCCTGAAGGAATCATACCTGAAGAACTTCATCCACAGCTGAAATGGATTTAGAAGATGAGAGCATGGACTTTGAACTAATGCTACAATAGGACAGGGGTCATGGTAGCTCAATGGTAGAATTCTCAGCTTCCATGAATGAGACCAAGGTTCTATTCCCGGCCAATGCAGCTCATGCATTACCATCACCCACCCGTCTGTGAAGGCGTACATGTTTCTTTGATGCTGAGTACGTTTTAGCAGAGCTTCCAGACTAAGACAGACTGGGAATCTATTTCCAAACATTGGCCCAGGAAAACCTTATGGATCACAAGGGTCTGATCTGCAAATGACCACAGAGCCAGCACATGACCACCCAGTATTTCATTCCATCATGCATGGGGTTGCCATGAATTGCTAATCAACTTAACTGCATCTACAAGTCCTGGTGTGGCGCTGTGGATTAATGCGCCAGACTGTAAAGCCATTTGAACTGCAAGGTGGGCAGTTCAAGCTTACCAGCTACTCCTTGGAAACCCTATATAGGGTCGCTATGGGTCGGAATTGACTCCACAGCACTTAACAACAATATAACAGGTTGGGACTTGGAAAGGGATGAGTGTACTGTGTGTAGCAGAGAAAGATTAATCATTGGTGCCAGAGGGCGGGGTATGATGGCCAGTTCCGAGATGACCTCAGGTGATTGCTATCATCTGACATTTACATCCCTTACAATTGAATCAGGGATAAGCTGTATAGAATAGCATGAAAGTGATTTCATAAAAGATTTCATAGCTTCTGCCTTGGGCTATTTGATTGCTCATTCTGGAGGAAATCAGTTGCTGTGATGTGTTGAGGAGAAAGAATGAGTTCTTACAGTGTTGTAGCTCTCAACCTGGTGATGAAGTCACAACTTTATTACTTACACAGTGGCCAGGACTAAGAGTAATAAATCAAATTCTGTGGGAAGAAAGGTAGAAAAGCTCCATATCATCAGCCAAAACAAGGCCAGGGAAGACTATGGAAAGACCATCAATGACAAACACACAAGTTCAGTCTGAAGCTGAATAAAATTAAAATAAATTCATGAAAGCCAAAATATAACCTCAAACATATCCTACCAGAATTTAGAGACCATCTCAAGGACAGATTTCATGTATTAAACACTAATGATCAAAGCCCAGAAGAGTTATGGAATGACATCAAGAATATCATACAGGAAGAAAGCAAAGAGTCATTAAGAAGAAAAGACCAAATAGGGTGTCCCAAGAGCCTCTGAAACTTCCTGTCCAGTGTAGAGATGCTAAAGGAAATAGAAGATGTAAAAGATATGAACATAAGGTTTCACAGGGCAACTTGAGAAGCCAAAGCCAAGTATTATCATGAAATGTGCAAAGAACTGGAATTAGAAAATCAAAATGAAAAAACACACACATTCTTTATTACTAAAGCTGAAAGAAATGAAGAAAAATTTCAAAACTTTGGCTTGCAATACTAAAGGACACTATGAGCAAAAAAAAAATATTGAATGATGCAGAAGCATCAAAAGAAAGTAGAAGGAATACACAGAATCACTGTCTCAAAAAGAAATCACTGATGTTAACCATTTTAAAAGGTATCATATGATCAATAACCAAGTCTTGGAGTGGCTCAGTAGGATTAGCACTGGACAGATAACCACAAGGTCAGCAATTAAAACATACCAATTGCTTCTCAAAAACCCTAAAAATGGTCATTATGACTCAGAACTGACCTGACAGTACTTAATGATAACAACAGTGAAGGAAGAAATCCAAGGTGCGCTGAAAGCATTGACAAAGACAAGGCTACAGGAACTGATGGGCTACAAATAGAAATCTTTCAACAAACTGATGTACTCCTGAAGGCACTCATTCATCTATGCCAAGAAATTTGAAAGGCAGCTACATGGCCAAGCAATTCAAAGAGATCCATATTTGTTCCCACTCCCAAGAGAGTGAATCAATGGAAGGCAGAAATCATTGAATATCATTAATATCACATGTAAGTAAAGTTTTGTTGAAGATAATTCAAAAACAGCTGCAACAGTATTTGGACAGGGGACTGCTGAAAGTTCAAGCTAGATTCAAACAAGTATGTAGAATAAGGGATATCATTGCTGCCATCAGATAGATATTGTGTGAAAGCAGAGAATACTAGAAAGACATTTACCTGTGCTTTACTGACTATGCAGAACTGTCAGCTGTGTTGATTATGACAAGCCATGGATAAAATCCAAAGGGTATTCCAGAACACTTAATTGCACTCATGGCAAACTTGTACATAGACCAGTAGTTTGAACAGATCAAGGTGATACTGAATTGTTTAAAATCAGAAAAGATATGCCCCAGGATTGAATTCTTTAAACATACTTATTCAATCTGTTGTTGTTGTTGCTGTTAAGTGTGGTCAGTTCCAACTCCTAACAAGTCTGTCTAGGGATTCCGAGGAGTGGATGGTGAGTTTGAACCACTGACCTTGTGATTCAAACCGACCTTGAGGTCCATGCTTATCCTATAACACCACACCAGGACTTGTCAAGTAATCTGAGAAGCTGGAATACATGAATAACATAGCATCAGAATTGAAGGAAGTCTCTCTAATAACCTGTGATATGCAGGTGATACAACCTTGCTTGCTGAAAGTGAATAGGACTTCAAATACTTACGGATGCAGATCAAAGACCACAGCCTTCAGAATGGATTTCACTTCAGTGTAAAGAAAACAAAAATCCTCACAATTGGGCCAATAAATAACGCCATGATAAATGGAGAAAAGATTGAAGTCAAAGATTTCATTTTGGTTGGAACCATTATCAACACTCATGAGACAGCAGTCAGGAAATCCAATGACGTATTGCATTAGGCAAATCTGCTGCACTAGACCTGTTTAGTATTCAAGAGCAAAGAGCAAGTGCACCTGGCCCAATTCATGATATTTTCAATAGACTCATATTCATGTGAAAGTTGAACAATGAATAAGGAAGAGTATAGAAGAAATGATGCTTCTGAATTATGGTTTTGGAGAACACTATGTATGTGTACCTCACTGGTGTTACTGTTCCCCTTAAAAACAAATCTATGGTTTGGCTGAAAATTGAGTCATCAGATTAACTTCAAATATGAATCGGGCTGCTAACCTCAGGGTCAGTAGTTCGAAACTACCAGCTGTTCTGTGAGAGAAAGATGAGGCTTTCTGCTCCTGTAAAGATTTACAGCCTCAGAAACTCTGTACAGGGTCATTATGAGTTGGAACTGACTCCACAGCACATAACAACAACAATAACAGTTATATAGCACAGGATTTTTGTTGTTGTTAAGCGCCATGAAGATGATTCCAACTCATAATGACCCTATTTAGGGTTTCCAAGGAGCAGCTGGTAAGTTTGAACTGCCAACCTTAACAGAGGGCAAATGTATACAAACTTTTTAACACTAATCCAACACCTTGAAGGCCTAGGACCATAGTCGCAGGAGATATCTAGGTCAATTGTAATGACAGTTTATAAAGACAATGATCTACATCATACTTTATTGAATGGTAATGGAGTCTTAAAAACCTGGGAGCAGCAAAGTCTCTGCCCTTCCAAAGCAAAGAAATGTAAAGAAACTAAAGACTCCAGGAAACAATTAAGTCAAACAAAGGACTATTGGACCACAAACCATAGCCTTACTAGTCTGAGAAAAGAACTATATAGTGCCCAGCTATAACTACTAAAAGGTCATTAAGAAGACAAAAGAGACCAAAAGACCAAAAAGACAAAAATGGATGTCACAAGAGACTCTGAAACTTGCTTTCCAGTGTAGAGAAGCTAAAGCAAATGGAAGAAATGAGGATGCAAACAAGCTGAATAGAAAACTTCAAAGGGCAGCTCAAGAAGACAAAGTCAATATTATAATGACATGTGCAAAGATCTGAAGTTAGAAAACCAAAATGCTCAGCATTTCTCAAGCTGGAGGAATTGGAAAAAAAATTCAAGCCTCAGCTTGAAATACTAAAGGATTCTGAGGGTAAAATAAAGAATGATGCAGAAAGCATCAAAAGAAGATGGAAGGAAAACACAGTCACTGTATCAAAAAGAAATGGTTGATGTTCAAGCATTTCAAGAGGTAGTATATGATCAAGAGCCAATGATTCTGAAGGAAGAAGTTCAAGGTGCACTGAAGGCATTGACAAAGAACAAGGCTTAGGGAATTGATGGAATAAAAATTGAAATCTTTCAACAAACTGTGGCATCATTGGAGGCTCTCACTCATCTATGCCAAGAATTTGGAAGATTGTTACCTGGGTAACTGATTGGAACAGATCCATATCTGTGCCCATTTCAAAGACAGGTTGCCCAAATGGAAAGTGGAAATAATCAGACACTTTCATTAACATCGCATGAAAGTAAAATTTTGCTAAGGATAATTTTTAAATGGCTGCAACAGTACATTAATAAGAAACTACCAGAGGCTCAAGCCAGATTCGGACAAGAACGTGGAATAAGGGATATTATTGCTGATGTCAGATTAATTTGGACTGAAAGTAAAGAGTACCAGAGTGATGTTTACCTGTGCTATTGACTACACAAAGGCTGTGTAGATCATGACAAACTATGGACAATGTTGCAGAGAATGAGTATTTGAGAACACTTAATTGTGCTCATGGAGCTCTGGTAGTATAGTGGTTGCGAATTGGGCTGCGAGCCACAAGGTCAGCAGTTCGAAACTACCAGCGGTCCATGGAAGAAAGATGAGGCGGTCTGCTCCCATAAAGATTTATAGCCTCGGAAACCCTGTGTAAGGTCGCTATGAGTCGGAACCGATTCCACGGCACATAACAACAACAACAACAATTGTGCTCATGAGAAACCTGTACATAGACCAAGAGGCAACTGTTAAACAGAACAAGGGAACACTGAATGTTTTAAAACTAGGAAAGATGTGTGCCAGGATTGTATTCTTTCACCATACTTATCCAATTTGTATATTGAACAAATAATCCTAGAAGCTAGATTATATGAAAAATGTGGCAACGGGATTGGAGGAAGACTCATTAACAACGTGTGATATGCAGATAATACAACCTTGCTTGCTGAAAGTGAAGAGGACTTTAAACATTTACTGATGAAGATCAAAGACCATAGCCTTCTGTATGGATTGCACCTTAATGTAAAGAACACACAAATTCCCAAAACTGGACCGATAAATAACATCATGATAAATGGAGACAAGACTGAAGTTGTCAAAGACTTCATTTTGCTTGGGTCAACTATCAACACTCATGGAAGCAGCAGTCAAGAAATCAAACAACATATTGCATTAGGCAAATTTGCTTCACAAGACCTCTTTAAAGTTCAGGAGAAAAGATATCAGTTTGAGGATTATTGTGTGCTTGACCCAAGCCATGGTATGTTCCAGAAGAATATTGAAAGTACCATGGACTGCCAGAAAAACAAATAAATCTGTGTTAGAAGAAGTACAGTCAGAATGTTATTTAGAAGCCAGAATGGTGAGACTTCATCTCTCATACCTCAGACATATTTTCAGGAGGGTGTAATCCCTGGAAAAGGAAACCATGTTTGGTATAAGGTGGCTGGTCAATGGAAATCAGGAAGATCTCCAACGAGATGGATGGTTGCAATGGCAGCAGCAATGGACACAAACATAACAATGATTATGGTCTTGGTGCCAAACAGGACAGTGTTTCCTTCTGTTGTGCATAAGGTCTCTGTGAGTGGTTTGTTGTTGTTGTTGTGAAGTGCCATCGAGTCGGTTCCGACCCATAGCGACCCTGTACAGGGTTTCCGAGGGTGTAAATCTGTACGGGAGCAGAAAGCCTCATCTTTCTCCCGCGGAGCGGCTGGTAGTTTCGAACTGCTGGCCTTAAGGTTCGCAGCCCGATTCGTAACCACTACGCTACCAGAGCTCCTTTCTGTGAGTGGTAACTGACTGAAAGGCACCTAACAACAACAACTACCACTACCAACTGCTCTGATCAGGATCAAAACAGAAGGTCCTCGGCAGAGTGGGAGAAAAATTTAGAACTAAATTCAAAATCATAACAAGAGTCAGTCTTACTGGTCTGATGGATACGACTAGAACTCCCAAGACTGTGGCCGTGAGGTAGTTCAGTGGGACCTGAGCCCACCCACAAAGATCACTTTTCAGCCAAACAACAGACAGGCCTACAAACTGAACAGTAACAGCCATGAGGAACGTGCTCCTCAGAACAGTCAACCATATGACACCAAATGCAATATTTGCCAAAAAATAAAATTCAAAAATCAGGAAGGGGCAGGAAAGATGAGTGAAGGGAACCAGGGAACCAGGGAACCTAAGGAAGAAATGGAAAGAATCGTGTTATATTGAAGGGTTGTTACAAAACAAAATGTGCATATGTTTGTCAAGAAAAAAGAAGCTAAGGAACATAAAAAGTGATAGCAACACCTTGGGCATGCAGAACAAAGTCAGTAACACCCTCAGTCCAGCCGTTCATCCAACAGTCCTCATCAGAACACTGGCATGCATTCAAACTCACTCACTTCATTCTCTCCAGAGGTGGCGGGGAGACTTTGTGGATGGGGAGATCCTAGCACTAAAATAACCTGGGTTCTGCTGCTGAGAGTAAACAAATCATTTCTGTAATTGCTATGCAAATGTCCTCCCCCAGGGATACCAGCTGGGAAGGAGAAGGCAGTCAGCAAGCCAGCTTTGGGCCCTGGAAAGCTCCCTCCACTGAAGGCATGGGATTTTCAAAGTATTTATCATCCCCTCTTGTGTTTACTCGACTGTGGCGCACATGCATGCATCTTCCGTTTTACTTCCTCTAACCGTGTGACCTCAAACCACCAATCCTGCAAGCCCTGTGTTCTCACAGCTGTCAAGGGATGGGACATCCACATGTTTGCATTAATTTGCAGTTATCATGCAGGAGAGAAACCTTACACTCCCAAATGTACCAGAACCCTTTATAGCAAGACCTACTGTCTAATTCAGGGCATCATTATTTTGCTTCACTTTGTTTTTCCAATTCGCTGAATATTTCCCATGACAGAAATAAATGTATATTTCATATTTCAGAAACTTGGCTGTCCAATATTCAAACGCCCTAGCTCATTTCATTTAAAGTTGCTGCAAGCTAAGCTATAACGCACACTTTTTATGAAAGGTCAGGGCACACAGCAAGCCTTAGAGAATGGCAGCTGGTTAGTGATGCTGTGTGAGTGGTCTCAGCATCCAGGAGATGCCAAGAACACACAGAACCCACTGCTCTGAGCACAATTTAAAGCAGGGAATGTAAAAACCATTTTAGAATCAGGTATGAAATTCTCTGCTTTCTCTTTCTGTTTGGTCAGCTGGCCAGAGCACCAGTTGTTGCCAAGAAGTATACACTCTAGACTCATAGAAAGAGAAAGGCTGTGTGCTGATGGCCAGGAGGCAGGCTTACAGAATGTGCTCTTTGGTTGTTAAGTGATTATATATTACTGAGTGATTCTGTGTACATACCTGCCAACCCCTCCCTCAAAAAAAAAAAAAAAATGAGAGAATAGAAGCAAATACTGTTAAATGATGATGTACAGAGGGGGTTGTAACAATTGCAATGAAACAATGAGCATAAAACCTATGTCTCCCATGTAAACTGTCACTCAATTCACAGTAGAAACAAAAAAAAGACTTCATGTATCATTCTTTGGACATGTTATCAGGAGGTATCAGTCCCTGAAGAAGAACACCATACTTGGCAAAGTGAGAGTCAGCAAAAAGAAGGAAGACCCCCAATAAGATGGATTGGCACAGTAGCAACAACAGTGGGCTTGAACATGACAATTTTGTGGATGGTGCAGGACAGGCAGTGTTTTATTCTACTGTACATGGAGTTCCTATGAGTCAGAACCAACAGATGGCATCTTACACCAACATGGGGACAAGAGCTAAGGAGGTAAAAGTATATCACACATATGAAAAGAAATCCAGAGAACAACTCTGCCCCATAATGAGAGTCATCGAGGAGGACAGTCGGAGAAGGAAAGGGTGACCAGAGCCCAAGGCAGTGTCAACAAGTTTTGTTATACACTCCATTGACAATGGGAGATGTCCATTCACAGAAGGCACAAAGTGATACCCTCACGTCTACATCACAGGATTTAAGGAGTCCCTGAGTGGGGCTAATGGCTACTTCCCAGAGGTTGGAGGTCCAAGGCTACCTGTTGTCACCTCATAAGAAAGGTCTGGCAATCTACTGCAAAAACTTTAGCCATTGAAAACCCAACGGAGCAGTTTCATTCTGACACATGTGGGTTCACTGTGAGTTAGAACTGATTTGATGACAACTGGTGTATGTATGTAAGTTGTGGAAGGCTGAGGTCATTCTTTCTGGTTTGTAGCAGTCAAGACATCAAACAACATATTGCATTAGGCAAATCTGCTGCACAAGACCTTTTTAAAGTGTTGAAGAGCAAAGATGTCAGCTTGAGGACTAAGGTGCACCTGACCCAGGCCATGGTATTTTCAATAACCTCATATGGATGTGAAAGCTGGACAGTGAATAAGGGAGACTGTAGAGGAATTAATGCTTTTGAGTTATGGTGTTGGAGGAGAATACTGAAAGTGCCATGGGCTGCCAAAAGAACCAATAGATCCGTTTTGGAAGAAGTGCAGCCAGAGTGCTCCTTGGAGGCCAGGATGGCCAAACTTCGTCTCTCATATTTCGGACATATTGCCAGGAGGGACCAGTCACTGGAGAAAGACATCATGTTTGGTAAGGTGGAGGGTCGGAGAAAAATAGGAAGACCCCCAATGAGATGGATTGACCAAGTGCCAGCATCAATGGACTAACTAAGTGGGGTAACAGAAGCAAGGTTGATCCAGGATCAGGCAATGTTTCATTCTGCTGTGCCTAGGGTCGCTATGAGTTGGTACCAACTCGATGCCACCAAACAACAAAAAACAAAACCACAAAATAAGTTCAGCTTTCATGAGAAGTTCAACTTCGATGGAGGAAAAATTCATTTAAATATATGTCCTTAAATATATGTAAAAACATTCAAATTCCACTTTGGGGGATGGCTGGAGTAAAGCTAGTTCAGTTCTAAGGCTGCATATATCTCTGAGATGTTATAATTCTTATGATTCCAATAAACTACAATTATTTGGGTGGATTTACGAAATAACCATATATATGAGGAGCATATTCTATAAAAAGGGATTTTAAATTTTTATGTGTGTAAATACATATATGTTGTTGTTAAGTGCCATCGAGTTGGTATCAACTCATAGCAAATTCATACACAGCAGAATGAAACACTGCCCGATCCTGTGCCAACCTCACAATGGTTGCCACACTTGAGTCCACTGATGCTGCCAGTTTGCCAATCCACCTCACTAGGGGTCTTCCTCTTTTTCTCTGACCCTCCACCTAACCAAACATGATATCCTTCTCTAGTGACTGGTCCCTCCTGAAAACATGTCTGAAGTATGAGAAAGAAAGTTTGGCCATCTTGGCCTCCAAGAAGCACTCTGGCTGCACTTCTTCCAAAATAGATCTGTTGGTTCTTTTGGCACTTTCAATATTCTCCTCCAACACCATAACTCAAAAGCATCAATTCTTCTATGGTCTTCCTTAATCACTGTCCTGTTTTTGTATGTATAAGAGGTTATTGAAAATACCATGGATTGGGTCAGGCACACCTTAGTCCTCAAGCTGATATCTTTGCTCTTCATCACTTTAAAAAGGTCTTGTGGAGTAGATTTACCTAATGCAATACGTCGTTTGATCTCTTGACTGCTGCTTCCGTGAGTGTTGATAGTTGATCCAAGAAGAATAAAGTCCTTGACAACTTCAATCTTTTCTCTGTTGATAAGAATGTTGTTTATTGGTACAGTGGTGAGGATTTTTGTTTTCTTTACATTGAGATGCAATCCATACTGAAGACTGTGATCTGTGATCTTCATCAGTAAATATTTTAAGTCTTCTTCACTTTCAGCCAGCAAGGTTGTATCACCTGCATATCACAGGTTGTTAATGAGTCTTCCTCCAATCCTGATGCCACATTTTTCTTCATATAAACCAGCTTCTCATATTATTTGCTCAGCATACAGGTTGAATAGATATGGTGAAAGAATACAACCTTGTCACATACCTTTCTTAATTTTAAACCACTGAGTGTTCCCATATTCTGTTCAAACAACTGCCTCTAGGTCCATGTACAGATTCCTCATGAGCACAATTAAATGTTTCAGAACAGTCATTCTCTATAATGTTGTCCATAGCTTATCATGATCAACACAATTGAAAGCCTTTGTGTAGTCAATAAAGCACAGGTAAACACCTTTCTGATATTCTCTGCTTTCAGACAAGATCCATCAGACATCAGCAATGATATAGCTCTCATTCCACAGCCTCTTCTGAATCCGGCTTGAACCTCTGGAAGTTCTCGGTCAATGCATGCTTGCAGCTGTTTCTGTATTATCACATAATCAAAGATATTGTCCAATGATTTCCGCATTCCATTGGGTCACCTCTCTTTGGAATGGGCACATATATGGATCTCGACCAATCAGTTGGCCAGATAGTCATATTCCAAATTTACTGGCAAGATGAGTGAGTGCCTGCTGTGTCATCTCACTGTCTTGAAAGATTCCAATTTTTATTCCATCAATTTCTGGTGCATTGTTCTTTGCCAATTCCTTCAATGCACCTTGGACCTCTTCCATCAATATCATTGGCTCTTGATCATATGCTACTTCTTGAAACAGTTGAACATCAACCATTTCCTTTTGGTACAGTGATGCTGTGTATTCCTTCCATCTTCTCTTGATGCTTTCTGCATCATTCAGTAATTTGCCCAGAGAATCCTTCAATAATGAAAGCAAGGCTTGAATTATTTTTTCAGTTTCCCCAGCTTGAGAAATGCTTAGCGTTTTCTTACTTTTTGGTTTTCTGATTCCAGATCTTTGCACATTTTGTTGTAATATTTGGCTTTATCTTCTCAAGCTGACCTTTGAAATTTTCTGTTCAGCTCTGGTATCTTTTCATTTCTTCCATTTGATTTAGCATCTCTATTCTGGTGAGCAAGTTTCAGTGTCTCTTCTGACATCTATTTTGACCTATTCCTTCTTTCTTGTCATATTAATGACTTTTTTCTTTTTACCTGTATGATGTTCTTGATGTCATCCCACAACTCTTCTCGTGTTTGGTATTTACAGTTTAATGTATCAAATCTGTTCTTCAGATGATCCCTAAGTTCAGGTGGGATATTTTCAAGGGCATATTTTGACTCTTGTGGATTTGTTTTCATTTTCTTCTGCTTTAGTTTGAATTTGCATATGAGCAATTGATGGTCTGTTCCACAATCTGCCCCTGGCCTTGTTTGACTGATGATATGGAGTTTTTTCATTGTCTCTTTCTGTAGATGTAGTCAATTTGATTTCTATGTATTCCATCTGGCGAGGTTTATGTGTATAGTCATCTCTTATGCTGTCTAAAGAAGGTATTTGAAATGAACAAATAATTGATTTTGCAGAATTCTATCATGCGATCTCCAGCATAATTTCTATCGTCAAGACCATATTTTCCAACTACTGATCCTTCCTCTTTGCTCCCAACCTTTGCATTCCAATCACCACTAATAATCAATATATCTTGATTGCATGTTTGATCAATTTCAGATTGAAGAAGTTGGTAGAATCCTTCTATTTCATCCTCACTGGCTTTCATGGTGGGTGCATAAATTTGAATAATAATGGTATTAACTGGTCTTCCCTATAGGCACATGGATATTATCCTATCACAGACAGTGTTGTATGTCATGACTGATCTGGATATGTTCTTTTTGACAATGAATGCAACACCATTCCTCTTCAATTTGTCATTCCTGGCTTAGTAAACTATGTGGTTATCAGATTCAAAATGTCCAATACCAGTCCATTTCAGCTCACTAATGCCTAAGATATCAATGTTTATGCATTCCGTTTCATTTTTGACTATTTCTAATTTTCTTAGATTCATACTCCGTACATTCCATGTTACAATCATTAATGGATATTTACAGCTATTTCTGTATTTTGAGTTGTGACCCATCAGCAAATGAAGGTCCTGCGGGCTTTTCTCCCACGGGCTTTACTCCATTCACGTCATCATGGTCAACTCTATTTTAAGGAGGCAGCTCTTCCCTAGTTGCATTTTGAGTGCCTTCTAACTTGAGAGGCTCATTAGCAGTGTTTCTCTGCTATTCATAAGGTTTTCAGTGACTAAATATTCAGAAGTGGTTCATCACGCCTTCTTCCTAGTCTGTCTTCATCTGGAAGCTCATCTGAAACCTGTCCACCATGGGTGACCCTGCTGGTATTTAAACTACCGGTAGCATAGCTTCCAGAATCACAGCAACTCACAAGCCACCACAGTACAACAAACTGACAGATGAACACACACACACAGAGAAACCTATTTTATGCCAAAATTTATAACATCATTTACAGGCCATACAAAATTATCAACTTAAAAACTAAGCTGCTATATTTTGTCAAACATTTAATTAACTCACTGCTAATGGAGTCCTGGTGTGGCACTGTGGGTTAATGCGCTGAACTGCAAGGTCCATTTGAACCACAAGGTTGGCAGTTTAAGCTCACCAGCAACTCCTTAGAAACCCTACAGTGTAGCTATGAGTTGGAACCAACTCAACGGCACTTAACCACACACTGTGATGGCTGGAACTGTAGCTGCTTTGGCAGGGCCAGACCAAATGATTTTGTGGGCCTTATACAGTCCATGGGC
>NW_006408839.1:1053688-1060154 GCF_000296735.1 Chrysochloris asiatica | reverse complement strand
TTTTTGGGGGGGGGGGGCCACACAGGACCAGGCAGTGTTTCATGCTGTTGTGCATAAAATTTTTATGTGTCAGAACTGACTCAACCAAAGCTAAAAAGAACAAGACATTCAGAAGTAGCCCACCTCTCCTTCTTCGTAATCTGTCTTAGTCTGTGGCATAGCTTCCAGAATCACAGCAGCACGCAAGCTCCTACAGTACAACAAACTGACAGACAAGTGGGGGAAAGACAAGAAGAGACATGAAATCATTCTCAACATCGCAGTAGCTAACAACCAACAACACTATAAGGAACCAAAATTAGCCCACTGCCGTCAGATTAATTCCAGTTCCCAGCAACCACGTAGGACAGAGTGGAATGTCCTGGAGGGTTTTCAAGGATGTAAATCTTTATGGAATGAAAGCACACTGTCTTTCTGCCAAGGAGTACCTGGTAGATTCGAACTGCCAACTTTTTGGTTAGCAGCAGAGCAATTTAACGACTGCACCACCAGAGCTACCTATACTCATATAAGCAAGAACTTTAGACAAACTAGAATTGCCTAAGCTGTAGTTGGCTGTCTATGGAACTGTCCTTTTCACTCTGGGTACAACAATTCTGTTGTATTCATTAACAACAGGAAGGACAAAACTGTTGCTGCTAACTACTGTCAAGTCAGTTTAAACTCATAGCAACCTCGTATAGGGTTTCCAAAGAGCAGCTGGTGGGTTTGAACCACTGATCATGTGGTTAGAAGTTCAGTATTTATCCTCCAGTGCCACACCAGGACTTCAAAGACAAAATTAGTGCCTGTAAACTAAAGCAGCAGGACAGCATTGTAGTGGGCTCTCTCCTGCAGATGTTTTTCTCTGGACTTTAAGATTGAGACAATAAATACAGATGTTTTGAGTTTCTTTTCTAAATAAGGTAGAGAATTTCAGCTTTGGGGATCATACGAAGTGAAGCCTTGAAATGAAGGCATGTTCTGTCCTAAATAAGCACAGACCATCATCAGTTATCTAGAGAGATGACCAAGCAGAGTCCAACATCTGTAAACTCTGGCAGATTAAAAGCACCAGGTTGTACTCAACAGCATACTTCTTTGAACAATGAGTTAACCATCCCCAACAGGACTAACTGATGAATAAACATAGTAAAAGATACAGAAAGGAGCCAAGGATAGACCTCAAACAATCACTGGTGTTTCCAAGTAGCGCTTCATTAGAAAGCCATCACTTAAGATACTTTGATACAAAATAAGTTAAAATAGGAAAAAATATTTCTGAATACCTATGGCCTACTTTCACATTTTCAATATAGTGATCTTCAATATCTGTAGGCTGCTATCTATAGCCTTAATGTGTATCCTGCATTTTGGAATATCATGTATAAAAATATAGAGATATTTACCCTCAAAGGTATGTAGACAGTCTACATTTGAAATATCTCTATATTGCAGAGCCTAGCTTAGTTTTCACCACCTGTCTGTCAGGGCATCCTACTGGGGTAGTTTGATGTTGCTGTAATGCAAACACCCGCAGGGTCAGCCATGGGCGACTGGTTTCAGTGAAGCTTCCAGACTAAGACAGATAAGGAAGCAAGACCTATAAAACTAGCTAGTGGACATGATATGGATCACAACAGAATATTGTACCATATAGTGTTGGAGGTCCTGGTGTGGCTCTGTAGAATGAGCACTGAACTTCTAACGACAAGGTTGGTGAGTCAATCCCACCAGTTGCTCCTCAGAAATGCGTTACAGGGTTTCTATGAGTCAGAACCCACTCAACAGCACTAAAAATAACATCAGCAGTGTAGGAAGCCAGTTTCCTACGTTGGAAGGTACCACAGTAGCAACAACAAAAACATACAAACAATCATGTAAATAGCCCCAGACCCTGCAACTCCCATTGTTCGTGGGATTGTTGTGAACCAGAGGGTCAGCCCAACAGCCATTAACAGCAGCACAATCTACGTCCCAGAGCCCAGCTGACTTTTATTAAAAATCAAAGTCACGCACAGAGTAGTGATACCAAGCCTCTTGGATCTACAGATGAGACATCTACACTAAGAGAACAACCAATGCTAATGTCCCATCTGTTGGAGAAGAGCTGGGACTCTTTTGGGCCTTAATATTCCAAGTCCTAGATAAATTGTTCACCTTCCTTAAAGCACTAAAGGATTAATTCATCTCTTAAGATTTTTATCAGCAACATATGGCCCTTATTTTGCTCATGCCAACTTTTTCCAACTCGTTCTTTCCTCAGCAAGTAATTAGACTGAACCATGCCAGGCTCCTTCCTTCTGCATTGAGAACTTTGTCTCCCTGTGCACGTTCCAGCATTTGTGATGATTCCACAAGAAAAAGAATACAGGACTCTTCTGATGATCTCAAAGCCCCCACTAGATGAAGTGTGAGTCCCCACTGGGAATGCAACTGTTCTTCAGGCACGGAGGTTGCAGAATTAGGGCTGGTGTTGCTATTATTTTGCATCACTTTGTTGGTTCCATCTCATAGAGACCCTGAACAGGGTTTCTGAGAGTGGCTGGTGGGTTTGAACCACCAATCTTTAATTTACCAGTCCAGTGCTAATCCTACAGTGCCACACCAGGACTAAGAATGAAAAAGCTCACACCGAAATTGTCTAGGTTAGTGGGCTTTCTTCAGGTCTGTTTTTTTCTGGTTATGAACCATCATCAGAGAGCTATAATCAAACAAGTTCATTCACTTATTTACTGTTTTAAACTCATACGTCTGTAGTTGTTTTTTTATTCTTAAAAAACACATATGTATGGCATGCCAGGGAAGAATAAATAGACAAGACTCAGGTAAGAAAGACAGCTAATCAGTTCAGATATAAGGAACAATGCTCATGAATAGCAAAGAGGTTGGAAGGGAACAGATGGATGAAGCAGGACAGCATCGTGAGGCTTGGATGTGTTGATTCTGCGCTCTGCTGTCCCTCAATCTCAGCAGTTCTCATGGAACAAATGAGTTATGTAGCCTTAGGTTCCCGCTCACCATCTACAGACAAAGGATCATAACTGTTGCTGGAAATCCACACTCAGAAAATTCTAAGCAGTACTAATAAAGCATCCGTAACTTCGTGCCCCACAGAAAAAGATTGTATCCTGGGAGGAAAAATATGCTGAAATAAAGCATTTTCTCCTGGAACAGGTAGACATTCCTCTGCTTACTAGGTTCTAACGTGTGATATCCTGTCACTCTGAATTACTTCTATGTCTGAGTGGATCCATTTCTGCAGATGCTCAGAACTGAGCGTCTGATTCTTTCCCACTAATAATGTTGAAGTTACCACTGTTTATTTTCATGATCAATGCCAGAAAAATCTAGAAAACATATGGAGCACTATGCAAATATTTTCATATCAGAAAATTAATGTCTTACATATCATTTCTTTTCAAGCCTGAAAATCCAATGCCAACATGAACGTGAAGGCAAAGATTCAAACTCTCTGAATAATGATTTAGTAACAGTTACCCAGGAGTCCCGGTGGGGCACTGTATAGGAAAATACAAGACCACAAGTTCAGTTCAAACCGCAAGGTCAGTGGTTCAAACTTACCAGCCACTCCCTGGAAATCCTACAGAGAGTCGCTATGAGTTGGCACCAACTCGAAGACACTTCATACTAACAAGCCACCATCCACTGTTGTCGAATGGATACTAACTCATAGTGACCCTACAAGACTGACCATAACTGCCCATTGGGTTTCCAAGGCGGTCAATCTTTATAAAGGCAACTGTCACATCTTTCTTCCCAAGCGTGACTGGTAGGTTTGGACCACTGATCATTCCGTTAGCAGCTGTGTGCTTAACCCACTGCACCACCAGTGTTCCTTTAATATCCATTGTGACATAATCTTTATGAAATAACATCCATTACATCATCTTTATTGACTCTTCTGGTCCCAATGACATTTTTCTGGCCTATTTCTACATTATAGCAGTTATTGAGTAGATCATGTCTCATGTTTTGAACATGCCTACTCTATACCTTTAGTATTTTAAGACTTTTCAGAAACTCCAAAGAATTTGACTTAAATTGTTGTCATTGTTAGGTGCCATCGAGGTGGTACCAACTCAAAGCGACTGAACGAAACACAGCCTAGTCCGGAGCCAACCTCATAATTGTTGCTACGTTTGAGCCCATTGATGCTTTCACTTTGTCAATCCACCTCCCTGGGGGGTTTCCTCTTTTTCTCTGACCCTCTACCTTACCAAACATTACACCCTTCTCCAGAGACTGGTCCCTTCTTACAATATGTCCGAAATATGACAAAGTTTGGCCATCCTGGCTTCCAAGGAGCATTCTGGCTATACGTCATCTAACACAGAACTATTTATTCTTTTGGAAATACATGGCACTTTCATTATTCTCCTCCAACACCACAACTCAAATGGTCTTCCTTATTTACTGTCCAAATTTCACATGCATGTGAGGTTATTGAAAATTCCATGGCGTGGGTCAGGTACCCTTTAGTCCTTAAACTGATATCTTTGCTCTTCAACACTTTAAAGAGGTCTTATGCAGCAGATTTGCCTAATGCAATATGTCATATTATTTCTTGACTGTGACTTCCATGAATGTTGATGGTTGATCAGAGCAAAATTGACAACTTCAGTCTTTTCTCCATTTATCCTGATATTATTTATTGGTCCAGTGGTGACGATTTTTGTTTTCTTGACATTGAGATGTAATCCATACCGAAGGCTGTGCTCTTTGATCTTCATCAGTAAATATTTTAAGTCCTCTTCACTTTCAGCAAGCAAGGTTGTATCATCTACATATCACAGGTTGTCAATAAGTCTTCCTTCAGTCCTAATGCCACATTTTTCTTCATTTAACCCAGCTACTTAGATATTTACTAAGCATACATATTGAATAAATAAGGAGAAGGAATACACATCTTTCCTAATTTTAAACCATTTGGTGTTCCCTTGTTCTATTCAAACAACTGTTTCTTGGTCTATGTACATGTTCTCATGAGCACAATTAAGTGTTCCAGAAAAAGACTAATTTTTTTCAATGTTGTCCATAGCTTGTCATGATACACACAATTGAAAGCCTTTGCATAATCAATAAAGCACAGGTAAACATCTTTCTGATATTCTCTGCTTTCAGCCAAGATCCATTTGACATCAGCAATGACATCCCTCACTCCACAGCCTCTTCTGCATCTGGCTTGAACCTCTGGAAGTTCTCTGTCATTGACTTGAATCCGGAGTCTACAATCTTGCTAACAGAATTGGACATTAACATGCTGAGATCAGGCTAAACGTACTCTTCACAGTTAAAATGTGTATCTGCTGTTTATTCATTTACTTAATGTAACTATATTAAATTGATCATTTTAGATCCATCCTATTGCTTTTACCAAAAGTAGCACCTGCTTGCCCCCTTCTACTCTAAAATTTCACCTCAAAGTTGTTTAGGCAATTACCAACGTGCACAGTTAACAACAATGTGACCATCTGAATATCTAATTTTTCCAGATTCACATTTCATAGGTTTAAAAACAGTTTTAATAATGAGTTTAGGAAACATACAAAGCAATAAGAATAAGGCTTAAAATATCCAGCAGACTTAGTCATCACCTAGATCACAGCTATCTTAATGAAAATGATTCAGAAACTGCAATACAGGATATTTCAGGATTGTGTCAAGAAAAACTGAGAGATGAAAATACAACATGTCCTTTAACTGTAGCACCAAGGGCAAGTTGCTGAACAAGTGGCTGGTGGAAGTACAGCGCATCATAAAAGCCAATCTATTCCACGATGTTGTTAATGTGATGGGTGCCATCAAATCAGAACCCATTCTCAGCGACCTTGTGCACATCACAATGGAACACTTCCAGATCCTGTACCAATCTCACAATCATTGCTACACTCCAAACCACTGCTGCTGCCACTCTCCAAATACATCTCGTTGGGGTCTTCTTTGTTTTCACTGACCCTCCACTATACTAAGCATGATGTCATTCTTCATGGACTGGTCCCTCATGATAATCTCTCTGAAGTCTGAGAGATGATGTTTGGTCACCCTGGCTTCTAAGCAGCATTCTAGCTGTACTTCTAACAACACACATTTATTTGTTCTTCTGATAGTCTATGTTATTGTTGTTAGGTGCCATTGAGTTGGTACCAACTCATAGCGACTGAAAGGAACAATGCCCAGTCCTGTGCCAACCTTTGTTGCCACGCTTGAGCCCATTGATGCTGCCACTTTGCCAATCTATCTTGCTGGGGGTCTTCCTCTTTTTCTCTGACCCTCCACCTTACCAAACCTATGGTACTTTTAATATTGTACTTCAATACCATAATTCAAAAGCATTAATTCTTCCATAGTCTTCCTATTCATTGTCCAATTTACACATGCATATGAGGTTATTGAAAATATCATGGCACACCTTAGTCCTCAAACTGACATCTTTGCTCTTGAGTACTTAAAAGCCATCTTGTAC
>NW_006408839.1:1046213-1050390 GCF_000296735.1 Chrysochloris asiatica | reverse complement strand
GAACCTCTGACCAGGCCTTCACAGTCTGCAACAACCACCGGTAGGTGTGAGCCCACTCCTGTAGCTACTGTGTCAGTCCATCTCATTGGCTGTTTAGCTCATTATTCCTGATCTTTTCCTTTACCAACCACAACATTGTCTGCTAGTGATTGGTCTTTCCTGATGACGTGTCCAAAGTACAGCCAGAGTCTCTCCATCCTTCTTTCTAAGGACCTTTCTGGTTGCATCCCTTCTAAACTTTAGTTGTTTTTCTGGCAATTGGGAGCCAGAAATTCTCCAAAGGGGCCCCTGCTGCTGTTATCTGAGACTGATTTCAATTTGAAATCACATGTGTCCTCTGTCTAGACAAGTCTTTCAAACAAAGCTCTGTCTTTCCAGTGAACCCATGGTTCTTTATAAGATTTCTCTATTTTAGCCTCTGGTTCATGCATTATAAACTAAGGCAATGAAACATGGATCAGTCCTCAACTGAGCTTTAAAACCACAATAGTGACAGCAGGAAATATGTCATGCCTTTGTTTTCTTTCTTGTTCTGGAGATACTAAACAACTGCTACCTGCCAGACTCAAAGCACAACCTATGAGGTATTTGATATCTGGAAATGCAACTCTCAGCTTTACTCATCTTAACAGTGTGAACTGGCCTTAATAAAATAGACAAAAAGTGTGTTTTCTCTTCCTGGGAATGTATCTAGCAACCACAACAGAAATAACAGTCTCTGAAGTTGTTAAGTTTGAAGCAATAGTGGGAAAGGCAGGGAAGTCAGGTGAGCACAGCCAGGGGATATGGCGTGCAGACAGTATCCTTTCCCAAAGGATCGCTGGTTGAGGAGTTCCAACCCTTTCATGGAAGACTGAGATAATACCTGTGGGGTTTCTGTGCACTCACTGATATTGTGGTTGTTAGTATGTGTGCTGTTGAGTCATCATAGGAACCCTATAGGAAAGAGTTGAACTGTCCCATAAGGGGATGTGTATGGGAGCAGACAGCCAAGTCTTCCTCCTGCAGAACCATTGGTGGGGTTGAAACTCCATCCTTTTGGGTTAGCAGCTGAGTGCCTAAGCAGTGGGTCATGAGGGCTCCTTCAATCACGAACTTGGTGGACAATGAAATGGAATTTCTCCGAATATGCTGGAGAAAGTCATGGCATAGATTTTCTGCAGACGTCCACTCCCTGTCTTGGTTTAGGGGTGCAGACCTCCTGTCCAGTCCTATTTCTTACTGACACTTTGGGTCTTGAGGCTCATCTGGGAGTCAACTTAATGGTTAAGCACTCAACTACCAGCCATAAAAGGAGCAGGTGAAGCTCACCGAGAGGTACTTGGAAGACAGGTCTGTCAATGTGCTTCTGAAAGGTCACAGCCTTGAAAACCTTATGGAGCATTTGCAGAATGTTTCCATGGGTCAGAATCTACTTGCTAACAACTAACAACAACAGCTCTTCCAAATCATCTATTTGCTGGAATTGAGAAGAGGAAATCAAAACGCTATGGCTCTTCCTTTCAGCTTCAGCTATGAGCCATCCTGCTTGAGCCTGAAAACAACTTCCTCCACGCTTTTGATAGCTAAGCAGAGATATAGCTTGGTGGATCAGAGCGAACCCCGTAGAAGGATTGGCTGAGGTCCCCATCTCAAACAAGGCCATTCTCCAGCCAAATGTCCCTGCCCCCAACTCTACAGACACAAAGAGCATCATGGGATAGGCCTGTGTACTGCAAGGTGATGGCCAGTACAGAGAGACAGAGGCAGGATAATGAGAGCTGAGGGTGCACCCCACTATACTACACTCCTTAGACTTCCCCATGAAGTTTTGGTTTAGCTGAATATCATGTCTGCCCTAGAAAAAGCAAACAGAGAACTGCACTTGTATTCTCTTGCCCCCATCAAGAAACAGATGGTGAATACCTATGAACACATGAGCCTATTGTGGTGCCCTAAATTTACTTGATATAGCTTTTCGAGCCAAAGTCTTCTTAATTCCCACCAAGCAATTGGGTTGTTGTTGTTGTTGTTGTTAAGGGTTGCCGAGTTGGTTCCAACTCACAGCCACCCTGTATATTTATAACAGCTACCCCCAAAATTTAGTCCTGGTGTGGCACTGTGGACTAATGTGTCAGACTGCAAAGCCATTTGAACTGCAAAGTCAGTGGTTCAAGCTCACCAGCTGCTCCTTGGAAACCCTATACAGGGTCACTGTGGGTTGTAATCAACCCAACAGCACTTAACAACAACAACAACCCCCAAAATTAAATACTTAGAAGTAAATGTAACCAGAGAAACAAAAAACCTATACAAACCCTGTTGCAAGAAATTAAAGATCCCAACATAAATGGAAAGATATAAAGTTTTCGTAGATAGGAAGAGTTAACAGTGTGAAAATGTCAGTTCTACTCAAAGCATTCAACAGACACTACATGATACGTTAAAGAGGTTGAAAGACCAGTCACCAAATTTACACAGGAAAAAAAACAGACTCCATGTAAGAAAAGGACAAATAATGAAGAACAAAGTAGGAGGCCTATCACTTCCCAATCTCCAAATCTACCATGTAGTCATGGTACTCAAACAGTTTCAACAAGAAACACATACATCAATGGAATAGTAGTTAGAACCCAGAAGTTAATCCTTCCACCTACGGACAGCTGAGTTCTAATAAAGACTTTAAACACACTGAATGTAGAAGAAAGTATCTCTCTTTAACAATGTCACTTGACCCCATTGCTGCTGCCACTGTCCCAATCCATTCCGTTGGGCATCTTCATCGTTTTCACTGACCCTCCACTTTAGCAAGCATGATGTCCTTGTCCAGGGTCTAGTCCCTCCTGCCAAAATGTCCAAAGTATGAGAGACTAAGTCTAGCCATCCTGACTTCTAAAGAGGATGTTGGCTGTACTGCTTACAAGTCAGTTTTGTTTTTCCTTCTGGAAATCCATGGTACTTTCAGTATTTTTCTCCAATACTGTAACTCATATGCATCAATTCTTCTCCAGTCTCCCCTATTCATTAGCATCATAAATAGTAGGAAAAATGTAAAAGGTCTCCCATTTGCTTCTTTATATATTTTTCTCAAAAGTGTACAATAATAGTCATATAGATTAAGATTTTAAATCAAACGAAAAGTTCCATTAGTCAGGTGGTAACAGCCATAGCTGTTTGAAAACAAAGGTTTTAAAGATGTGAAGTCAAGGCAAACTGAACTTTCTAAGAGAGCTCAAGTTGAGATACTGAATTTTCTGCAGATGGAGTATGAATTGGTGAAAAGGCAGGTTTATGGCATTAAATTGCAAATGGGTGTAATACTCTTTCACTACCACTCATTGTAAGCACTTTAATTTCTTAACATGCTGCTCACTTTGACCTTCTCAAATATTCATTCTCAGAAGGCAGTTGACTAGTCTTTGTGAACAGAGTCTGGGATGAAGATATATTTCAGTGTTCATGGCAGATTTCCACCAAGAATTTTCAGAAAGAAGTAAAGTGTCTACCTAGAATTCTATATCCAGCTATCTTTTAAGCATGAAGGTGAAATAAAGACATTTTTAGACAAGAACAAAGACACACTATTGCCAGCAACTTGGACAAACATGGGTTAATGACATCGCTTTGACTTAAAGGAAAACGGCATTTCCTGGAAACCTGTATCTACTTAAAGAGAAGCTAAGTAGAAATTAAAGTGATGTGGGCTACCATGGAAAGATGATGGAGCAACTCTCAAACATTTTGGTCTCAAGACTCCTTCATATTCATAGACCATTAGGCAGACACATACAAAAGAAAATGACATGTTTCAAAAAACATATTTATATCTCTCTTTTTAAAAAAATGTAATGATATTCTTATTCTTTTTTTAATTATGTTTAGACAATTCTGCTTTGATTCTTAGCACATTAAGTGTTTTAATAGATGTAACTCATATACACAAAAGTGTCTTATAATCCCTGGGTAGCACAGATGGTGAAACACTGGACTACGTACCAGATTTTTGAGTGGCGATTCCAACCTACCAATCCAGATGAGCCTTGGAGAAAAAAATCTACTTCAAAAAGGACAGGAAAAAGAATCCATCCCAAGGCAAGTGAGTTTGTTTGTCTGATTGGTTGACTGATTGATTTACCAGGTGAGGAAGGGAATTCATCTTCATTGTTGCTGTTGTTGTTAGGTGCCATAGAGTCATTAC
>NW_006408839.1:1027188-1029703 GCF_000296735.1 Chrysochloris asiatica | reverse complement strand
CTTTTCTGTTGGCTTATGTTGAGTTTTTATCTGGACAAGAATGCCTTCCGACATGCAGAGTCCCTCCAGGACAGCAAGGGGAAAGGGACCACCAGTTGATCCTGTCTCCCCTGAGAAGTCTCTTTGTGTTGGAAAAATAAGACAAGCACAGCTATAAAAACATGAATGAATAATAAAATGTGCACAAATGTGCCTCCTACAGCTTCCCAGCCTCAGAGCACTGCCCTCGGGAGTCTGCCCAGCCAACTTTGAAGTTGGGATTTAGGAAATGGATTTGTGCTCTTTTCACACACAGATCATTCTGCTAACTTTCAATTCCCGGCATTCTGACAGGTTTTTTGTTCTCTATCAAGGCAAAACAAATTTAGGTTTTTCAGAAAGGTTCCAGGTCATGTTCTATTGTTTTTAACTGGAAAATAAACATTTTCAATCTCTGATAACACACATAATCCTTCTTTCAAAGTGGTACTTCTGACACCGTCAAGCCAAATCTCACTGATTCTATCTGTCTGGTGACTGTTGTAGATTGGACCTCCTGCCTCAGGCTCTGTTATGCCTTTGTTTTCACCTCTCCAAAATGTTCCTTCTCCATTTCCATCCCACTGTGAGCATGAACTCAGGTTTCTCCGTGTGTCATTACATATGAGGGGGCTTCCAAAAATTCATGGAATGAAGGAATTCAAGCATAATGAAAACATTTCATTATCTTTTCCAGCCTATGCTATGTTGTTGTCGGTTGCTGTCGAGTGGGTTCTGACACACAGTGATCCTATAAAGTGTCCAGTCCTATCCTCACACTTGTTTCTGTGCTAGAGGCCATCTTTGTAGCCACTTAGTCAATCCAGCTAACTGATGGTCTTCCTACATTTTGCGGACCCTCCACTTTTCCAAGCATGATGTCCTAATTCAGGGACTGGTCCCTTCTGAAGACACGTCCAAAGTTTGTGAAATCAAGTTGTGCCATCCTCACTTCTAACGACCATTTTGGTTGGACTGCTTCTAACACACAGATTTGTTTGTTTTTCTGGAAATCCATGTTATTATATTCCATACTCTTTGGTAACACCACAACTCAAATGTAACAGCTCTTTTCTGATCGCCCTCATTGACTTTCAACATTCACGTGCTCTTGTCTTGTTTTGCTGCATCGTTAGGAAGTACCTGGTCCCGAACTCGTAGCAACGTTATAAACATCAAAAAGACACACTAGCCCATCCTGTGCCACCTTCACAGTTGTTAACATACTTCAGCCTACTGTTGTACCCACTCTCAATCCATCTCTTTGGGGGTCTTCCACTTTATCACTGACCCTCTGTTTTACCAAGCAGGATGTCTTTTTTCCAGGACTGGTCCCTCCTGATAACATGTCCAAATGCATATGTGGCAATTGAAAATATCATGGTTTGAGTCGGATGCACCTTAGTCCTCAAATCGATACCTTTGCTTTTTAACACTTAATAAAAGGTTTCTGTTTGTGTTTTATAAGACTCCTAAAGACAACAATAGCATCCCCTTGTTCTACTCAAACAATTTCTTCTAGGTCTAGGTGCAAGACAGCTATTGACTGGTCTAGTCCTCTGTGGAGTAGGACTACTCACTGGAGATTCTACCTTCCTCCAGGCCCCCTGGATCTAGGTTCCCTCTTGAAAGCTTATAATCCAGTCATTTCTTGCCTTTGTAGCCCCCCACCCCCATTTTTGGTAGCCAATGTCCAAGTTGCCCATCCCTGTCTACTCTGTGTGTGGAAGAGTGGGAATGGTCCTTGCTGTAAGGATTTGTTTCCTCTTTTGAGCTACTGCATCCATAGGTGTAGGTCAAGTTCATCAAATTGTATTTGCATGGGCACAATTTTATTCTGGAATTACCATTTTCAGGAATGTTTTACAAAATTTGTTAAAATTTACACAGCTGAATGCCTTGTTCAACAGGTAGTTGCTAGAACAGAACAAGGGTTTAAAAGCAGGAAAGGTGTGCACCAGGGTTGTATTCTTTCACCATACCCATTCAATATGTTTGCTAAACTGGATTACGTAAAAACTATATGGCATCAAGTTGGAATGAAGATTCATTAACAACCTACAATATGCAGATGATACAACCTGGATTGATGGAAGCAAAAAGAACTTAAAATACTTATGATGAAGATAAAAGACTACAGCCTTCAGTAGGGATTGTAAAGGAAACAAATATCCTCATCACTGGACCAATAAATAACATCATGATAAATGGAGAAATGATTGAAGTTGTCAAAGATGTCATTTTGCTTGTCTTCACAATCAACACACATGGAAGCAGCCATCAAGAAATCAAATAACATACTGCACTAGGCAAGTTTGCTGCATGAGATCTTTTTTAAGTGCTCAAGATCAAAGATAGTTTGAGAACTAAGGTGCACCTGACCCAAGCCTTGGTATTTTTCAATAGCCTAATATGCCTGTAAAAGTTGAACATCAATAAGGTAGACCATAAGAGAATTGATGCTTTTGAGTTATGGTGTTGGAGACAAATATTAAAA
>NW_006408839.1:1023946-1024924 GCF_000296735.1 Chrysochloris asiatica | reverse complement strand
ACCTAAGTCTACTGATCTTTGACAAAGGACCAAAATGCACTAAACAGGGAAGAGATAGTCTCTTCAACAAATGATACCGGCAAAACTAGAAATCCATATGCAAAAGAATGAAACAAGACCCATATCTCACACTATACACACAAACTAACTCAATGTGGATCAAAGACCTAAACGTAAATCCCCAAACTGTAAAGATCATAAATGAGAAAAAAATAGGGACAAATTTAAGGGTTTTAATACATGGCATAGAGTCCTGGTATAGTGCTGTGGGTTAATGCGTTGGACTGCAAAGTCACTGTGAACTGCAAGTTGGCAGTTCAAGATCACCAGCTCCTCTTCAGAAACCTATAAAGGTTGCTATGGGTCAGAATCAATGTGATGGCACATAACAACAATAACAATACATGGCATACATAGACTATCACACATTGCAAAAACAAAACTAAGGCACAAACAATAGAAGACAAAACAGATGACTGGGACGTATTAATAATTAAAAATGTATGTGCATCAAAAGAGTTTTACCAAAAGAGTAAAAAGGGAGCACACAGACAGGGAAGAATGTTTTTGCAGTGACATATCAGACAAGGGACTAATCTCTAAAATCTATAGGAAACTACAACACCTCTACAAGGAAAAGGCAGCCCAATTAAAAAATGAACACAGGACATGAACAGACACTTCACCAAGGAAGACATTCAGTCAACCAACAAACATATGAAGAAAGGTTCACGATCAAGTTGTTGTTAAGTGTCACCAAGTCAGTTCCGACCCATAGTGACCCTGTATAGGGTCTCTGAGGAGCAGCTGATGAGCTTGATCCACCAACCTTGAGGTTCAAACCAACTTTTCAGTCCAACACATTAACCCACAGTGACACAACAGGACTCCATTAGCCATTGTTGTTGCTGTTGTTAGGGGCTATCAAGTCAGTATCAACTCATAGTGACCCTATGTACAACAGAAGAAAACACTGCC
>NW_006408839.1:1014797-1023846 GCF_000296735.1 Chrysochloris asiatica | reverse complement strand
CCCCCCACCCCCATTTTTGGTAGCCAATGTCCAAGTTGCCCATCCCTGTCTACTCTGTGTGTGGAAGAGTGGGAATGGTCCTTGCTGTAAGGATTTGTTTCCTCTTTTGAGCTACTGCATCCATAGGTGTAGGTCAAGTTCATCAAATTGTATTTGCATGGGCACAATTTTATTCTGGAATTACCATTTTCAGGAATGTTTTACAAAATTTGTTAAAATTTACACAGCTGAATGCCTTGTTCAACAGGTAGTTGCTAGAACAGAACAAGGGTTTAAAAGCAGGAAAGGTGTGCACCAGGGTTGTATTCTTTCACCATACCCATTCAATATGTTTGCTAAACTGGATTACGTAAAAACTATATGGCATCAAGTTGGAATGAAGATTCATTAACAACCTACAATATGCAGATGATACAACCTGGATTGATGGAAGCAAAAAGAACTTAAAATACTTATGATGAAGATAAAAGACTACAGCCTTCAGTAGGGATTGTAAAGGAAACAAATATCCTCATCACTGGACCAATAAATAACATCATGATAAATGGAGAAATGATTGAAGTTGTCAAAGATGTCATTTTGCTTGTCTTCACAATCAACACACATGGAAGCAGCCATCAAGAAATCAAATAACATACTGCACTAGGCAAGTTTGCTGCATGAGATCTTTTTTAAGTGCTCAAGATCAAAGATAGTTTGAGAACTAAGGTGCACCTGACCCAAGCCTTGGTATTTTTCAATAGCCTAATATGCCTGTAAAAGTTGAACATCAATAAGGTAGACCATAAGAGAATTGATGCTTTTGAGTTATGGTGTTGGAGACAAATATTAAAAATACTATGGATTGCCAGAAGAACAAACAGATCTTTGTTGGAAGAAGTACAACCAGAATGCTCCTTAAAAGTCAGGATGTGAGACTTCGTCTCTCATACTTCAGACATATCATCAGGGGGACCAATCCCTGGAGAAAGACATGGTATTTGGTAAAGTGAAGGGTCGGTGAAAAAGAGTAAGACCTCCACCCCCTCCCCAATAAGATGAATTGGAACAGTGGCAGCAGGAATGAAATTGAGTGTAGTGATAATGTTGAGGAGGCTTAGGACTGGGTAGTGTTTTGTTCTGTTGTGCATAGGATCACTATGAGTCAGTCAACTCAACAGCACCTAACAAAAACAACAAATGTCTTTCTGGTGTTCTCCGCTTTCACCCAGGATTCTTCTGGCATCAGCAATGATATCCCTCATTCCACATCCTGTTTTGAAGTCAGCATGGATTTTTAGCAGTTCCCTGCTGACGTACTGTTGCAACCGTCTTTGAAATATCCTCAGCAAAATTTTTCTTGAGTAGGAGACAAATGATAGTATTTGATCATTTCCTCATCCTGTTCAATCATCTTCCTTTTAAATGGGCAAAAATATAAATCTCTTCTAGTTCATTGATCTGGTAGCTGTCTTCCAAATTTCTGGCATAGACAAGTGAGTCCTTCCAGTGTTGCATGTAGTTTTTTAAACAATCAAATTGGCATTGTTTAAATCTTGTCAATTCCTGGAGTCTTGTTTTTCAACAACACCTTTAGTGCAACTTGGACTTCTTCCTTCAATACCACTGACGCTTGATCATATGAAATGATTGAACATCAACCAATTAATTTTGCTTTGGGGATTCCTACAGAGACTTCCTGTGTCACTAGATGTTTTGCTTACAAAGTGTTGTTGTTATATACCATCAAGTGGTTCTCACTTATGATGAGCCTATGTACAACAGAAGACAACATTTCTCAGTCCTGCACCAGCCTAACAATCATCTCCTTGTTGCAACCATCATGTGTCTACATCTTTCACTTGTTTGCTACCTCTTTTTAGCGTCTTAGTCTTTTTAGCATGATGCCCTTCTCCAGGAATGGATCTTTTCTGATAAAATGTCCACAGTAAATGGGACTTTCACTGGTCAAATTTGTATCTCCCACAAATGTGTTTCAAATTGGCTAAACCATGAATCCCAGTTTAGGGTGATTCTCCTCCATTTTGAGTGTGCCGTAAATCCTAACCTCTGTCACCTCTGCCTGTGGTTAATGAGGTCTGTTTTTATGGTAATGAGGTAACCATATAGTGACTTAAGTCACCACCTTGAGTCACAGCCCTCGTCCAATGAAAAGGAAATTCCCAAGGGTGTGACCTTGTTGTCATTATTGTTAAGGACCACTGAGTGGATTCTGACTCATAGAACACTGTATAAGGAATGTGACCTACATCACCTGTTAGCTTATAATAGATAAAGAGAGAGGAAAGGGAGCTGAGAGAGTGGACCTCAGGACCACCAAGAGTGGTCTTTTGGAACTGAACTCCCCGTGTTGAGAACCTCCTACACCCAGAGGAAATCTCACAGAGATCTCCAAGGAATCCTGGGCTCACCGATGTTAAAGGAAGACAAAGACCACTCAACCCAGAGCTGACAAAAAGAGCTGCTGCACAGAATTCAGATTTCTAGCCTCCTGGAGTAGGGGAGAATACATTTCTTATGTTACAGTGATCCATTTGTGGTATTTCTACAATACCAACAGTAGATCACTAAAACAAGGACATTAACAGTGTCATCCTCACTGTTGGTGTTGGATGCTGTACAGTGGGCTCCAACTCTTAACAACCCTCTGCTCTACAGAACAAACTACTGTCCAGTTCTACACCATCCTCACAATTGTTGTTACACCTGACCCCATCACTGCTGCCATTTTACCAACCCATCTTGTTGGTGACTTCATCTTTGTCGCTGACCCTCCACTTCACCAAGTATGATGCTCATCTCCAGGGAATAGTCCCTCCTAATAAAATGGCCAAAGTCTGAGAGAGAAAGTCTTGCTATTCTGGATTTAGGGAGCATTTTGAATGCACTTCCTCCAACATAGAGTTCATTGTTCTTCTGGCAGTCCATGGTGTTTTTAATATTCTTCACCAACACCATAACTCAAATGCATCCAGTTTTCTATGGTCTTCCTTATTCACTGTCCAACTTCCACAGGAATATAGAGCTATTGGAAATACCATGACTTTGGTCAGGCAAACTTTAATCCTCAAACTGACATATTTGCTCTTGAACTTCAAAGATGTCATAAACAGTAGATTTGCCTGATGCAATAAGTTATTTGATTTTTTAATTGCTGCTTGCATGAATGTTGATGGTGAATCCAAACAAAATGAAGTCTTGGACAACTTAAATCTTTTCTCCGTTTATCATGATGTTATTGGTCCAGTGGTGAGGATTTTGGTTTTCTTTACATTGAGGTGCAACCCATATCAATGGCTGTGGTCTTTGATCTTCATCAGCAAGTATTTTAAGTTCTCTTCTCTTTCAGCAAGCAAGGTTGTATCATCTGCATAATGCAGGTTGTTAATGAGTTGTCCTCCAATCCTGATGACACGTTTTTCTTCATAGAATCCAACTTATCACATGATTTGCTCAGCATACAGGTTGAATAAGGATGGTGTGTGCTTACTACCCTTGAACATACCTTTCCTGATATTTTAGAACGACTGCTTCTTGGTCTATGTACAGATTGCTCTTGAGCACAATGCACTGCTCTCAAACAACCATTTTTCACAATGCTATCCATAGCTTGTCATAATTCACACAGTCAAAAGTCTTTGCATAGTTAATAAAGCACAGGTAAACATTTTTCTGGTATTCTCTGCTTTCATCCAAGATCCATCAGACATCAGCAATGTATTATTAAATGATATTGTTCAATGATTTCCACATTCCATTGGGTCACCTCTCTTTGGAATGGGCACAAATATGGATCTCTTCAGTTCATTGGCCAGGTAGCTGTCTTCCACATTTCTTGGCATAGATGGGTGAGTGCCTCCAGTGCTGTAACAGTATGTTTAAATATTTCAATTTGCATTTCATCAATTCATATAACCTAGTTCTTTTCCAATGCCTTAAGTGCATTTTGGATTTCTTCCTTCAATACCATTGGTTCTTGATCATAGTTACCTCTTGAAATGGTTGAATATAGACTAATTCTTTTTAATACAATGACTCTGTGTATTCCTTCCATATTCTTTTGATGTTTTCTGCATCATTTAATTTTTTACCCACAGAATTTTTCAGTATTACAAGCCAAGGCTTGGTTTTTTCTTCTTCGGTTTCCTCAGCTTGAGAAATGCTGAGCGTGTTCTTCCCTTTTGGTTTTCTAACTCTAGGTCTTTGTACATTTCATTCTAATACTTGACTTTCTATTTGTGCACTGCCCTTTAAATTCTCTGTGAAGCTTTTTTACTTCCTTATTTCTTCCACTTGCTTTAATATCGCTATGCTGGAGAGCAAGTTTTAAAGTCTCTTCTGTAATTATTTTGGTCTTTTCTTTCTTTTTTGTCTTCTTAATAACATTTGAAAATACCAAGGTTTGGGTCAGGCACACTTTAGTCCTCAAGGTGACATCTTATTTTTTTTTTTTTATCACTTTTGTTGTTATTGTTGTTAAGTGCCAAGTCAATACCAACTCATAGCGGCCCTATGCACAACAGAACAAAACACTGCCTGGTCTGGTGCCAATCTCACAATTGTTGATATGTGTGAAGCCATTTCTGCAGTCACCATGTCAATCCAGCTCATAGGGGAACTTCCTGTTTCTCTCCAACCCTCCACTTTACCAAGCATTTTAACACTTTAAGGGGATCTTTTGAAATAGACTTTCACAATGAAAAAATTTAATTTGATTTATTGATTGCTGCATCCATGGGCACTGATTGTTAATCCAAGTAAAATGCACTCTTTGGCAACTTCAATCTTTTCTCCATCAATCATACACTGTTTGTTGGTCCATTTGTGAGGATTTTGATTTTCTTCATGCTGAGCTGTAATATATACTGAAGATTACAGCCATTGACGATCTTCAGCAAGGGCTTCAAGTGCTCTTCACTTTCAGCAAGCAAAATTACGTCATCTGCATATCACAGGTAGTTAAAGAGCCTTCCTCCTATCCTGATGACAGGTTTCTCCAGATGGTCTACATTTTCTGTTATTTTACTCAGTGTACAGATTGAATCAATATGGCAAAAAGATATACCCCTAGTGATACACCTTCCTGACTTTAAACCACACGATATACCCTTGTTCTATTCCAATAACTGCCTCTTGGCTTATGGACAAGTTCAGTGTTCTAGAAGCCCCATTATTTTCAATGTTATGATCCACACATTCCAACCTTTTACATAGTGAATAAAGCACTATAATCATCTTTCTGGCATTCTCTGCTTTCAGCCAAGATCAGTATCCGATCATCTAATAAACATGGTAAGTACAGGCTAGGTGAATAATTTCAGTTTTCATCATATCAAATATTCCACTCTAAGGTCTGGCTGCCATCTGTGTTCCTTCCCCAGAATCAAAGTACCTTCCTGTACAATCAAAGCCTCTGTTCAAATTTGCAATTGCTGACAGAGACACAGGACCCAGTAAGAAGCAAGGTAAGCATGGGTTTATTTTGTAAGCTGCAGTGAAATGTCTTGTGTTTTCACCAGAAACCTATGTTAAATTGTTGACTACAAAGTAGTAAGTAAACACAAGTAAACTGTGCTTACCTTATGTATACTAGGTAAATTCTCCCTGATCAAGATCCACCTGACATCAGCAGGAATAGGTGTCATTCCGCAGCCTCTTCTGAATCTGGCTTGAATATCTGGCAATGAACTGCTGCAACCATAATGAAATTATTTTCAGCAAAATTTATTTGCATTTAACATTAACGGTAAACACACCAAAAAGCCAAACCATTGCCATCCTGCCCCCAGGTTGTTTCCAGCTCTCGGTGACCCTATGTGGGGCTTCTGAGACTGGAGCACTACAGCAGCACAGAGCTTGTGATCCTCTCATCATACAGTTGCTGTGTCTGGGCTGCTGGGTATACAGTCACTAACCTAATGCCTAACTCACAGGACCACCAGGGATTCTTTGTGTTGCTGAGAAAGTATTTGCAAAGAATAAGCAGATGGTCTTCCAAAATTCTGTCATTACAACTCCAGATTTATTTTTGTACCCAAGGTCATATTTTACAAGTACAAAATATGACCTGGGGCTGTGAGGGTGGTCCTGACTTTTCATGGTTTATTGTTCACCGCTATTTAATTCTTTTACACTGATTTTTATCATCTATGAAACTCGTTTTTAAAATCTTTTAAATGTACACACACACACACACACACACAGGATATTCAACAAGAAGGAGGATAAACCATTCAAAAGGCACCATGATCATAGGGGATTATAGGCAGATGTTTGTTAATGGTAAAGTACAAGGTGTTTGTTGATGTTGCTAGTTACCATCAAGTCGGTTCCAACTCACAGCAACTCTGTGCACAACAAAACGAAATGCTGCCTGGTCCTGGGCCAACCTAACAATTGTTGGTGGAGCCCATTTGAGCTCATTGCTGCTGCCACCGTGCCAATCCATTTCTCGGGGGTCTTTCTCTTTTTCTCTGACCCTCCACTTTACCAAACACAATATCATTCACTACTGTTGCCACACTTGAGTCCATCGATTCTGCCACTTGGCCAATCCATCTCTCTGGGGGTCTTCCTCTTTGTCTCTGACCCTCCACCTTACCAAACATGACATCCTTCTCCAGCAACTGCTCCCTCCTGACAATATGTCCCGAAGTATGAGAGATGAAGTTTGGCCATCGTGGCCTCCAAGGAGCACTCTGACTTCACTGCTTGCAACGCAGATCTGTTGGTTCTTTTGGCAGCCCATGGCACTTTCAATATTCTCCTCCAACACCAGAACTCCAATGCATCGATTCCTCTATGGTCTTCCTTATTCACAAAAGATTGCTTTTACTTCTTCTTAATTATCGTTTTTTGTTTTTTTTTTAACATTTTACTGTGACTTGAGTAAAGGTTTACAAACAAGATCATCAATTTTACACTCAACAAGTCATACACTTGGCTTCATCCCAATGATTACATTCCCCTCATGCTTCATCACTGTGGTTCCTATTTGCATTCCACCCACTTTCTGATTCCTTCTCAACTTTGTCCTTAAGAAAAAATTATCTTTTTGATGTTGACTGATTGACCATTCCATGGTGAGCCTATTAGTGTTGCTGTCCCCCAGCTACATCTCTACCACTTGGCTGACAATTGGGCCATGTGGGTAAGGTCCTTTCCAGGTCTCAAGGTCAAGGTCCATAGCCTCAGTTACCTCCAATCTCTTTCTGACCAGTAAACCCAGCTTTTTGTGTGTTGTTTGTTTTATAATTTTGAGTTTTGATCCACTTTTCTATCATTCTATCCAGAACCCTATAATGTGGTCCCTATCAGAGCAGTTGGTAGTAGTAGCCATGTAGCATCTGTAAAATGCCTTTTCATTTCATTGAGTTTTTCTTCTTCACCATTGCTTCTATACTCCATGCAGCCATTATTTCTTACCTGGACTAGTTTAAGATTTTCCAAAATTTTCTCCATATTCTTATTCTTGTTTTTTCCAACCATGTCTCCAAATACCCACAGTGATCTTGTCAAAGCACAAATTTGATTACTTTTCTAATGGTGAAATCCATAATTTGTCCATTGTTCATTCAAAGTTTTCTCACTACTTTTGGGATAAACATCAAAACCCAAATATGGCATACCAGCTCTGGCATCTTCTTGCCTACCACGTGAGTCTACCTAGCAGATGCACTCACAAACATCCCATCGGTTCTTCAAGCACAGAGTTTTACACATTGTGTCCCCAGGGCCTACATTGATTGCTCTGTCTCCAACCCTAGTCTCATCCCATTCACCTGGTCCGATGCCTGTTCATTTCTGAGATCTCAGCTTGTCCCCAGCACCTACACTGCTCTGTCTCCAACCCTACTCTAGTCCCATTCACCTAGTCCAATGCCTATTCATTTCTGAGATCTCAGCTCATAAGTCACAAACATTTCTTCTAGACTCCTGGTGTGGTGTTGTAGGATAAACACTGGACTTCTAAAAATGGCTTTGTGGTTCAAACCCATCAGTCGCTCCTTGGAAACCCTATATAGGATTGTTAGGATTCAGAACCAATTCGATGGCACTTAACAACAACAACACTACTCTTTGTTGCCAATTTCACATTCCAATGCCAATAGAGAACAGTTTATTCCGATTGACTAATCAACTCCAAGCTGCAGAACTTAGTAAGAAGCTCTAATTTTTTTCGTCTTTGGCATTAGTGGTTGGTGCTTATATTTCAGAAATTGCCATAGTAGCTGGTCTTTCTTGTAGGATAGTATCCGATGACTGACAACATTCTAGTTCAGGCTGTTGTTGTTTTGAAGTGCCATCGAACCGGTTCCAACTCATAGCAATGCTGTATAGGGTTTCCAAGGAACAGCTGGTGAAGTTAAACCACTGACCATGTGGTTCAAACCAACCTTGCAGTCCAGTGCTTATCCTGTAAGCGCCATACCAGGACTCGAGCAGAAACCTTGAAGTTCTCTTTTTGATAATGAATGTGATGTCTTTCATCTTGAATTTGTCACCCACAGGATAGTAACCCATTGATTATCCAGTTTGAAATACCCGTACCAGCTCACTAAAGCCTAGGATATCAGTCTTAAAGCAGTCCCTGCCATTTCTGACAACATCTAATTTTCCTCCACCACTCATTTGTCCATCTGGCATGCCGTAGTGGCATGTGCACTGCTGTGATGCTGAAAGCTATGCCACTAATGTTGTAAATACCACCAGGGTCATCCGTGGTGGACTGGTTTCAGTGAAGCTTCCAGACTAAGACATACTAGGAAGGAGAGGCAGACCACTTCTGAATTGTTAACCCGGGAAAGCCTTATGAATACCAACAGAACATTGTCTGCGTTAGTACTGGAATATACATCCCTCATGTTGGAAGTCACTCAAAATAGGAAGAGATGACTCCTCAAAACAGAGGTGACCATAATGGCATGCATAAAGAAAATCTTTCAGGATTTTTATTTGCTTATGGGGCACAACTTAAAAGGAGAAGAAATAACTCCAAATGTCCATTAATACTCAAAACATGAAATGAATCTAAGAAAATTGGAAGTAA
>NW_006408839.1:999129-1009782 GCF_000296735.1 Chrysochloris asiatica | reverse complement strand
TCCTGTGCAGCAGATTTGCCTAATGCAATAAATACATCGTTTGATTTCTTGACTGCTGATTCCCTGAGTGTTGATGGTTGATCCAAGAAGAATGATGTCATTGACAACTTCAATCTTCTCTCCATTGATAAGAATGCTGTTTACTGGTCCAGTGGTGAGGATTTTTGTTTTCTTGACATTGAGATGTAATCCATACCGAAGACTGTGCTCTTTGATCTTCATCAGTAAATATTTTAATTTTTCTTCACTTTCAGCAAGAATGGTTGTATCATCTGCATATTGCAGGCTGTTAATGAGTCTTTCTCCAATCTTGATGCCACTTTTTTCTACATATAACCCAGCATCTCGGATTATCTGTTCAGCATATATGTTGAATAAGTATGGTGAAAGAATACAACCCTGTCACATACCTTTCTTAATTTTAAGTCATTCAGTTTTCCCATGTTCTGTTCAAACAACTGCTTCTTGGTCCATACACAAATACCTCATGAGCACAATTAAGTGTTCCAGAATACTCATCATACTTTGCAATGTTGTCCATAGCTTGTCATGATCCACACAATCAAAAACCTTTGCATAGTCAATAAAGATAAGGTGTCATCTCACATCAGCAATAACAGTGAAGTTCAAAAAAGCAGAGGACAATAAATGCTGGTGAGGATGCGGAGAGATGGGGACGCTCCTACATTGCTGGTGGGAATGTAAAATGATTCAGTCACTCTAGAAAATGGTATGACACTCCTTTAGAATGTTGGAAATAGAAATGCCTTATGATCTAGCAATTCCTCTATTTGATACATATTCATAAGAAATACAAGCCAGAACATGAGTAGATATATGAACATCCATGTCCATAGCAGCACTATTCCCAATAGCAAAAAAATGGAGACAGCCTAAGTGCCCATCAATGGAGGAATGGATAAACAAACTTTAGTACATACACACATTGGAATACTAATACTATGCTATCTTGAAGAATAAAAATGAATCTGCAAGCCACCGCATAACATGATGCACCTTGAGGACATTAGGCTGAGTGAAATTAGTCACAAAAGGACAAATATTTCATAAGACCATTATTGTCAAAGTTGAAGAAAAGATTTTCATACTAAAAGAAAAATTATTTGATGGTCACCAGGGATGATAGGGAAGGGGCAGTAAGTCATAGGTTAGGGGATAGACACTTGATAGCTTGGGTGATGGAGAGGGTAATACACAAGAAGGGGGGGAGGGGAGATGAACAAGGAAAAGAGGGGAAGGCTTAGGGAGGTTTGCATGGGCTAAATGGGGCAGAGGTAAATAATGATGTATGCTCAACCTTGGAACAACAGAGCTCTGGGATACAGGGATTGAGACAGGATTCTGAAGGGGTAAAGGAAGGGAAGTAATGTTAAGGTGCAGATATTGCTACTGCCTACTATAGCTCACCAAGGAGCTCTGGTAGCGCAGTGGTTATGAATCGGGCTGTGAACACAAGGTCAGTAGTTCAAAACTACCAGCTGTTCCGCAGGAGAAAGATGAGGCGTTCTGCTCCCGTAAAGATTTACAGCCTCGGAAACCCTGTACAGGGTCGCTATGAATCAGAACTGACTCCATGGCACATAACTACCACCATAGCTCACCAGTCACTCCTTGGAAATCCTCTAAAGGGTCGCTATGGATCAGAACTGGCTCGACGGCACTTAACAACAACAACTATAGTAAATACAGTAAAAAATGTAATTAGAAAGTTGGACAGAGAGAAATACTGGGAAATGCCATAACAGAAAGCATGTAAGCCTGTAACTAATTGGATTAGCTAAAAGGAATACTAGTTTTGCCCAGGGAAATAAACTTCTTGTCAAGCCTTTGTGGAATAAGAGGTCTTAGGTGGGATCCTGGGCCCCACCCAGAAGCTGCAAGATGGGACATTCCCACTTGAAAGGACAAGCAGACAAACCCAGAGTGGCTAGAGGAACAGAAGATACTGCTTGAAAGAAAGACCAGGGGCGGGGGTGAGGGGAGGTATCAGACTGTTTGGCTGTTACAAGATCAAGCAAGCTGTTTACCTTGGAGCCATCAAGGCAAGAAAAGTCAGCCCATCAGGGAAAACCCCCTTCTGAGACTGAAACTCAAGGGGAATATATATGAGCAGGCTTGTAAGCTAGCTGGTGACTGCCCTGTGAGTGGAAGTGGGAGAAACTCAGCAATGAAGATATGGGCTGAGCTTGGTCATGTTACATAGACACTCATGGGCCTTGAAATGAGAGAGAGAAGGGGAAGAGCTGGCTGGTTCTGAAGTTTAGGGAGACGTGTGAACTCCCGAGTCTATGGACACTGACCTACTCACTGGGGGTTAGAATTTAGAGTGAAGGTGACCCGCTGATCTGAGAAAGTGCAGGGAGCCATGTGAGAGCTCCCAAACTTGGATGGCTAGCTGATCAGAACTCAACCAGATGACGATAAAGAAGTTTGATCAAGTTTGCCCTCTCAGTACACTGGGTTGATATAGACAGGCAACTTAGACATTGGCCACCAAAAATGGAGGTGCTATAAAGGCACAAAGTGACTGGCTTACAAGCTTTCATGAATGTATTTAGTTTCAGAACTAGGTGGGGGTGGGTAAGGTAGAATCCCCACTGAATAGTTTTCTCTTGTCCAGATGGGTGTGGTGAAAGGAGGTGGGGGAGGATGGGGCAAGATTTTTCAGATTCAATAGTAATTGTTACCATGATTAATTGCAATAGTCACAAGTGTAAATGTGGATGATATGAAACTTAAAGGGAGGAGTAGTTAATCTTTCATTCCAGAAACAGAGCACCGTAGGACCATCAAGAGGGAAGAGCATGAGTGGAGCATGGAATCCTAACCAGAGAAGCGGTGACAACAGAGATGGTGGCAGAGGTGATGGCACAAGAGATCGAGCAGCCGAGGACTCTAGGCCCATGGACTGAGAAAGGCTGTGTGCCTGTGAGCAGTAGACTGGCATGCAAAATGTACCCTTTGGTCATTTAAACAATATGTACTTTCTGTGTGTTTTGTGTACACCAAGAAGAAAAAAAGGGGGGAATAGAGGTAAATACTGTTAACTGATAGAGCATATAGGGGACTGTAATCATTGCAATGAAATAAAATAGGATTTGTTCAGTGTAAAACGGATGATCTGACCTGTAAACTATCACTCAATTCACAATTAAAGCTTTCAACAAAACAACAAATCCAGCATCAGGTGTCTGAAGAATCTCAGGTGTATCACTGTCTCTCCTGGTGATGTTAATTTCTCTAGCTGATTAGCATGCTTTTCCTCCTGACCAGGACTCCCCCATGCTGGGACTCAGCATCAGTCAGGACTGAAAAAACAGCAAATTGACAAGGAACATTGTTTTCATTTCTAACTAGTTCTATGAAAGACCACCCCATGTCCAAAGCAGCAACTTAACTAAATTACTGCTGTAAATTATCACTATTTATTTGGCACTACTGAAATCAATGATTGAAGTCTCAGTCACAATTTGTTTTGTTTTTCCTCCTTTTCTTCTGGGCTTCCCAGGGTAGAAGAGATTTGTGTAACAGCTTAGATGATAGCCAAACTGCGCTTTGATCTTTTTTCTCATGCAATTGGGGGAGTCCTGTGGTTACTCAGGGGTCAGAAGTCTAGTCCTACAGAGTTAAGGTTGTTTTTATTTTTTTTAGATGGGAGTACAATTTGATGAGGGTAAAGGTTGTCTTACTGAAGGTGGAAGGGTCAGACTCAGGGCATTATAAGGAATGTACACGTCCACATCTGTGCTGCTCACCATGTGTGGTCATTTGGGATCTCAGTCCCCCATGAATATTGATGATTGTGTACCAACAGGGTCTGCAAGAATTGTGACTGGGAAGCTGTAAATATCCATCTTCAGGAATTGCCTTTGTAAAAGCAAAATAGATTTGTGATTTTTCTAAAGTACAGAAAAAAATTATGTATTTTCTTCACACTGGAAAGAGACTAACAGGAAAACATTCAAATAAACAAACTAGATATGAATAGTTCATATTCAGTACCCACAAAAATACTAGAATGAATCACCAAAGAATCAATTTGTACCCACCTCCACAACCACAACCACAGGGTCTCACCAACAGCCCAAAACAGCTCTCCTATAGTCTGTGAAGAACCTGGAAGACGGCAGGGAAGCACCAAGCTACTCACCTGTGTGGTTTCTGCTCCTTCCTGTTTCCATGCTGGGAGAGCTGGTTGAAGAGCTTGGTACTTGGAACCCAGAGAGAAACACAAACTGACTGTCGAGTTAACCAGTTCCGTAAGCCAATCTCTGGGGAGGCAGATCGGACCAACTGTCCCTCAACACTGGCCAAAGAAAATCAGTATCAGGCAAGATAAAATGAATTTAACATAAGGCTACCAATAATGGTTGTAACATAATCAGGAAACATAGAAGACATAAATTTCAACATAATATAACCCTGAATCCTCTGTTGACTTCTTACTCACTGACTGACTGGTTTCATATTTAAGTCAACAAATATTTTATTGCTCTATGGTAGGCACAGGTGTTTAATATTCAAATCCCTTGTATTTTAAGTGACTGATATTTTAGAAGCTGACCATCATTCCTTTCTTCCACAGAGCCTGTGGGTGGACTCGATTTGCCAATTTTTAGGTAATCCAACTCATTAACCACTGTGGAAGAAATCTTCACTCTTGAGGATATGTATAGTTTTACTAATTTAAAATCAATGAAATTTTAATTCCATTCCCACAGCAGTTGTTGTTGTTGTTGTTGTCAGGGGTTGTCCAGTCAGTACTAACTTATATCAACCTTACGCACAACAGAAGGAAACAGCGCCCAGTCCTGGGTAAACCTCACGCTGCACTGGAGCCCATTGCTACTGCCACTGTGCCAATCTATCCTGACAGGGGTTTTCCTTGTTTCTGCTGACCCTTCAATTTACTAAGCATGATGTCCTCTCCAAGGACTGGTCCTTCCTAATAATAAGTCCGAAGTATGAGATACAAAGACATCCTGGCTTCTAAGGAGCATTCTGGCTGTACTTCTTGCAACACAGATTGTTCTCCTGGCAGTCCATGGTACTTTTAGTATTCTCCAACACCATAATTCAACTTCTATGGTCTTCCTTATTCACTGTCCAGCTTTTCACATGCATATGAGGTTACTGAAAATACCATGGCTTGGGTCAGGTGCACCTTAGTGCTCAAACTGATATGTTTGTTCTTCAACACTTTAAAGAGGTCTCGTGTAGCAGACTTGCCCAACGCAATATGTCGTTAGATTTCTTGACTGCTGCTTCCATGAGTGTTGATGGTGGATCTGAGCAAAATGAAGGTTTTGCCAACTTCAATATTTTCTCTATCATCATGTTATTTATAGGTCCAGTGATGAGGATTTTTTTTTCTTTATAGTGAGATGCAATCCATACCAAAAGCTGTGGTCTTTGATCTTCAATCAGTAAGTATTTTAAGTCCTCTTTACTTTCAGCAAACAAAGTTGCATCAGCTGTATATCGCAGGTTGTTAATGAGTCTTCCTCCAATCCAGTTTCTTAGATTATTTGCTCAGCATACAGATTGAATAGGTATGGTAAGAGAATAAAGCCCTGAGACACACCTTCCCTAATTTTAAACTGTTCAGTGTCCCCTTGTTCTGTTCAAATGAATGCATCTTGGTCTATGTACAAGTTCCTTAGGAGCACAATTAAATGTTCTGGAATACTCATTCTCCACACTATCTTCTTCCATAGCTTGTCATGATCCAAACAATGGAAAGACTTTGTTTAGTCAATAAATTACAGGTTAGTGGCACCATAGGATCAGCACTGAACTGCAAACTATACGGTCAGCAGTTCAAATCCATCAGTTTCTCCTCAGAAACCCTATAGAGGGTCGTTATGGGTCAGAACTGACTCAACAGTACTTAAACAGTACTTAATAGTACAACAACAAACACATTTCTGGTATTCTCTGCTTGCAGTCAAGATGCATCTTACATCAGAAATATCCCTCATTCCACTTCCCTGCCTGAATCCAGCTTGAACGTCTGGCAGTTTCCTGTCTATGTTGTTGCAACCATTTCTGAAATAGCTTTAGCAAAATTTTACTTGTTTGAAATATTAATGGTATTGTCCAATGATTTCTGCATTCTCTTGGGTCGCCTCTTTTGGAATGGGCACAAATATGTATCTCTTCTAGTCAGTTGATATAGATGAGTTGGCATAGATGAGCCTCCAGTGCTGCATCAGTTTGTTGAAAGATTTCAATTTGTGTTCCATCAATTCCCAGAGCCTTGCTCTTTGCCAATGCCTTCAGTGCGCCTTGAACTTCCTCCTTCAGTATCATTGGTTCTTGATCATATGCTACCTCTTGAAATGGTTAAACATTGGCCATTTCTTTTTGTTAGAGTGACTCTGTGTATTCATGCCATCTTCTTTTGGTGCTATCTGCATCATTCAGTATTTTGCCCATAGAATCTTCCAAACTTGCAAGTCAAGGTTTGAATTTTTTCTTCAGTCCATTCAGCTTGAGAAATGCTGAGCATGTTCTTCCCTTTTGGTTTTCTAACTCCAGGTCTCTGCACATATGTTGTTGTTATGTACCATGGAGTTGGTTCCAACTCATAGCGACCCTGTACAGAATCTTTATGGGAGCAGAAAGCCTCATCTTTCTCCTGTGGAACAGCTGGTAGTTTCGAACTGCTGACCCTGAGGTCAGCAGCTCAATTTGTAACTACTATGCTACCAGGGTTCCTTTATGTAGCAGAGCCTAAAGATAAAGTCCACAGAACTAGGTAGGTAATCGGAGTGCTAAAGTTCCCTGAGTCCAGGGTCCCAAAGACACCAGGGTTGTGTCTGCCTAGAATGATGTCCCACACTCACCGGGCTTTGTAATTCATGAGACAAACATTACATGCAACAAATAAAACCTAGTGGACAAGAACGTGGCTCTAACATCTGCTATAAAATCAAGATGAAAACATGTTCAGTGAAAACGTAAGGTCAAGAGTGGACTGTGTGCCAGAAGATGACTCTGGGCGCTCTTTAATGCATCTTCTCCAAAAGGGGCTCTTAAATTGGGATGCTTGGAAACAGTTGAAACAATTTAAAAGTAAATGATTGGGATGAAACTGCATAATTAGGAAATCATGTAAAACAGCAGTGGAATAAAAATGGGTCCGGATGAATATTCTAATTAGATACATTTCTTAGGCTTGTTACCATTACTGAATTCTACTTTTCCAAAGAGTAAGATTCTTTGTTCTCTTCCACCATGACAGTCGTGTAATTGCTACAAAATGGAAAATTAGGGACTTCAACAAGGAAATTTGTAACATATGCACATGGCTTGATCATTCCATTCCATCTTGCAATGTGCTTTTGAAACAAAATTAAAGAATCATTTTTCTCTTAGCTCAGAATTAAAACCTTCTGAGGCTATGCACAGAGAAGGATGTGTCCCCGTATTAAAGCTTATTAACGTGCTGCATAGACACAGATCTGTCACTGAGCAGTACGACGAGCTTAAGGTCACCAGCATTCTCCCTTGGCAACGGCCCCTAGGAACCATTCCAAGAGGGATCCCGTTCTCAATTTAATTTCTGTTATCTACATCTGGATCCCTAGTGTGGCTCTGTAGAATAAGCACTTGACTTCAAAGTCTATTTGAACTGCAAGGTCGACGGCTCAAACCCACCAGCCGCTCCTTGGAAACCCTATACAGGTTCAGTATGAGTTGGAAACAACTCAAAGGCACTTTAACAACATAACAACTATCTGAGGTCACGTGTGTCACATGCGGTGATGGCATGCCTCCTTCCATTGTGCTCTGCTTTATTGCACTTCATAGCTATTGTGGCAGGGGCGACTGTTGTTGTTGTTTTACCATTTGAAGGTTTGTGGCAGCCCTGAATCAAGCAAATCACAAGATGTGTTCACTTTGTGCTTCCAGGTCACAGTTCGATCATTCTCACACTACATCAAACGTTTTCATAATGAGATTGCATACTTAATAGACTGTGTTGTTGTGAAGTGCCATAGAGTCGATTCCAACCCATAGCGACCCTGTATAGGGTTTCCGAGGAGGAGCTGGTGAGCTTGAACCACTGACCTTGCAGTTCAAACAACTTTACAGTCTGACGCATGAACCCACAGCGCCACACCAGGACTCCGTTGAATTGGTTCCAACTCATAACAACCCCATGAACAACAGAGGGAAATGCTGCCCAGTTCTGACCATCTTGCTCCTCATTGTTAGGGTTTAACCCTCTGTGTCAGTTCATCCGTGTCATTCCATCTCATTGAGGCCTTCCTCTACCCTACCGACCTTCTACTTTACCCTCCTGATAACATATCCAGAGTACATGAGGCAAAGTCTCACTCTCCTCATTTTAAGAATCCGTTTTTATCTTCTTTAAAGCGTTCTAAGACACAGGCTTTCCCAGGGCCATTTTGTGAGAAGAGTTCTCTTGAAATGAAGCAATTACTTTCTGGAATTCTGAGAAGCAATCATGTCAGAAATTGGAATATATAGATGAGACTTCCTGACCTTGAAAAGCACAAGACATAGAGTTAACCTCTTCCAATACAAAGCACTTATTCCACTTTGCTGAACTCAGAGAAAGTGCAGAATGTTCTTCCTTCTGTCCTTCTCCAAGCCTGAGTTGGATGCCGGCTGCCCTGCGCTGTACTAGGTAATTCTCCTGACCCCTCAGATGGCTAGCAGGAGCACACTGTGAATGATGAACTCCTGGAGCAAAGTCTAGGGATCACCTTGGTCTCCCAGAAGCCCTCTTGAGTCTGCAAAGGTCAGCTCAAGGTCCTAATGGAGACTTTTTAGCCTCTTCCCTTTTTACACCCTCAACAAGGAACACAGCCATGACCCTGTGTATTTGAGATGATGTTCTTCCTGAGCATGAAAGAGCTGCTGACTGCCCTTCATAACACACACGGCGCATGTCAGTGTGCTGTCATTGTTACTGGTGGGATGTTCTGGGTCCAGCCCACCATTGTCACTGATGACATCTCTCTGGATCAACACCTGATGCTTTCCAGCAACCCCGTGTCAGGTGCAGCAACTTGAAGAACTGGGGTGTGGCCCAAAAAGCCAGGTTACTGAGTATTGTTATTTATTGCCATCAGGTCGGCTCCAAATCCAGGCAACCTGATGAATTACAGAATGAAACTTTGCCTGGTCTGCAACATGTTCTGTCATTGAGTTCCCTGCTTTGACTCTAACTGACCCTCTACCTCACCAAACGTTGTGTCCTTTTCTAGTGACCGATCCTTCCTGATGACCTGTCTACAGTAAGTCTAAATCCTGCCATTCTTTCTTCTAAGGAGCATTCTGGTTGATTTCTTCTTCTAAGACTCTCTTGCTTGCTCTTTTGATGTCCCTGTCTATTCAATATTCTTTGCAGGAATGCTGATTCCTCTAAGTCAATGGGGAGCCCCACCTTCCTGGGGGGCCGGTGTGAGAAGAAAGATGAGAACAGTGAGGATGAATGCCAATCTCTGACTTCATCATTCGGGCCCTCTGACCTTTTGCTTGCCTGAACCAGAAGGGAGGACCATGTGACACTTTTAGGTGGGAACATCCTTCCTGGATCCTTACACAAATGCTCTACACAGCTTGTCACAGAAATTCACACTTGGGCGCCTCCTCCCAGGGCATGTGTGAAACAGAAACCAAAGGCACTGAATGAACTGCAAGAAGCATGCCTCCGAATTCTAGATGGTTTTCCCTCTAAAACTGGTAAAGAGTTTGTTTTACATTTTCTGTAAAACTATGTTGTGCCTGGTAATAAGCAGAGACAACTTAGCAAAGGACAATTTAGCAGTGACATCCAAAGTCTGAGATGTGTGCATAACTTCCACCCACTAACTCCATTCATAGGAATCTTAAGAACTTAGTCATGGCTGTATGCAAAAATAAGTCTACAAAGCCTGGTTTTCAGCAATGACAGTTGGAAACTTCCAAAACAGGTGTTATATATCGTACCGTGTGAATCAGACCCATTAAATATGCAAATGAAGAATGTGTAATAGCATCAGACATTGTTCTAATGTTCAGAGGGGAAAGTAGGTGAGGCAGTTAGTATTTTGAACAGCCTTAGGAACGTAAACATCAGAATGTTTTCAGACCTTAGAGAGTGAAAGGATTCTCTTGCAAGCATTCTTCTTCATTTTTAACATTATCTATTCACATGATCAGAGTTCTGATATGGTGCTGTAGAGTAAGCACTGAACTGCTAACTGCAAGGTTGACAGTTCAAACCAACCAGCTGCTCCTTGGTAAACCTATACAGGGATGCAATGAGTCAGAACTAATTATATGGCACTTAACAACAACTACAGCACCCTCCTGACCTTCTTTGCTAATTACCTTATTTTGCTTGGGATCACATGTCTACATTTCTCTCCTTAAAGCTAGGGGTACAGCCAGTGACATACAAACTCAAGCTTTTTTTTGTGTCGGACCATTTCCTTTCTCATATTCTCTTATTCTCACTCCTGGCACAGGAGGCACTCACTCATCTCTGCCAGGAAATTTGGAAGACAACTGTCTGGCCCACTGATTGAAAGAGATCAATGTTTATGCCCATTCCAAAGAGAGGTGACCCAACAGAATGCGGAAATCATCGGACAATCTCTTTGATATCTCAAG
>NW_006408839.1:991064-998033 GCF_000296735.1 Chrysochloris asiatica | reverse complement strand
GAGGAAGACCCCCAACGAGATGGATCGGCCAGGTGGCATCATTGATGGACTTGGGGGTGGCAGCAGTGGTGAGGTTGGCCCAGGATCGAGCATTGTTTCATTCTGCTGTGCATGGGGTCACTATGAGTCGGTTCCAACTCGATGGCACCTGACAACAACAACAACAACCCAACCCATTCTGGAATGCAAGTGTAATATTTGGAAGTGGACTAGCCAACTTTAGACCAAGATGGTGAGTTCCATTTGGTGAAGAGACAGGGGTTGGACAATTACTGAAGACCTTGTTGCCTACGTCATTAGTGTTTGATTTACTTCATGAGAAAGAAAGCACCTTGTGACTACTGGAAGCATCACTTCCTGGGTTTCTGTTACAGACATTTTGTACCGAGGAAACTTGGGAAACTGTGACCTTTAAACGTAAAGGATTCCACTTGAAAGATCTTTCATGAACACATTTATACCAAAATGTTACAAAATTACAGAAGCAACAAGAAACCATTGTTAATAGTGCTAGGTAAGGTGTTCAGTTACCTGCTCTCATCTAGATTTCTATTTCTACCCCTTTCTGGTGAAATATGGGGCCAAGATTACATTTTTTTGTTGTTGTTTCCATTAGATGTCTCTTTGGTTTGTTTTCTCAACTATTGGAATTTTAAAGCATTTTAGGATAAGAGTCTAATTTACTTTTAAAACCACAACATACAACACTCTGGATATCAAACATTTAAACATCTTGTTGCTCACAAAGCACTTTCCTCAGACTATTTCATACTCAAAACTGGGTGCAACACCACATTCACAGGGACGTGTCAGAGGTTCAAGCCAGATTCATAGGAGGACATGGAAGGAGACATGCCATTGCTGATGTCAGATGGAGCTTGACTGAAAGCAGGGAATAACAGAAAGATGTTTCCCTGTGCTTTACTGACTATGCAAAGGCTTTCAATTGTGGATCATGACAAGCTACGGACAATATTGTAAAGAATAAGTATTCTGTAATTGTGAGGCTGTGGGTTAATGTGCTGGACTACAAAGTTGGTTTGAACTGCAAGGTTGGCAGTCCAAGCTCACCAGCTGCTCCTTGGAAACCCTACACAGGGTTGCTATGGATCGGAACTGACTCAACATTACTTAACAACAACGAGGAACCTGTAGATAGATAGACCATGAGGCAGTCATTCAAACAGGAACAAGAGGAAACTGAATGGCTTAAAATCAGGAAAGGTGTGTGCCAGGGTTGTATTTTTCCATCATATTTATTTAATCTGTATGCTGAGCAAATAAACCAAGAAGCTGGATTATATGAAGCTGAATTATATGGAGTAGAATGTGGCATCACGATTAGAGGAAGACACACTAACAACCTGCGATATGCAAATGATAAAATCTTGTTTGCTGAAAATGAAGAGAACTAACATACTCATTGAAAATTAGAGACCATGGCCTTAGGTATCAGCTGCACCTCTAGGTAAAGAAAACACAAATCCTCAGCACTGGACTGATAAATAACATCATGAGAAGTGGAGAAACGATTGAAGTTGTCAAAGACTTCACTTTGCTCAGATCAGCCATCAACACTCATGGAAGCAGCAGTCAAGAAATCAAGGACCTAAACGTGAATCCCAGAATGATGAAGGCCATCAATGAAAAACTAGGGACAAATGTGAGGGCACTAATTCAGGGAATACACAGACTACCAAACATTTTGAAAATGTTGTCTACAAAAAAAAGTAGACAAAATAGATGAGTGGGACATACTAAAAATTAAAAACTTATGTGAATCAAAAGACTTCACCAGAAGAGTAAAAATGGAACCCACAGAATGGGAAAAAATCTTTTGCAACGACACATCAGACAAGGGACTTATTTCTAAAATATACAGGAAACTACAACAACTCTACCAGAAAAAGACAAATAACTCAATTAAAAAGTGGGTGCAGGACATGAACAGACACCTCACCAAGGAGGAGATCCAGGCAGCCATCAAATATATGAAGAAATGTTCATGATCACTAGCCATTAGAGAGATGCAAATCAAAACAACAATGAGATATCATCTCACACCAGCAATAACAGCAAAGATGAAAAAAAAGTAGAGGACAATAAATGCTGGTGGGGATGTGGAGAGACTGGGACACTCCTACATTGCTGGTGGGATTGAAAAATGGTCCAACCACTCTGGAAAGCAATACGGCGCTTCCTCAGAAGGTTGAAAATAGAAATACCTTATGATCCAGCAATTCCTCTACTTGGTATTTACCCACAAGAAATACGAGCCATAACACGAGTAGATATATGCACACCAGTGTTCATAGCAGTACTATTTACAATAGCAAAAAGATGGAGACTTTAGACCCAGAGAGGGGGAGGGGCTGTGTGCTGAAGACCAGGGGGCAGGCTTGTAGTGTATACCCTTTGGTTGGTTGATGATGCATGATGGGGATTGTAACCATAGTAATGAAACGATATACTATAGGATGAATGTAAACGTAATGCTCTCTCATGTAAACTATCACATAATTCACAATAAAACATTAAAAAAAAAAAATCAACATATTGTACTAAGAAAATCTGTTGTACAAGACCTCTAACAAAGTGTTCAAGAGCAATGATGCCAATTTGAGGACTAAGATACACCTGACCCAAGCCAAGCTATTTTCAATAGCCTCATATTCGTGTGAAAGTCAGACACTGAATAAGGAAGATTGGAGAAGAATGGATGCATTTGAGTTATGGTGTTAGAGGAGAATATTAAAAGGACCATGGACTGCCAGAGGAACAAACAAATCTGTGTTGGAAGAAGTGCCAACAGAACCAGAATACTCAACAAGTAACCAGAATGCTCCTTAGAAACCAAGATAACCAGACCTCGTCTCTCATTCTTCAGACATATTATCAGGAGGGGCCAGTCCTCAGAGAAGGTCATCATGCTTGGTAAAGTGGAGGGTCCGTGAAAAAGAGGGAGACCCCAAACAAGATGGATTAGCCCAGTGGCTGCAACAAGGGGCTCAGACGTAGAGGCTGGTGCAAGACTTGGGGGTGCTTTGTTCCATCGCACATAAGGTTGCTCTGAGTCAGTGTTGGCTCAATGGCACCTAACAATAATCGCACATTGTTGTTTATTGACACAGACTTTATCTACAGATCAATAATGGTTCATTTTTAGACCATTGTCATCTTTTTCTGTTACTGCACACACTCCCACTCTCCATGTTATAGTCTGGACCACTTTTCAAGTACTTTCCCTCTTTATCCATGGCACCAGGTATAATAATCAGGCAGTTCTCTGGAGTCACACATGCACACATGCGTGCACACTCACACACAATTATAGAGCATTGCAACCACATTTGCTTGCTCCAAAGAATGAGGAAAGTACTGAATGCGATCATTAATAACTCATGCAAGTAAAATTTTTCTGAAGATAATTTTAAAATGGCTACAGCACTCCATCAACAGAAATTCAAACTGAATGCAGAAGAAGACATGGAACAAGGGAGGTCAGAAAGATCTTGGCTGAAATGAGAGACTACCAGTAAAATGGTTATCTGTGTTTTATTAACTATGCAATGGCATTCGACAGTGTGAATTATAACAAATTATGGGTAACAGTGTGAAGAATGGCTTCCCTGGGACCTGTACATACACCAACAGGCAATTGTTGGAACAAAACGAGGTGATCCTGTGTGGTTTGAAATCGGGAAAGATGTGTGCCAGAGTTGTAAACTTCACCATACTTATTCAAATCTGTTGTTGTTAAAAGCCATCGAGTTGGTTCCGACTCATAGGAACCCAAGGAGCAGCTGGTGGATTTGAATCACTGACCTTGTGATTCACAGTCCAGTCTAATCCTACAGCGCCACATCAAGAGTCCTATATGCTGAGCAAATAATTCCAAAAGCTTGACTGTATTGAAAAGAACATGGCATCTGCATCAGTGGAAGACTCATTAGCAACCTGCAATATGCAGATGACACAACCTTACTTAATGAAAGTGAAGAGGACTTGAAGCACTTGATGAAGATTAAAGACTACCGCCTTCAGCATGAATGACCCCTTAATATAAAGAATAATAAATCTCACACAACTAGATCAGTAAGCAACATCATGACAGCATTTCATTTGACTTGGGTCCACAATCAATGCTCATAGGAGCAGCATTCAAAAAATCAAAAGAGTGCATTGAGCAAATCTGCTCAAAAAGATCTCTTTAAAGTGTTAAAAAGCAAAGATGTCACATTAAAGACTAAGGTGTACCGATTCCAAGCCATGGCCTTTGTAATCTCCTTATGGGCATACAAAAGCTGAACAAGGCACACACACACAAAAAGACCAAAGAAGAATTGATTGTGTTTGGTGCTGGCAAAAAATATTAAATATACCATGGACTGCTAAAACAAACAAATCTGTCTTGGAAGAAGCTCATCCAGAATGCCACTTAAACTCCAGGAAGGCAAGACTTCCTCTTGTGTACTTTGGACATGTTATTAGGAAGGACCAGTCTCTGGAGAAGGACACCATGATTGGTAAAGTAGAGGGTTGGTGAGATAGAGGGAGACCGTCAAGAAGATGAATTAGCACAGTGGCTGCAGTCATGGGTTCAAACGGAACAAATGTGTGGACTGCTCAGGACTGGGTAGTGCTTCATTCTGTGGTCCATGGAGTCACTGAAGCAGATTAAACAAACTAGCCACTGAAGAATTCTGAAACAGTAAGTCACCTCTCATATAGCTTGACTGCTTTTCCTGCAAAAACAGCTAGTTTAACACAACGGAATTTTAAGCTAGATAAAGTACAGCAAAGGCAATCTATCAGCAATACTACAAATTTACTTGGAAAAAAAACTAGAAAACATTTCTCCTTGTTTCAGAAACAAGGTATTCGAGCATCACCTCTTTCATTTACTCCTGCAGGTGCTCACCCATGTACACATGCTCACATGTGCTCACATGACACATACATACACACCCATACATGTCTAGGCATCTGTTTCTTCCATATCATGTCTACAGAGCTGAAGACTATGCAGTTCAATAAGCAGGCTGACTGAGCTCCTTTCCAGCGGAAAGCAGCTCATTTCACTGTTTGCTCGCAGTTCCAGCTCCAAGATCCAGTGCTCCCTACATGATGGATGGTCTTGGGACCAGACAAGTATTAACAAACTAGGTGCATCAAATGTTGTCTTTATGTTAATGGATCCCAGCTACACTCCACCATTCCCTTCACCTCCCCTCAGTCTTTTTCTTCATTAACAGTTACCCACAAATGCTCTGGGCCCAGAGAAAGAGGAAGAGTGCACCTCTTGAGTCTGAGCCCACACTATCTTCAGTCACTTCTAAAAACATACATGTACTGTTTCCCTCCATTCTCATTTCTCCATTGGTGGGACAATCAATCAGTCACTATGTTTGATTCCACTGTTGTTGCCACTATGTCAATCCATCTCCTGGGGGGTCTTCCTTTTTCTTTGCTGACCCTCTGATTTATCAAACATGAGGTCCTCCAGGGACTGGTCCTGGCTGACAATATGTCCAAAAGACCAAGTCTCGCCATCCTGGCTTCTAAGGAGCATCCTGGCTGGACTTCGTCCAACACAGATTTGTTCTGGCAATCCATGGCATAGTCAATATTTTTCACCAACACCATAATTCAAAAGTATCCATTTTTCTTAGAATTCTGAAAACTTATATTTTTCATTTCTCATCAATTTCATAACTTGATGTCAAGAGCATCTTTGACAAATACCAGACAGTGTAGATACTAAAGTTCACCGTAAAATTCCTCTGACCTTGAGAAATTCAAAATGATGGCATAAAAGGCCTATTGCTTCAAAAACTAATATATGATTTCCTGTGAAGTACCTTATTATTGACAAACATTTGGAAAAATACATGTTCCGTAAGCTCAAAGATGTCATATAAGAGAAAACTATTTTTAACATTGTATATCCATTGATATCAAACATGGCACTTACTGAATTTTAAACATGGTCTTGAAAAATGCTAGTTTCCTTTGAAAGGAATGGGTGTTCAAATTCCTAATACGTGATGCATGTTTTTGTAAAGTTACAGAAAATGTCTAAATGATGTTTCATTTTAATAAATAAAACCAAAGATGCACAATGATCCCAACACCACATAAGTAACTTTTTATGCTTGCGTTTTGTCTCTTTGGGGAGGCACAAGGGTGGTCCCAAGTCTACAAAGTCATTTGGGAACCGAGCTTGCAGGTTCTCTTCCCATAACAGTATCCGCACTCCACCCATTTTCAGTGAGAGACACATTTGCTCTTAGCGGTGGAAGCTTCATTGTGGAACCGTTTTACGTTTGTCTCTGCTTACAATCTTCCCCATTACTCATCTGTCAGTTTGTCATAGTGTCAGGGCTTGTGTGTTGTTGTGATGCTAAAGCTATGCCACCAATGCATGAAATACTTGCAGGTCCACCATGGCAGACAGATTTCAGTGAAGCTTCCAGGTTAAGACAGAATGCTGTTGTTAGGTTCTGTGGACTCAGTTCTGAGTCATCAACCTAACAAATCATTGCTCTATCCTGTAGAACCTTCACGACTGTTTTTGCTTAAGTGCATTGTTGCAGTCACTGGGTCCATCCATCTTGTTGGGGTCTTCTGATTTTTGATGACCCTTCCCTTTACCAAGTATGGTGTCCTTCTTTAAGGGACTGGTCCAAGGTACATGAGATGAAGTTTCTGAGAAACTTCATTTCTAGGGAGTATTCTGTACTTCTTCCAAGACAGATTGACTGTTCTTGTGGCAGTCCATGCTACTTTCAATATTCTTCACCAACACCATGATTTAAAGACATTGATTCTTTCCTTGCCATTCTTATTCATTGTCGATCTTTCACACCCATATGAGATCATTGAAAATACCATGTCTTGGGTCTAGCACCTTAGTCTGCAAAGTGACATCATTGATCTACTGTTGCTGTTGTTGTTGTCAGGTGCCAT
>NW_006408839.1:979042-990574 GCF_000296735.1 Chrysochloris asiatica | reverse complement strand
CTGACATCTCTGCTCTTCAACACTTTAAAAAGTTCCTGTGCAGCAGATTTGCCCAATGCAATACGTCGTCTGATCTCTTGACTGCTGCTTCCGCGAGTAGCACTTTTTAAAGGTCCTTTCAGCATATTTTGACCAATACAATACATTTTTTGGATTTCTTGACTCCTGCTTCCATCAGTTTTATTTCTTTACATCTGGAAGCAGCAGTCAAGAAATCAAAGAATGTATTGTATTGTTCAAATACATAAAGAAAACCAAAATCCTCACCACTGGACCAATAAACAACATCCACATAAATGGAGAAAAGATTGAAGCTGTCAAAGACTTCATTTTGTTCAGATCAACAATCAACACTCATAGAAGCAGCAGTCAAGAAATTAAACAACATGTTGCATTAGACAAATCTGCTGACAATACCTCTTACCTCTTTAAAGTGTTGAAGAGCAAAGATGTCAGTTTGAGGACTATGGTATGTCTAACTCAAGCCATGGTATTTGCAGTAATTTTATATGCATGTTAGTGCAGGACAGTGAATAAGGAAAACTGTAGAAGAATTGATGCATTTGAATTATGATATTGGAGAATACTAAAAGTGCCATGGGCTGCCAAAAGCACCAACAGATCTGTTTTGGAAGAAGTGCAGCCAGAGTGCTCCTTAGAGGCCAGGATGGCCAAGGTTGTCTCTCATACTTTGGACATATTATCAGGAGGGACCAGTCCCTGGAGAAGGAATGACATCATATTTGGTAAAGTGAAAAGTGGGGGGGAAAAAAAGAGGAAACCACCACGGGATGGATTGGCACAGTGGCAGCAGCAATGGGCTCAAATGTAGCAATGATTGTGAGGTAGGCACAGAACCAGGCAGTGTTTCATTCTGGGGTTGCTAGGAGTCAGTACTGACTCGATGGCACCTAACAACAACAAGCTTCCATAAGTAAAATGAAATCTTGACATCTTCAATCTTTCTCCATTTATCATCAGGAGGTTATGGTCCTGTTGTGAGGAGATTTGTTTTCTTCACACTGAGTTATAATCCACATTGAAGACCGTATTCTTTGATCTTCATAAGCAAGTGCTTCAGGTTGCCATCACTTTCAGCCAATGAGCCATGCCATCTGCATGACGCCGGTCGTTAATGAGATGTCCTCCAATCCTGATGCCACCTTCTTACTCATATAGTCCAGCTTCTCAGATGATGTGCTCAGCATACAGATTCAATAACTGTGGAGAAAACATACACAATCCTGGTGTACACCTATTCTGATTTTATATCAGGCAGTATCCTCTTATTCTGGTCACATGACTACCTCTTAGTCTATGTACAGGTTTCTCATGAGCATAATTAAGTGTTCTAGAACCTGTTTTTCACACTGTTATTCATAATTTGTTATGATCCACACAGTCAAAAGCCTTTGCATAGTCAATAAGCATCAGTAAGCATCTTTTCAGCATTCTCTGATTTCAACCACAATCCATCAGGTGGCAGCAATGATATGTCTTGTTCCATGTCCTTGAATTTCTGGTAGTTCCTTGTCAATGTACTGTTGCAACCATTTTTAAACTATCTTCAGTAAAATTTGACTCTCTTGTGATATTAATGAAATTGTTCTATGATTTCCACACCCTAATGGGTCACCTTTTATTGAATGGGCACAAATATTGATGTCTTCTGATTGGTTGACCAGATAGCAATTTTTTGACAAACATGAGCAAACATTTTAGGGCTGTGTAATTCTGCTGAAAGATTTCAGCTGATATTCCATCAATTACTAGATCCTTGTTTTTCACCAATGCCTTCAGAGTAGTTTGCATTGGGCAAATCAATGCCTTAAATGCAAACTTGGACTTTCTTTGGGATGGGCACAGATATGTATTCCTTCCGACGGAACAGCAACAGAACACTGTCGGGTATAATGCCAGAAGAGATCCACATGGGTGCTTATTCCTAAGAAAACTGACCCAACAGAATATGGGAATAATCAAATAATATCTTTATTATTGCAAACAAGTCCAATTTTACTGAAGATAATTTAAAAACCCTTGTAAACATACATCACAAGGGAGCTGCCAGAAATCCAAGTCAAATTCACAAGAGGACCTGGAATGAAGGACATCATTGCTGATGTCAAATGGATCTTGGATCAGAGAATACCAGAAAGAGGTTTACTTGTGTTTTATTGACTATACAATTGCAGCAGACTGTGTGGTATCATAACAAACTATTAGTAACATTGTGAACGATGGGAAATCCAGAACACTTTATTGTGCTCATGCAGAATCTGCACAGAGACCACAAGGCAGTTGTTCCAACAGAACAAAGAGACACTGAATGGTTTAAAACAGGAAAGGCGTGTGTTAGGGTGGCATCATTTTACCATACTTTCTCAATGCTCAGCAAATAATGCAAGAATCTGGATTACAGATCTTGGCATCAGAATAGGAGGAATGCTTTCTTAATGACCTGTGATATGCCGATGACACAACATTGCTATCATCGCTTCCAACCAGCAATCCAGCTGTGCTTTCTCCAAAATAGGTTTGCTCATTCTCTGGCGGTTTATGGTGCATTCAATGTGCTTTGCCAACACCATAATTCAAATGCATCAATCTTTCACTTGTCTTCTTTATTCGTGTCCAGCTTTCATATGAGGCGATTGAAAATGGCTTGAGTCAGGCCAAACTTGGTCTTCAAAGTAGCATTTATGCTCTTAAACACTTCAAAGTTGTCATTTGCAATGGATCTACCCAATAAAATACCTCTTTGATTTTTGGACTTGGAGCTTCTATGAGTAATGAATGATTGTAGATAAAGAAAAACAAAATCTGTGACACCTTCAAGTTTTTCCATTCATCACAATATTGCTTATTGGCCCATTTGTGAGGATTTATCTTATGTACATTGAGGTGCAATTCATACTGAAGGCTGTGTTCTTTGATCTTCATTAGAAAGCATTTTAAGTCCTCTTTGCTTCCAACAAACAAGGTTGTATCATCTGCATACCGCAGGTTATAAATCTTCCTTCAATCCTGATGACGTCTTCTTCTTCATATAATCCAGCTTCTTGAATTAGTTGCTGAACACGCAGACTGAATAAGTATGGTAAAATGATTCAACAGTGATATACACTTCTTCAGATTTCAAACCATTCTCTATCGTCTTGTTCTGTTCAAACAACTCCTTCTTGGTCTATGTACAGGCTCCTCATGAGTACAATTAAGTGTTCTGGACTATCCATTCTTCACAACGTTATCCATATTTTGTTATGATCTATACAGTACAATGTCTTTGCATTGTCAATAAAGCACAAATAAATATCTCTCTGGTATCCTTTACTTTTAGCCAAGACCCATCGGATGTCAGAAATTATATTCCTTGCTCCACGCCCTCCTGTGAATCCAGCTTAATTTTCTGGCAGCTGCCTATCAAGATACTGCTGCAACCAGTTTGTAATCATCTTCAGCAAAATTTTACTTGCATGTGGTATTGATGATATTGTTCAATAATTTCCATATTCTGTTGGTTACCTCTCTTTGAAAGAGACACAGATGTGGGTTTCTGCCAGTCAGTCAACCAAGTAGGCTGTTTTCCTAATTTCTTGGCATACACTTGTAAGTACTTCCAGCACTGTATCAGTTTGTTAAAATGTTTCCATTTGTAGTCTATCAATTCCTGGAGACTTGCTTTTCAACATTGCCTTCACTGCTATTTGGACTTCTTCCTTCAATACCATAAGGGTTTGATAATATGCTACCCCTTGAAAGGGTTGAAAATAGACCAATCCTTTTTGGTAAAGTGATTCTGTGTATTTCTTCTATAACTTATGATGCTTACTACATCATTCAATATATTGTCCATGGAATTTTTCAGTATTGGAACCCCAAACTCGAATTTTTTCTGCAGTTCTCAGCTTGAGAAATGCGGAGCACATTCTTCCCTTTTGGTTTTCTTTCTCTAAGTCTATGAACATTTCATTATAATATTTGACTTTATCTTCTTGAGCTGCCCTTTGAAATTTTCAGTTCAACATTTTACTTAATCATTTCTTCTATTCATTGTAGCTTCTCTCTGTTCAAAACAAGTTTCAACGTTTCTTCTGACGCCCATTTTCGTCTGTTCTTTCTTTCTTATCTTTTCAATGATCTTTTGCTTTTTTCATGTATGATGTTCTTGATGTCATCCCACAAGAACTCTGATCTTAGATCATTAGCGTTCAAATCTATTTTTGAGATGATCTCTGAATTCAGGTAGGATATAATCAATGTCATACGGTGGCTCCAGTGGACTTGTATATGAGCAGTTGATGGTCTGGTCCATAGTCAGTTCCTGACCTTGTTTTGGCTGATGATATTGAGCTTCTCTATCATCTGTTCCCATAGATGTAGTCAGTTTCATTCCAATGTATTCCATCTGGTGAGATCTATGTACGTAACTTTCGTTTACATAATTGAAAAACAGGTATTTTCAATGAGTAAGTCAGGTTGTTGTTGCTCCTGTTGTTGCTAAGCGCCATCAAGTCAGTTCTATCTCATAGGGATGCTGTATAGGGTTTTCAAGTTGCAGCTGGTGGGTTTAAACTGCTGATCTTGTGGATCAAACTGACCTTGTGATACAGTGTTTTATCCTACAGCACCACACCAGGACTCCAAATAAGTCATAGGTCTTGCCAAATTCCATCATGCAATTTCCAGCATCATTTCTATCACCAAGGTCATATTTTCCAACCAGTGATCCAATTATCAGTAATGATCAATGCAGTTTGATTCCATGTTTGATCAACTTCAGACTGACGATGTTGGTTGTTGCTGTTGTTAAGTGTCGCTGGGTCAGTTCCAACTCATAGTGACCTTGCATAGGGTTTCTAAACCTTTGCAGGAACAGAAAGCCTCATGTTTCTCCCACAGAGCAGCTGGTGTGCTCAAACCATAGACTTACATGGACTTTGTGGTTCACAGTCCAGTGCTTATTGTATGGCGCCACCATGCTCCCAGAAAAAGTTGGTAGAATTCCTCGATTTCTTCATCATTTACTTTGGTGTGTGGTGCATAAATCTGAATTATAGTTGTATTCATTGATCTTCCTTGTAGGCATAGTGACACTATTCTAAAACAGACAGTATTGTATTTCATAATAGATCTTTGAATGTTCTTTTTGATGATTAATACAAATCTTCAATTTGTCATTCCTAGTATAGTAAACTATGTGATTGTCAAATTCAAAATAGCCAATGCCAGTCCATTTCAGCTCACTAATGCCTAAGGTACCAATCTTTATGTGTTCTATTTCATTTTCCATAACTTCAGATTTTCCCAGATTCATACTATGATCATTCCACATTCTAATGGAATTATTAACTTGCATTTTTAGTTGTGCCCATCAGTAAATGAAGTTTGCTCCACCTGTTTTAATAAGGCTAACTACTATAAGGAGACTGCCCTTCTTCGGTTGTATTCTGAGTACCTTTCAACCTGATGGGCTCACCTTCCAGCACCCTATCAGTCAATGTTTTGCTGTGATTCATAAGGCTTTCAGAGGCTGATCCCTCAGAAGTAGGCTTCCTATTCCTTCTTAATTTATCTTTAGTCGTGAAATTCTGCTGAAACCTGTTCACCATGGGTGATCCTGCTGATCTTTTAAACACATTGCCACAGATTCCAACATCATAGAAATATGCAAGTCATAACATGATGACAAACTGATAGGTGTATGGTGTTTGAGATTAGGAGTATCCCTAAAGTACAGTTCCACTGGTTTGCTTGCCATGATGCAAAAAGTCAGCTTAGTAGAGATCCGTGAGCAAAAACCTTTAACCAGTCTTGTTAGTATCAACATAACCAAAGTACAAAAAAAAACCAAAAACAAACCCATTACCCCTGAGTAGATTCCAACTCATTGTAACCAGGTAGGACAGAGGAGAACTGCTCCACAGGGTTTCAAGGCTGTCATCTTTACAGAAGCAGACTGCCTCCTCTTTCTCCCATGGAGTGGCTGGTGGGTTCAAACTGCCCATCTTCTGATTATCAATCAAGTGCTTAACCACTGACCATCTCTACATCAATAGGGCTCACTCTCCTAAGTAGTTGTTGTTGTTGTTAAGTGCCATCAAGTCGGTTCCGACCCATAGCAATCCTGTACAGGGTTTCTGAGGGTGTAAATCTTTACAGGAGAAGAAAGCCTCATCTTTCTCCCACGGAGCGGCTGGTAGTTTCGAACCGCTGACCTTAAGGTTCACAGCCTGATTAGTAACCACTACGCTACCAGAGTAGAGTCCACATTAATTGTAACCATGGTTTCTGTTTTATTAAATGGTTTAGTTCAAGAGATTTTAGGCAATTTTTCTTATAACACTCTGGATGGTATTCTTTTCCACAACGTTTTCTATAAATTTCTTCTTTTCCTTAGAGCTATTCTTTGATTATTAGTAGACTGGGCTTCAAGGGAATAGAAAGCTTATTTTTTCTGATACACTGGTCAAAGTACTTAGTAGGTAATAAAAGAGCAATGTAGACCAGAGCAAATAACTTTCATCCTCAAATACCAGCCTATCTCAAAAAGGAAAATCTGATATAATTTAGCACAGGGAGCTCTGGTTATGAGTTGGGCTTCTAACCTCAAGGTCAGCAGTTCAAAACTACCAGCTGTTCTGTGGGAGAAAGATGAGGCTTCCTGTTTCCATAAAGATTTATAACATCGGAAACGCTGTACAGGGTCACTATGAGTCAGACCAACTCCACAGCACATAACCACCAACCACCAATAATCTTCTAAAAAAGAAAAAAAATGGGAACCCTGTTTATAATACATATCAAAAACAGATCAAGATCAGTCATGAAGTACAATAGTATCTGTGATAGAATAATATCCATATGGCTAAAAGGAAGACTAGTTAATACCACTATTATTTTAATTTACGCACCAACCACTAAAGCCTGTAATGATGAAACTGAAGAATTCTACCAACGTCTTCAGTCTGAAATTGATCAAAAATGCAATCAAGATGTATTGCTAATTACTGACAATTGGAATGCAAAGGTTGGAAACAAAGAGAAAGGATCAGTAGTTGGAAAACTTTGTGTTGGTGAGAGAAATGATGCAGGAAATCACATGACAGAATTTTGCAAATTACTTCTTCATTGCAAATACCTTTTTTAAACATAAAAGACAACAATATATATGAACCTCACCAGATACAACACACAGAAATCAAAATGACTACATGTATGCAAAGAAACAGTGGAAAAGCTCCCATTTCATCAGCCAAAACAAGGTCAGGGCAGACTGTGGAACAGACCATCAATTGCTCATATGCAAATTCAGACAGAAGTTGAAGAAAATTGAAACAAGTCTACAAGAGCCAAAATATGACCTTGAATATATTCCCCCTGAATTTATAGATTATTTGAATTATACATTTGATGCATTAGACACTAGAGACCAATGACCAGAAAAGTTGTGGGATGGCATCAAGAACATCATACAAGAAGAAAGCAAAAGAGCATTAAGAAGACAAGAAAGAAAGAAAAAAACAAAATGGAAGTTAGCAGAAGGCTCTGAAACTTGCTCTCCAGCATAGAGATGCCAAAGCAAATAGAAGAAGTGAGGAGGTACAACTGAACAGAAAACTTCAAAGGTCAGCTCAAGAAGACAACATTAAATATTATAAAAAATGTGCATATACATGGAGTTAGAAAACCAAAAAGGAAGAACACACTCAGCATTACCTGAGCTGGGGAAACTGAAGAAAAAATTCAAGCCTTGACTTGCACTACTAAAGAATTCTATGGGTAAAATAGCAAATGATGCAGAAAGCATCAAAAGAAGATGGAGCGGCTGGGGACTTTGGACCCATGGAGGGGATTGGAACCATGGCAGTGAGATGATATACGATGGAATGAATGTAAAACTAGTGTTCTCCCATGTAAACTATCACATAATTCGCAATAAAACATTAAAAAAAAAAAAGAGGAAGATGGAAGGAATACATAGTGTTACTGTACCAAAACCAAATAAATGGTCAATGCTCCACCATTTCATGAAGTAGCATATAATGAAGAGCCAATTAGCCCGAAGGAAGAAATACAAGGTGCATTGAAGTAATTGGCAAAGAACAAGGCTCCAGGAATTGATGGAATACAAACTGAAATCTTTCAACAAAGTGAGGTAGCACTGGAGGCATTCACTCATCTATACCAAGAAATTTGGAGACAACTACCTGGCCAACTGACTGGAAGAGATCTGTGTTTGTGCTCATTCCAAAGAGAGGTGACCCAATGGAATGAAGAAATCATCAGACAATATCAATGATATCCCATGCAAGTGAAATTTTACTAATTGTAATACAGAAATGGCTACAACCATACATTGACGGAGAAATTCCAGAGGTTCAAGATAAAAGAAGACGTGAAACAAGGGCTATCATTGCTGCCATCAGATGAATCTTGGCTGAAAGCAGAGAATATCAGAAGGATGTTTACCTGTGCTTTATTGACTACACAAAGGCTTTGGACTGCGTGGATCATGACAAGCTATGGACAACATTGCAAAGTATAAGTATTCCAGAACACTTAACTGTGCTCATGAGGAACCAGAACATAGACCAAGAGACAGTTGTTTGAACAGAACAAGGGAACACTGAATGGTTTTAAATTAGCAAAGGTGTGAGACAGGGTTGTATTCTTTCACTATACTTATTCAAACTGTATGCTGAGCAAATAATACGAGAAGCTGGGTTCTATGAAGAAAAACGTGGCATCAGGATTGGAGGAAGACTCATTAACAACCTGCGATATGCAGATGATACAACCTTGATCGCTGAAAGTGAAGAGGACTTGAAACATTTACTTATGAAGATTAAAGAGCACAGCCTTCGATATGGATTGCATCTCAATATCAAGAAAACAAAAATCCTCACCACTGGACCAATAAACAACATTCTTATCAATGGAGAAAAGATTGAAGTTGTCAAGGACTTCATTCTTCTTGGATCAACTATCAACACTCGCGGAAGCAGCAGTCAAGAAATCAAATGACGTATTGCATTAGGCAAATCTGCTGCACAGGAACTTTTTAAAGTGTTGAAGAGCAGAGATGTCAGCTTGAGGACTAAGGTGCGCCTAACCCAAGCCATGGTATTTTCAATAACCTCATATGCATGTGAAAGCTGCACAGTGAATAAGGAAGACCGTAGAAGAATTGATGCTTTTGAGTTATGGTGTTGGAGGAGAATATTGAAAGTGCCATGGACTGCCAAAAGAACCAATAGATCTGTTTTGGAAGAAGTGCAGCCAGAGTGCTCCTTGGAGGCCAAGATGGCCAAACTTCATCTCTCATACTTTGGACATATTATCAGGAAGGACCAGTCACTGGAGAAGGATATCATATTTAGTATAGTGGAGGTTCAGAGAAAAAGAGGAAGACCCCCCAGCGAGATGGATTTGGCACAGTGGCAGCAGCAATGGGCTCTGGCGTGGTAACGATTGTGAGGTTGGCCCAGGACCAGACAGTGTTCTGTTCTGTTGTGCACAGGGTCAATATGAGTCGATACTGACTCGATGGCACCTAACAACAACAATTTATAATACATCTATTTAAGAGTTAGACATGTTAACCAGAGTTTCACTTCAAATTATCAAAACGGTGTAGACAAGAATGCCCGTTTGTCGAATTGAGACTTACCTTGGAGTTTTTCCTGTTCATCCCTTCCTCCCCACTGTTAAACATGGTCAATGTGGGCATATGTTCTGTTTTTACCTTGGTTGGTTGGTTGGTTGGTTATGGGCCGTGGAGTCGGTTCCAACTCATAGCAACCCTGTACAGGGTTTCCAAGACTGTAAATCTTTAAGGGAGCAGGAAGCCTCACTTTTCTTCAGCAGAACAGCTGGTAGTTTCAAACTGTTGACCCTGAGGTTAACAGCTTGATTTGGTTAAAATCTCATTTTTGGTTCCAAATGACTTCCACATTTATTCACAAAAGATGATCTTTACAAGTTCCAAGAGCTTTCATACCATCCAACAATAGAATTTACTGTTACTTAGGTCCCATTTATATTGTATTACGTAGTTGAAATTTGTTATTTTTAAGCTCCTAGAAAATTGTAAAGCTAGTAGTCATGGGTTTTAAGAGAAACAAGACTGTTGGCTATTTTCTAAGCACTATGAGATTCCCCATACAACCTCAGCTCTCAGATTAGCAGTTGGACACTTGCTGACTACCAACAAGCTACGGACAATGCTTAACAAAAGCTCCAGTTCTAGGACCAAGGAAACTTTCATGCCCACAGCACACCTATCATTTTTTTCTTTCTTGCACTCTATAATTACAAGGTCCTTTTCCTCTCATTGTGCTTTATTTATTGCCTGCAGGTCTAAGAACAGACTATCGCTTTTCAGTGATGTGTTCCCAGGTGCTGATTCTTCCCGAAGCTGCAATTGGATGTGGATGTTTAGCTGGCTCTACTTTTAGCTGTCCTATACGCTTGTGTGTCACACAATATTTTTTTTAAAGAAAAAACTGAGCAAATTGAAGTAAAAAAAGAAATTAAAGCCATTTGTTCACAGGAATAAGAGTTGTTTTCCTTTTTTTGTACATATGTTCTGAAGTTGGCTGCAGCTCTTTTCTTCTTCATTGTTCAAACATCACTCCTTCCCTCTCTCCCCTTCCAGAGAAAAGCTTTGCTCTGCTCAGGATCTTCTTCAACACAGCCACACTGCAAGGCATCAGGCGCGTGCTCATCTCCTCCATGGGTGCTTCCTTTTCCAAACAACACAGGACATGAGCTCTAATGTCTGCCCTCAGAACAGGCTCGTTTCTTGCCAATGATTTCCCTACCAGGAGAGTCTCCCTCTTCTCCATCTCAGCAACTTCCCACCCAGGCCTCTAGGAGACTCCTTCCTTCTGCATCCCCTGAAATTGCACTCAAGGAACTTGTCTCTCCCACCACACGTGACTCCTCATGAATCCTACTAGGTCACACCCCTGCCTGAATACTACCTAAGCAGTAGTACCAAATGTATATTTAGCATGCAGATCTGAATCTTCAGAAGAGCCTCTTCATATGGTGGTGGTGGTGGTGTGTCATGGAGTCAATTCCAACTCATAACGACCCTGTATAGGGCTTTCAAGGCCGTCAATGTTTGCGGGAGCAGAAAGCCTCCTTTTCTCCCATGGAGCAGATGGCAGATTAGAACTGCTGACCTTGAGTTAGCAGTCCAGTTCATAATCTACTCCGATGCCCGGGCTCCTTCACCTGACGTAACTCAAGCTAAAGAAGCTGACTCATATTTAGATTCATTTGCTGGAAAGGATGAGATCTTGTTTATCCAGTGTCCTAGTAGTGCCATGGGTTAAGCGTTGTTGTTGCTGTTAGGAACTGTTGAGTTGGGTCCAACTCATAGCAACTCATAAACACAGAACGAAACTCTTGCTAGTCCTGCGTCATTCTCAAAAGTGCTGTTCTACTTCAACCTGGTGCCGCTGCCACTGTGCCAAAACCTTTCATTGGGGCTTTCCTTTTTTTAACTGACCGTCCACTTTC
>NW_006408839.1:970485-977662 GCF_000296735.1 Chrysochloris asiatica | reverse complement strand
CATTCTCATGGTCAACTCTACCATAAGGAGGCAGCTCTTACCCAGGGATATTTTGAGTGCCCTCCCATCTGATGGGCTCATCTTCTGGCACTACATCTGACAATTTCCCACTGCCTGCTATTGACAAGGTTTTTTCAGTGGCTAATTATTCAGAAGCCATCTGCACCTCCTTCTTCCTAGTCTGTCATAGTCTGGACGCTCAGATGAACCCTCTCCACCATATGAGTCACACTGCTGTGAAGTGTCATCGAGTCAGTTCCGACTCACAGCAACCCTGTATAAGGTCTCCAAGGAGTCGCTGGTGGGTTTGAACCTTCATCCTTATGGTTCAAACCAAACTTGCAGGCCAGTGCATATCCTACAGCGCCACACCAGGACTCTGCTACTAGAGCGCTTTATATATACCTTTTGTTGTTGTTGTTGTTGTTGTTGTTGTTAGGTACCACTGAACTGGTTCTGACTCATAGTGACCCTGTGCACAATAGAATGAAACCCTGCCCAGCCCTGCACCATCCTCACAATTGTTGCTAAGCTTGAGCCCACTGCTGCTGCCACTGTGCCAATCTGTCTCTTTGGGGATCGGCCCCTTTTTTGCTGACCCTCCACTTTACCAAGCATGATGTCCTTCTCCAGGGACTGGTCCCTCTTGATAATATGGCTAAAGTAGCCTGGCTTCTAAGAAGTATTCTGGCCATACTTCTTCCAGCTCAGATTTGTTTGTTCTTCTGACAGTCCACGGTACTTCCAATATCCTTCTCCAAACCCTAAATCAAATGCATTCATTCTGCTAAGGTCTTCCTTATTCATTGTCCAACCTTCACATGTATAGGAAGCTGTTTGAAAATACCATGGCTTGGGTCCTCAAACTGGTATCTTTGCTCTGAATGGTAGTGATGATTCCACAATATGATTGATGGTCCACATTTTTACAAAAATAACACGTGCTCTCTGCGGTTGTTTGCCAACGGTGTCCACCCCCTCGCCCCCACCGAGCATTTTCATGAGTACTGCTATGCTGACATTTTTATACGTTCTTGTAAAAATAAATAATTAGCAGAGTGTGCTTATAAAAATATCTCACAGGGAGGGCACAGCTAACATACAAACATAGAATGTGCACACTATTTCTGTACAAATACAGTAGCGGTTTCATTGGACTGTGTAAGTGAGAAAATGTTGAGTTGTCAAATGATGTGTTACCTATATTTCTGCAGTAAAAACTTTCAAAACAGATTTGCAATGTCTCATGGAGTCCATACTTTTTGGAATCATGAGATCATCTTGGAATCGTATACCAAAAATCTCCCCTCAAGTGTTCTTGAAATCAAATAGTTGAGTTTCACTAGTGAAGAATGTTTGCTAGAGCACTGTGCTCTTAAAAGATTTATATGCATGGGATCAAACTGACAACAACAACTTGAAAGATTACATAGGAACCCTGGGGGGCAGTGAGTTTACCTTCACTGGGGAGGGATTACTCCAAAATCGGGTCATAATGGTTTGCAACTTGAAGAACATAATATTACGGAGTGGCGCATGTAGAAGCTATTGAATTGCTGTCTTCTGCAGCTGTGTATATTCTCAACAATATTAGAAAATGCAATAAAGACTTAGTATTCCGGAAAAAGATAGAAGGCCTATAAATGCTTCAGAATTACTGTTTATAGACTAAGGAAATGCCAGCATCTGTTTTGACATCTTTCTGGAGTTGGCAGATGAATTTTCTTAGCAGTTTCCTACCAGGAATTGTTGATATTTGAAATGTTACATAAAAACCGTGAAGGTATGTGTTTCAAAGCTTGGCTTAATTGTCAAAATGGGAACGAAAATGAGACGTATTTAAATTTTAGATGTGAATTTGACTCTTTAGAGCAGGGGCAGGGAACATTTTCCTACCAAAATCTGTACCATCATTTGTGGGCCATACAAAATTATGAGCTTCACCTGCTATATTTGGTCAAATTAAATTTGACCAAATTTAATTAATTCATCCCTAATGTGATGGCTGAGGAGCGTAGTGGTTACGAGTCGGACTGCTAAACTCAAGGTCAGCTAGTTCGAAACTACCAGGGTTCCGCAGGAGAAAGATGAGGCGTTCTGCTCCCATAAAGACTGATAGCCTTGGAAACCCTATACAGGGTCACTATAGGTCAGAACCGACTCTACCACCATCACCACCAATGTGATGGCTGGAGTCCTGGTGTGACGCTGTGGGTTAATGTGTGGACTGCAAAGTCGGTTTGAACTGCAAGGTCGGTGGTTCAAGCTCTCCACAGAAACCTTATACAGGGTCACTATGGGTCAGAACCAACTTGACAGCACCGAATAACACCAACAATGTGATGGCTGGAACTGCGGTTGCCTCGGCAGGATCAGACCCTGCCTTGGCCAGGTGGACAGTCCCCATCTCTGCTTTAGATGAATAATCAGTTAGCACTAGCAATACAGTGTCCCTTTTTTTGTTGTGTTTTGAGCCCTGGTGGCACTGAAGGATAAGCACTGAACTATTTACTGCAAAGCTGGAGGTGGAAAACCAGCAGCCATGGAGAAAGAGGAGTTTCTGTGCTCCAGTAAAGATTTATAATCTTGGAATCCTAGATGGGGTCCTGTGGTAGTGCTGTAGGATAAGCACTGGACTGCTAACTCCCAAACCCACCAGCCACTCCTTAAAAACCCTATACAGGGTCTCTGTGGGTGGGAACTGACTCCATAGCACTTAACAACAACAAATTGACTCTATGGCAGTGGTTTGGGTAGGTTGAAACAATATCTTATGATTTCTGAATTGAGCTATTTTTAAATTCTTGAACTCATTGGGATTTCAGCATCTCTTAAGATTCAAAAATGTTTGTACTACATGTTTTCAAATACAACCATCTCATTCCAAAGCAAGGTTCTATACAAAGTCTATACAAATGTGTCATTCGATCAGCCTAGACCTGGATACTATTTGATCTTGAATTAAATATGGAAAAGTTCCACCCCTCTGTGTCTACTTGGGTAGAACAAGCCTAAAATCTCAACTTACTTTTTATCATTTTGGTCAAGTTAATACTTTAAACTCCTTGCGAGAAAAATTACCCTAACAATCCCCATCTTGCTTGGGGACGCCAGGGGACAAGCTCCAGGGCTCAGTCAGAAATGTTCATGCATTGTCTTCTGTCTGGGGAGATTTGGGAGATGTGGGTATTCCATTTTTCAGAAAGGTAAACTGAAAAACTGAGTTTCTGCATGCACTGCATGAGATCAATGAGCTACCCTCAGAGTGGGTCTGACTCCTCGTTTATGACTCCTCGTTTACTCCCCACCAGCCCCCCTCAGGCCTGGGATCTAAGTAAATGGGAGGTGGCTCAGGGAACAGCCATTTTCTCTTCTCTCCTACATCCAGGTCATGGCCTCTCTGATACCCACTGTCACCTTGGCCCCCACTGTACTTCACAGAAACCTCCCCAACCCCTGGCTCTTCCCTGAGACTCTAACAGCCCATTGCTTTCACTAACCCAGGGCTCAGATAGACACCCCACCTTCCACCCGATTCCCCATCTTGAAGGGACTTACCTTCCTCCAGGCTCCCAGGAGCATGTCCATCTCCTTTCCCAGCTCTCTCTGTGGGAGCCCTGCCCCATGGAGTTACCTTCCTTCTCTCTGCTTTGCTGTGCTCCCCCCTCAGCTCACTCTCGCCTGTGTTGGAGGGTGTCTTGTGTCCTCTCCTCCACCTCATCCCCCAGCACTGTGGTTCCCAGCCCTCCATGTCTGTGTCCAACAACAATGTGGTGCACGGTCCCTTAACTCCTATGACATCACCTCAAACATCTCATACCCTCCTCAGTGGTGTTTTTGCTCAGGAAGGTTCCACCCTGGAAGGTCCAGCTCTGAGATTCTCCCCTCTGAAAACCACCCCTTCCTGGGCCTTGTGATGCCCTGGTGCCGCACACCCAGTCTTCTGATTCCTTCATGTTCTCCAGCGCTCAGCCTCTCAGGATGCACCTGTCTCCGTGTACCATCTGCCCCTTGAATCACTTGTCAGCTGTAGACCCTGAAGGTCTAGCTCCCACCTCCCCTGAGAATCCTCCTCACCTGGGTCAAATAAAAACAAACCCAGACTGTTTAGGAGACACTTCATGGGGTGGGAGAGAGAAAAGGGAAGGAGAGCAGCTAATGCAATAGGGCGAAAACTAGACCAAAAGACCAACAAACACCTCAAAGTGTGACAGAAATGCGTTTTCTTTTCTATAAACTCCGAGTAAGGCAAGTGAGGGAATCCAGCTGTGGGAAGGGGTGAAAAAGTGCTGTTACCATCACAAGATAAGCCAGAGCACGTCCTGCGCCAACGCCAGCCTGTGCTCTGAGTGGGATCTTTAAGCTGCTGTTTTTGTTAAGCGCTGTCCAATCAGTTCTGACTTATAGTGACCTTGTATGGGGAGACTTCCCAGCAGTGATTGGTGGGTTTAAACAACCAACCTTGAAGTTAACAAGCTAGTGGGGGACCAAAGTTGAGCGAGGTGGGAGAATGAGAGCCATTTAACCCTGGTTTGGTTCACTTGTTTCTGATTGATCAGTGGGGCCAAGTAGTCCCATTGTTCATTTATGAGGCAAAAATGGGAATTTGGGTCTGGGTCTGGCCTTGGATAAACCACAAGCCCCTCGAGTCTAACTTCAGTTTTGCGGGTGGTAGCTATTTTCCTGAACACAGAGGTGGGGAGACTTTGTTGACCATCACTGTTTCCCAGGATACCCAGGGCTCAGGTGCAAGTCAAAATTATTACCTGTCTTGGTCTACTCTCCCTGCCAACCGAGGCATAAGCAATGCTAAGTCTGTCTGGAAGAAGTAAACAAATGCTGCCTGAGCCATTCCAGATGCAGTTCTCCTTTCAGTCCCCACTTCACTGTCCTCGCCCTCATCCCTGCTGAGAGCACCTTCCAACTCACCATGGTGTTATTGTGGTTGTGTACCATCGAGTTGAGTAGAACTTTCCCATAGGATATCCTAGCCTGGACGTGTAATGAGGAGGGACAGTTCCTAGAGAAGGACAACACTCAACAAGATGGACAGACACAATGACTGCAACAATGGACTGAGCCATAGCAGGATGATGTAGGACCAGGCAGATGGGGGTTTTCTGTTGTTCATGGGGGTGGGGCTGGGTCACTATGAGTTAGAACTGACTTGATGGCACCCAACAACAACAACAATCTTTATGGAATCAGACTGCCATGTCCCTCCTCCACAGAGCCTCTGGGTGGATTCAAACCATCAACCTTTGATTTTGCAGTCGAGCACTTAACCATGCATGACACCACCAGGATGCCTTACACTGTTGTTCTAAGAAGTATGGGCCTCTATTTTCACTCCCATCCCACCTGCTCACTAGATGTGCACCCTGCCCAGTTCATGAAATGAAAGGAGCCATCAACTATGAACTGCTTCAGTGTTCATACAAGTGTCACCAAACTAGAGCGCTAGTCTTTGTCCTTGTGTCTTCCTGTCTGTGATGGAGGTGGGCACTGTCCTGCTCATTTCCAGGGCTTATCCCATCTCCCTCAGAGTCACAAATCAAGGACACAGTGTGAACCACATGTGGTTCCAGGTTCGTCAACATCTCAGGAGGAAAGTAACACTGAACGCCCTACCCATTTTCCCATCATTCCCTCTTCTGCAAAATTGAGGACTCACTAGGCTTGATCTTTGGGTAGTCTCCAACTCCACATGTGATGCCCAAACCTACAAGGCTAATGAATGCTCTGAGAGGTCAGGAGGAAGTATTCTTTCAAATAACTTTAGCTATGAATACATTTTGGTAGAAAGATGAAGCAATACATCCTTTGGATTGTTGTAGCTATGATGAACTGTATGGTAGCCTTGAAGGCACCATGGGTGAAGGACTGGACTGCTAACTGAGAGGACAGTGGTTTGAACCTTGCAGCCACTCTGCAGGAAGACGATGGGGCTGTCTGCTTCTGTACACAGTTACAGCGGGGGACACCCAGGGAGCAGCTGGGCTCTGGCCTATAAGACTGCTGAGGAAGAGTCTACTCAGTAGCACCGGACTTCGTCTCCTGTTGCTGTCTGTAGGAGGGACCCCTGGTGGTGTAGTGGGTTAAGCATTGGGGTGCTAAGCAAAAGGTCAACAGTTCAAATCCACAAGCAGCTGCACAAGAGAAAGGTGAGTCTGTCTGATCCTATGAATCCTGACAGCCTAGGAAACCCTTTCTCTGGGTAACATGCATTGGACAGTATTGGGGTGGGATGCGTATTGGGTCTGGGTGACACCAAAGGTGTGCACTTGACCACTAACCTTGAAGTTTGGTGGTTGAAACTCACCCAGCAGAGCCAAGAAACACCCAGAAAGAAAACCCTTGAGTAGAAATGGAATCATTGACAATGAATTTGGTTTGGGTTGTCCTGTATGTATCAGTGGTAACACTTTTATCAAATGCTTATCGGTCAGTTTGTGGTGCTGTGGTGGCTTGCATGTTTCATTGATTCTGGAAGCTATAACACCAGTATTTAAAATAGCAGCAGGGTCACCCACAGTGGACAGGTGTCAGCTAAGCTTCCACAAAGGCAGACTAGAAAAAAGGAGAGCTGGACTACTGCCATACATGTAGTCAATGAAAACCTTATGAAAAGCAGTGGGATACTCTCAGCACCAGAATAATGACTAGTGAAACATGATGAAGACCACCACAGTATTGTCAGATACAGGGCCAGAGGATGAGGCTTCAGATGACACTGGGGAAGAGCTGCCTCCTCAAAGTAGAGTTGACCATAATAATGCAAATGAAGTTCAGCCCGCGGGACCTTCATTTGCAGATGGGGCACAACTCAGAATGAAGAGAAACAGCTGTAAAGATCCATTAAATATCGGAACATAGAATGTACAAAGTATATAACTCTAGGAAAATTGGAAATTGTCAAACATGAAATGGAACGCATAAACATCAATATCCTAGGCATGAGTGAGCTGAAATGGACTGGCATTGGCCATTTTGATTCTGACATAGTTTACTATGCTGGGAATGAAAATTTGAACAGGAATGACATCACATTCATCATCAAAATAAAAAAAAAGAACATATCAAGATCTGTCTTGAAATAAAATGCTGTCTGTGATAGGATAATATCCATACACCTACAAGGAAGACCTGCCACTCATCTGTCAGTTTGTTGTACTGC
>NW_006408839.1:958214-964929 GCF_000296735.1 Chrysochloris asiatica | reverse complement strand
CTTTTGATTGTGTGGATCCTGATGAGCTATGGACAACATTGAAAAGTATGAGTATTCTGGAACACTTCATTGACTCATGAGGAAACTGTTCATAGACCAAGAGGGCAGTTGTGCGAACTGAATAAGGAAACGCTGAGGGCTTTAAAATAAGGAGAGTTGTGCGTCAGGGTTGTATTATTTCACTATACGTATTCAACCTGTAGCTGAGCAAATAATTTGAGAAGCTGGATTATATGAAGAGAAACGTGGCATCAGGCTTGGGGGAAGACCAATTAACAACCTGCAACATGCAGCTGATACAACCTTGCTTGCTGAAAACAAAGAGGACTTAAAATACTTACTGATGAAGATCAAAAACCACAGTCTTCAGTATAAGTTGCAACTTAATGTAAAGAAAACAAAATTCCTCACCACTGGACCAGTAACATCATGATAAATGGAGAAAAGATTGAAATTGTCAAAGACTTCATTTGAAAAGACCCACTGTGACCACTCACGGAAACAGTAGTCAAGAAATCAAAGGATGTATTACATTAGGCAAATCCGCTGCCCTAGACCTCTTGAAAGTGTTGAAGAGTAAAAATGTCAATTTGAGAATTAATGTGTGTCTGGTCCAAGCCATGGTATTTTTAATAGCCTTATATACAGGTTTAAGTTAGACAGAAGGAGTTCTGGTAGTGTAGTGGTTACGAATCAGGCTGAGAACCACAAGATCAGCAGTCCAAAACTACCAGCTGTTTCACAGGAGAAAGATGAGGCATTCTGCTCCTGGGAAGATTTATAGCCTCGGAAACCGTCTTCAGGGTCGCTATGAGTCGGAACCGACTCCACGGCACACAGTCGCCTCCAAGTTGGACAGTGAATAAGGAAGACTATGGAAGAATTGGTGCATTTTAATTGTGTTGGAGAAGATTATTAAAAGTACCATGGAGTGCCTGAAGAACAAACAAATGTGTGTTGAATGAAGAAGCCAGAAGAGAAGTAAGGATGATCAAAGTTCCTCTCTCATACTTTGAACACATTATCAGGAGGACCCAATCCCTGGAGCAGAATATTATGCTTGGTAAAGTCAATGAAAAAGAGGAAGACTGCCCCACCCCACCCCCACAATGAGATTGGCACAGTGGCAGAGCAATGAGCTCAAGCAGAATGATTGTGAGGATGGCATAGGACCGGTTAGTGTTTTGTTCTGTCGTGTATAGGATTGCTATGAGTTGGAACCAATTCAACAACACCTAAGCACCACAACAGGGGCAGGGTAAGTTTACAGCCGAGAGACCTGGCAAATGCTACTTCAAGCAGTGACCAAGGTCAACATCAAGGGTTGTAATGTATTATCCTGGAAAGGTCTCTTTACCTCCATCATCATCCTCCCCCAAACCCATCACCCTAGTCTAATCATGAGAAAAACACCAGTCATTTCCTTTGATGGACCTTCTGATAAACACCTAACCAGGATTCCTTAACGCCTCCAAGGTCATCAAACTCCAGTAAAGTTGGAGAAATTTGCACAGCCCAGAGAAGTCTAAGGAAATGTGATGGCTCAGTGTGATGTGTGACCCAAGGGGAACTCTGGGTACAGAAAAAGGATTATTAGCTAAAAAAAAAGTAAGGCAATCTGAATAAAGTCTAGTCTTTAGTCAATCAGAGAGCAAGACAAAAATAATGGAATGGAATATCAGTCTTGGTTTAGCTCTATAGAATTAGCAAAGTTGGTTTGAACCACAAGGTTGGTGATTCAAATTCACCAGCTGCTCCTCAGAAATCCTATTCAGGGTCACTATGAATCTGACCAGACTCAATGGCACTTAACAATAACGACATCAGGGAATAAAAGTTTTGGCACTGAAACTATCAAAAATATACATTACCAGCATGAAAAATGGTGAGGGAGAGGCTCCCAGCTATTGCATAAAACTGGGGAACAGACCAGCCTGCGGTGTCATTTAGGGAGAATTTTCATCAAGTCCGGGGAAGCATTCTTGAAATATTAACATCCTCATTCCTAAGGGAAGTTAAATCACCCTTTAAGCTCCTAATGTATCCGGGAGGAGCAGGGCCTTTTCCTACAGGGTTGAGGAAACCAGTGAACATCCATCCTGGATGTAATCAGGACCCCTCGGGTGCATTCTAGCCACTGTGTTCAATATTGTGGACTTTGAGCATTGATGAAGCAGCCTACCGCTGTGGACAAGAGCAGAGATGCAGCCAAATTGTTCCCTGGGAGGCCCCTGGCACCATCAGCTTCACCTGAGGGACCTCCTGGAGTCCACCAGCCAGTTTACTTCTAAATGGAGGTGTGTGTGCAGTAGTTAAGTCCTCAACAGCTAACCAACTGGTCTGCTCCAGAAAACAGACCTGTTCGCCTGAGAACGCAGATATGGCAGTCAACCTCATGAGGTAGAGATGACAGCCTTGGAGATGATGGGGGAGTTCTATTCTGCCCTATAGAGTGACTATAAATCAGGATCAACTTGGTAGCAACAGGGTTTCCCACAAAGGTGGGAATATAAAGATGTGTTTAACTCAACAAGATTCATTACTGAACATGGGATTTCCCCCCAACACTTTCTAAAATTGTTTCTGTAAATCGTATCGTATAGAAATGTATACTGGAATGAAGTCTGTGCTCCTCAATGCTTCTCTAATATACTGTCACAAATCTGAAGTTCGCTTTATCAATACAAGCATGTTGCCATGTCTACTCAGGTCTTTATCACAATGCCCAGAGCCATCAGACCAACATTTCCAATCTCATTCTTACTTTCTGTAATTATTCAACTGCCATATGTTCTGTCTTGGTTGGTTGTGAGTAATTTATCTTTATTTTCTCCTGAGGACATCTATGAATAGTATTAAAACAGGCTGAAATGTTTATCAGTGAAGTATGCTCAGAACCACAGGGGTCACCGGAAACCTCCCTTTCAGCAGATCTACTTCTCAATGGGGCGTCTTGAACTGCAGCTAACCCACACAGAGAAAGGAGTGGGAGCTGTGGGTGGAAGGCAGAGCTCCATACAAAGCCAGAGAACAAGAATGTCAAAGCCCGCCACTGTCCCTCACCTCCTGCCCGACTGGAGGCAGCAGCTTCCAAGTGCATAGCGGCAGACCACAGAGTCAACATCTCCCACAGCATGCTCTGGATGCCAGTGGAGAGCCAAACATCCATCCCATCAGGAGGAGGGAAAAGAAAAAGGTATTTTATTAAATGTCAGCCCTTCCAATGTTTTCTACGACAAGGAAAGTAAAGCAGTTGCCATGGACTCAACTCTGACCCCTGGTGACAGCATGGACAGCAGTGTGAAGCATGGCCCTGGCTTGTGCCATCCTCAGGACCACTGGTAGGTTGGAAGTTTATCACTATGGGCCATTGCGTCATTCCACCTCCATGAGAGGTCTCGTCATTTTTCTCTGGCCTCCACTTTACACAAGCCTGTCATCCTTTCTTGACTGGTATTTCTCCATGCATCCAAAGTGAGTGAGACAAAGGCTCATCATCCTTGCTTACAGCTGTAGTTGGTCTAAGACGAATCTCTTCATTCTTTTAGCAGTACTCGCAATACTATCTCTAACTGGACATTATAAACGTTCAAAAATATTCATTATGGAAGAGTCTGTGAAAATTCTAAACAAGTGTTTATTTTTCAGACATAACTACATTACTACAGATCAGACAGTGGGTTTCTAGGTCGATAGCATGGCAAGGCAGCCATACAATTGGTGAAGTGGGTGCAAGAATGCTGTGAGACCCAGAAATCACAATAAAGTTGGTCGACCAGCAATCCGAAGGACTCTTGATTCTTCAGTAGGTCTGTGCCTATGCTTTTAGTATCACCTCCACCAAAGATCATACAGTGATTGAAAAAATCTGAACACTAAGGGTCTCACACAACCAATCACCATCTCTCAGCTTCCTCGGCATGAATCATCCCAATTCCAAACACACAAGTTGTTTCCAGAATTCCACAATATCACTCCAATGAGGGTCCATGGGAAATGTCTGGGAAAGGACTTTATGGCCACATTAATATTCTTCAACTCTATCAAATACTATCAACCTAAGAACTCTTTAAGTTGTTGTTGTTAGGTGCCATTGAGTCGGTACCAACTCATAGAGACCTTACGCACAGCAGAATGAAACACTGCCCAATCCTGGGCCAACTTGAGTCCATCGATGCTGCCACTTGGCAAATCCATCTCTTTGGGGGTCTTCCTCTTTTTCTATGACCCTCCACCTTACCAAACATGATATCCTTCTCCAGCGACCCCTCCTGACAATATGTCTGAAGTGTGAGAGATGAAGCTTGGTCATCTTGGCTTTCAAGGAGCACTCTGGCTGCACTTCTTCAACACAGATCTGTTGGTTCTTTTGGCAGCCCATGGCACTTTCAATATTCTCCTCCAACACCATAACTCAAAAGCATCAATTCTTCTACAGTCTTCTTTATTCACTGTCCAGATTTCACATGCATATGAGGTTATTGAAAATACCATGGCTTGGGTCAGGCTCACCTCAGTCCTCAAGCTGACATCTTTGCTCTTCAACAATTTAAAAAGGTCTTGTGCAGCAGATTTGGGGTTATTCTCAGATAAAGTCCCTATTATCTTGAATTAAAACATTTTCATCATTCACATTCAAATGTGAGATGCTCATATTTCTAAACTTCTTCAAATGTAGGTGGCATTTATATACATATATATGGGGGGGTTAATCTCAAAAAATAATTGTTATGCTGAAGAGAATGGATGAAATTCGATGATCGTTGCTCATAATGCAATGTCTTAGAGCATTGGGGTATTTTCAAAGACCAGAAGGATAAGTTATTAGTATTCATCCAAATGATCAAGACCTCTTAATTCAGCATCACAATAGATCCCTCTATGAGATGTGGGCTGCAATGCTTGTTTCTTCTCCTTACATTCAGTTTGTTGGTTTTCGTTGTTGTTGTTGTTAAACTCCTGGGGGGAAATGAACTACTCAGTCAGGAGAGTTTGAGGGAGGCACCAGGATGTTAGCACCCAAGCTGTTTCCTCAGGGCTCATCATGTCATCATGGTTTTATGTGCTCACTTAGATTTGCCCCAGGTCATCTGCTATACTGAGAACTTGTCTATTAACTGAGTGAGACGACAGGCTATTTTTATAATTCTGTCAGGTGTTTTCCAAGAGCAGCTAAACATTATTTATTATAATGTCAAAGAATAAGAACACATACTCTGTTCAAAGTCAAGAGATTTACTGAAGGATTATTACAACTTTCAGTTGGGCAACAATTTGTAAAACTACACATTGTTGTAAGATACAGAAAATAATAAGACTTTGTAGGTAGTAGAAGTTTAGGAAAACACTGACCATTAGTCGTACATTAGTAAATATAAGACATACATTAGTTAATCTATGAATGTCCTGTCCTGGAGCCAGCCTATGTTAACATTATTATGAAAATAGTTTTACTTATCTTTCAAGCATTTGTTGTTGGTGGTGTTGTTGAATGCTGTAGAATCAGTTCTGACTAATAGACATGCTGTATAGGGCTTCCAATGAGTGACTGGTAGATTTGAATCACTGATCTTGCTGTGAGCAGCCCAGTGCGTATCCTACAGTGCTACACTTTGATTCAAGGATAGGGGCAGGTTATACAAAAACATTTCTACTGAGTGGAGCTTGGGGTAGACCTCCTTTCCTCTTTATATTCTGAGTCAGTGCAGACTAACCCATTGCTTTGAGCTTGACTGGAATGCTTCTTGTTTTTTTTTTGTTCTGAACAAAGTAGAGTTCATCTGTCACTCAGGCAGAAGAAGCTTCTTGTATGCCCAACACCTAGATTTTGGGGACACTTTCACAATTCCTCATTTTGATCAAGAATTTGTATAGAAACCCATTGATTGTATTTAGAGTACGTCTTTTATGTTTTCCTATGTCTTCCAGATGGATGCCTATTGTGGAGGTAGACTTTCAAGACCCCAGTTACTATCTGTGAAGGGTAGTGAGACACCATATGTTTTGCTTTTGCCATGCCATAGTGTGGCACCCCACTTCTGTGACATTTATAGGAAAGTGCAGGTGAGAGCAAGGCCAAATTAGTGAGAACATGGCAGAGAGGACTGCTACCCAATGTGACTTCCCTGAGCAATACAAGTATCTTCAAATCACATCATTCTTTACATAGCAAGTGGCTTTGTATGGTGAGTACAAACATTTGGTATACATTTCATAAAACACTTCAGAACACTCAAACTTGCAGATACTAGCCGTTTGACCTAGCCTCAATGGCTTGATAATCTGAACTCGACTAGGGGAAGATTAAAAAAAATTTTTTTTTTTTTTATAAAGGAAACAAGGGTAAATTGCTACAATTTGATTAATTTGACCTATACTCATGGAGTAAATACCAACAGAGACGGAAGGAGTCTTCACATAAGTATCAATGCTGACACAAGAAGGCATGCAGAGGATAGGTCTCTTGTGATACAATAGTGAATAATTGTTATCAGGACTGATTGTGAGGGTTGGAAATATAAGGTAGATGTTTTGTAGCAAGGAGGGGAGTGATTAACTTTGCAGTCTAGGAGTGGAGATCCCTGGAACCATGAAGGGAGAAGAGCAGAGAGCGGGACCGTACCCAGAGAAGCAGTGATGCCTGAGATGGAGGCAGAGACGATGACTTGGAGAGATGGAGCAGTTGGGGACTTTAGATCCAGAGAGGGAGAGGGAC
>NW_006408839.1:955294-956364 GCF_000296735.1 Chrysochloris asiatica | reverse complement strand
TAAAAAAAAAAAAAACACTCAACAAAGTAGGAATTGAAGGAAAATTCCTCAATATAATCAAGAGCATATATTATCTCAATGGAGAGAAACTGAAAGCTTTCCCTCTGCAAATGGGAACCAGACAAGGATGTCCTTTATGACTACTCCTATTCAATATTGTTTTGGAAGCCTTAGCCAAAACTATACAGCAAGATAGAGAAATTAAAGGCATCCAAATTGGCAAAGAAGAAATAAAACTCTCTCTACTTGCAAATGATATGATCCTATACATAGAAAACCACAAAGACTCAGTAAAAAAAGCTACTAGACATCATTGGAAGATTCAGTAAAGTGGCAGGGTATAAGATCAACATACAAAAATCAGTTGGATTCCTCTATAGTAACAATAACAGCACTGAAAAGGACATTAGGAAAGCAATACCATTTACAATAACTGCCCAAAGGATGAAATATTTAGGAATAAACGTATGCAGAGAAACAAAGGACTTATACAAAGAAAATTACAAAACGCTAGCACAAGAAACTTAAAGAGACTTACAGAAGTGGAAGAATATTCCTTGTTCCTGGATAGGAAGACTCAATATCATGAAAATGTCACTACTGCCCAAAGCAATTTACACATACAATGCAATCCCAATCCAGATTCCAACAACATTCTTCAAAGAGATGTAAAGGACAATGACAAATGTTATACAGAAAGGAAAGAGTCCCAGGATAAGCAAAGCACCACTTAAGAAAAAGAATAAGGTTGGAGGCCACACACTCCCCGATTTCAAAATTTACTACATGGCTACAGTGGTCAAAACAGCCTGGTACTGATATAATGAAGGATACATTAATCAATGGACCAGAATTGAGAATTCAGAAATTAACCCATTTACATATAGCCAACTGATTTTCAACAAAATGCCTAGGTATATTGCATGGGAGGAAATAATCTCTTTAATAGATGTGCTGGCAGAACTGGAAACGATATGCAAAATTTTGAAACAAGATCTTTACCTCATGTCCTACACAAAAACCAACTCAGCATGGATTAAAGACCTAAATGTGAATCCCAAAATTATGAA
>NW_006408839.1:931922-939764 GCF_000296735.1 Chrysochloris asiatica | reverse complement strand
CCAGGCTGGTGAAAGGAAATGGGGATAAGACTCTTGTGGTACAATAGTGAATAATTGCCATCAGGACTGACTGTGAGGGTCAGAAATGTAGAGGTAGATGTTTTTTGACAAAAGGAGGGGAGTGATTGATTTTGCAGCCCAGGAGCGGAGTTCCCGGGGACCATCAAGTGAGAAGAGGGGAGAGCGGGACCCTACCCAGAGAGGCAGTGATGCCAGGGATGGAGACAGAGACAATGACGTGGACAGATGGAGCGGCTGGAGACACTAGACTCAGGGAGGGTGAACGGCTGTGTGCTGATGGCCAGGGCTGGGGGGAGGGGGGAGGTAGCCTGTGGGGTATACCCTTTGGTTATTTGATGATGCATGGAGGGGATTGTAATCATTGCAATGAAACAAAATACGATGGGATGAATGTAAAACTGACGTTATCCCATGTAAACCCACATAATTCACAATTTTTAAAAAGTGATTTGAAAAACCTCAGAAACAGTTCATGGTGATGACTAAACAACATGATAAATATAATTGTCACTGTACTGTATAAAGGAAGGCTATTGGGTAGATAGGGATGGGCACTTAGACATAGGCTACCTAAAATGAGGGGGCGATAAAGGCATGAAGTGACTGGCTTACAAGCTTTCAAGAGGGAGTTTAGTTTACAAGGGGGATGATAGAATCTCCACTGAATAGTTTTCATATTGTCTAGTAGAAAAGAGGGTCTGGTAGAAAAGAGATGGGGACAAGATTTTCTTATGATTCAATAGTGACCGATTATTATTATGACTAATTACGACTATCACAATTGTGTAGAAGTTTTATAACAAAATGTGGAAGTAGCTAATCTTACAGTTCAGAAACAAAGGACCCTTGAAGGGAGAAGAGCACAAGTGGAATGAGTGACCTTATCCAGAGAAGCAGTGACACTAGAGTTTGAGGCAGAGATGGGGACATGGAGAGAGGGAGCAGCTGAGGATTCTAGATCCATAGGAAGAGAGGGACTAAGAGATGGTGGCCAGGAGGCAGACTTGAAAAATGTGCCCTTTGGTTGTGTAAATTATTATATATACCTGAGTGGTTTTTTGTTTTTTTTAAAAAGAGCTAAAATGAATAGAAAGAAATACTGTTAACTGATGGTACATGGAGGGGATTATAATCATTGTAATGAAACAAGGTGTATGATTTGTTGAATGTAAAACTGATGATCTGCCCTGTAAACTTTCAATCAATTCACAATAAAAACTTACAAAAAAATTTTTTTAATTACGTTTCTTCTAAGGAATTATAGTGAGTGGCAATCATCCTAGCCTAGTCTGAACTCTCTAGTTTGGCATAGGAGACACTTCCATATTTATTAATATAATTTGCTACATTAGCTGCCAGGGCATGCATCCAAAATGTTGAGAGGTTTGTGTAAGAGACTAGAAAATCATTTTGACAATCAGGATCATAAGGGGCCTAAGTAGCGTTAGAGCAATGTATTTGTTCTGATTAAGGTTCAGCTGAAACATGGTACTTGAGGCTGAGCTAATAGCCCAGGTGGATGCCACTGTCTAGAATGCATGGCTCATTTTAAAACGATGTTAAGATCACTGCTAGAGATCAAACGGGTAACATTCTATCAAAATCACAGATGAGAAGACAAGGAGAATGAGAAAGCAGATGCATGGAGGTGGAGAACCAGCAAGGAAACAGAGGGCTGACCCGCTGCGGGATTTACAAGCAGTGTCAACAACATTGTGTATGCGGTGGTCATCGAGAAAACTAATGCGCTATGTACAGTTTCACCTAAAGCACAATGGAATGTTTTTGTGGTTTTTTGTTTCTTTTTATCAACTGGAAATTTTAAAAAATGATCTTAATAGGAGGTAACTACCCCCCAAGTAATAAATAACCAACAACAACAACAACAAAAATCCCAGTTCCATAAATCAATTCTGTCTGACAGGAACCCTATAGGACAGGGTATAGGGTTTCCAAGCCTATAATCATACAAAAGCAGATTGCCGTATCTTCCTTCTGCAGTGCATTAGCTGGTGAGTTCAAAAACTGTAAGTATAGGAGAAACCAATGAATATGAATTTTTATGTTCAGATTGAGGAGGGAATGGTAAATCCAATATTTCATCCAATTGCTGGCATTAGCTATTGATTTGGGTCAGTTTAACTTTCCCTCCAAGCATTGTTGTTGTTGTTAAATGGCGTCGAGTTGGTTCCATCTCAGAGTGACCCAGTATAGGGTTTCCAAGGAGCTGTTGGGGAGTTTGAACCACTGACCTTGCAGTTAGGTGCTTTAATTACTGTATGTTGTTGTTATTGTTAAGTGCCGTCGAGTCGGTTCCGACCCATAGCGACCCTGTACAGGGTTTCCGAGGGTGTAAATCTTTACGGGAGTAGAAAGCCTCATCTTTCTCCCGCGGAGCGGCTGGTAGTTTCGAACTGCTGACCTTAAGGTTCGCAGCCCGATTCGTAACCACTACGCTACCAGAGCTCCTTTTTAATTACTGACAGAAGTCTAAAATTTAAGTAATTTTTCTATATGAATAAACAGCTAAGGAAGAAGTTTATGATAACAACACACGACTAATAGCACAATATCTAAAATTATCCAGCAAAGTCCAAATATTTGAGCAGGTTGCCAGGACTCATAGTCTATGAATTTAGGATTAGTGTCTATTTCAGATGTTATCTGTTTCTGGCCACTAGGGTGTTTAAAGGTGGCGCCTTGTTTCTGCTGTCTGACCAAGGCATAGAAATGTATATTAAAAAGATAGTTAATAGAATATGTAAGGCATCTCATACTTCAGACAGATTGACAGGAGGGACCAGTCACTGGAGAGGGAGAAAGAGGATGGACTGGCAAAGTGGCAGCCTAAATGGGCTCAAGCGTGGCAACAATTGTGAGGTGAGCCCGGGACTGGACAGTGTGTTTTGTTCTGCTGTGCATAGGCTCACTGTGGGTAGATATCAACTCGATGGCATCTAACAACAAAATGAATAGAAATTGATATAAAAGCGATATTTAATAATTTGTCATCTAGAATCTGCAATGAGTGAGCATGCTTCTTGGTGTGGTGCTGTGGGATAATGCAATAGACCGCAAGGTCATTTGAAACACAAGATCGGTGGTTCAAACTCACCAGTCACTCCTCAGAAACCCTTTAAAGGATTGGCATGAGTCAGAACGGACTCAACAGTACTCACCAACAACATTAACAATAATCTTAAAATATTCTGGAATACCAGTTCTGTTTCAAAGAATATTGTTGTTGTTAAATGCCGTCAAGTCGATTCCGACCCACAGCAACGCTGGATAGTGTTTCCAAGGAGCAGCTGGTGAGTTTGAACCACCAACCTTGCAGTTCAAACGGCTTTGCATTCTGGCACATTAACCCACAGCGCCACACATTTCAAAGAATAGAACAGTACAGTAAAACAATAGTAGCGATGGGGCACTGTAGGATAAGCACTGGACTGCTAACCACAAGAATGGTCGTTCAAACCCATTCGCCACTCCTGGGAATCCTACACAGGGTCAGTATGAGTCGGAACCGACTCGAGAGCACTAAGAACAGCATCTCACATTACCATAGCTGTCATTTTATATGTGGTAATTATATTGCTCTGGTAGCGTAGTGGTTACGAATCGGGCTGCGAACCTTAAGGTCAGCGGTTCGAAACTACCAGCCGCTCCGCGGGAGAAAGATGAGGCTTTCTACTCCCGTAAGGATTTACACCCTCGGAAACCCTGTACAGGGTCGCTATGGGTCAGAACCGACTCGATGGCACTTAACAACAACAATTATATTGCTCAGGGTTCGTTGGAATTTAGTGGCATAAACAATCTGATATTCTCTGCTTTCAGCCAAGATCGATCTGACGTCCACAATGATATTCCTCGTTCCGTGTCCTCCTGTGAATCTGACTTGACCCTCTCCTAGTTCCCTGTCAATGTACTGTTGCAGGTGTTTTTAAAATACCTATGGCACAATTTTAATGGCATGTGATATTATTGATATTGTTTGATAACTTCTGCATTCTTTTGGTGCACCACTCATTGGAATGGGCACAAATAGGATTTCTTCCAAACATGGCCAGGGAGCTGCCTTCCAAATTTCTTGGCCGTGATGATTGAGTGCATCTAGTGCTGCATCAGTCTGTTGAAAGATTTCCATTTGTATTTCCTCAATTCCCAGAGCTTTGGTTTCTTGTCAATTCCTTCAGGACACCTTGGACTTCTTCCTTCAATACTAATCATAAGCTAACTCTTGAAATGACTGAACATCGACCATTTCTTTTGTGTACAATGACTCTTGTGTATTTCTTCCATTTTCTTTTGAGGTGTTCTGCATCATTCAATATTTGTCCATGTTGTTGTTGTGATTACATGCCATGGCGTCAGTTCCAACTCACAGCAACCCTGTATAGGGGTCTGAAGGAGTGACTGGTGAGTTTGAACCCCTTATCTTTAGGTTCAACCTGACCTTCCAACCCAGTGATTACCCTACAGCACCACACCAGGACTCTATTTTGCCCATAGAATCTTTTAATATTGCACGTCGAGGCTTGCATTTTTTCCTCAGTTCTTTCAGCTGGAGAAATGCTGCCACTCTTTTTCCTTTTGGGTTTTCTAACTCCAGGTCTTTGCAAATTTCATTATAAAACAATCTCGATATGTCCTTAGAGATTTTCTGTTCAGTTCTTTTACCTCCTCATTTCTTCCATTTGCTTAAGCATCTCTACGCTGAAAAGCAAGTTTTAGGGGTATCTTCATACATTCATTTTTGTCTTTTCTTTCTTTCTTGTCTTCTTCATGGCCTTTTGCTTTCTTCCTATATGATGTTCTTCGTGTCATCCCACAACTCTTCTGGTCTTCGGTCTTTAGTGTCTAATGTATCAAATCTGTTCTTGAGATGGTCTCTAAATTCAGGTGGCATGTGTTCAAAGTCATTTTTTGGCTCATGGATTTGTTTCAGTTTTCTTCAGTTTCAGCCTGAACTTGCATACGAGCAACTTATGGTCTGAACCACAATCTGCCCCGGTCCTATTTTGGCTGATGATAAGGAGCTTTTCCACGGTCTGTTACCACAGATGTAGTCAGTTTGATTTGTATGTATTCTATCTGGTGAAGTCCATGTGTATCTTTCATGTTGTTTGAAAATGGTATTTGCAATGAAGAAGTCATTGATCTTGCAAAGTTCTCCAACATCGTTTATATCACCAAGGCCATATTTTCCAACTACTGATCCTTCCTCTTTGTCGCCAACCTTTGCATTCCAATCTCTAGCAATTATCAATACATCTTGATTGCATATTTCATCAATCTCAGACTGAGGAAGTTGGTAGAATTCTTCAATTTTATCTTCACTGGCTTTAGTGGTTGCTGTGTGACTGTGAATAATAGTGGTATTAACTGGTCTTCCTGGTGGTAAGTAGTGGTGGTGGTAGTTGGAAGGCACTTACACATGATGGTGGTGGTTATGTGCCGTGGAGTTGGTTCCAACTCATAGCGATCCTGTACAGGGTTGCTGAGGCTGTAAATCTGTACGGGAGCAGAAAGCCTCATCTTTCTCCCACGGAATGGCTGGTAGTTTCGAAATGCTGACCTTGAGGTTAGCAGCCTGACTAGTAACCACCACTAGTAACTACGCTACCAGAGCTCCTTATGGAACTACAATACGGAAATGTATATAGCTCTGGAATCCTGGAGTGGTGCTGTGGGATAATGCACTGGACCGCAAGGTCTGTTTGAGTGGCAAGGTCAGCAGTTCAAATTCACCAGCTGCTCTTGGAAACCCTGTGCAGTATCGCTATGAGAAGAATCGACTTGAAGGCACTTCACAACAATAACACATCCATATTAAAGATAAACAGATATGTGAACAAAAGATAAACTCTTTGCAAGGACCATACAGCTAATAAGAATTTACTGTAGGTTGTCTTGTTTCAAATCTTGAGCAGACTCTGAGCCACCTCAAAACATCCCTCAAAGTTAGACCCCCAATGTAATGAGCACTTACGTATTAATCACGTGTAAGGCATTCTTCATATGCTACCTCATGTGATCCTCAGGGTTTTGTTATTAAGTGCCATTCAATCCATTCTGACTCATAGTGGCCCTATAGTGGGTTTCCAAGGAGCAGCTAGGGGTTTGAACCACCAAGCTTTCAGTTAGCAATCCAGTGCTTATCCTAGAGAGCCATACCAGCCCTGTAATTGAGGTGTTCTCTTGAATTTACATATGAGGTGCTGAAGGTAGGAATGACATCCAGGTGTGGAAGGGTCCAGCTTGGCCAGGTCCACAGCTGATGTCCCTCATGGCCAGCTGTACAAAATACCTGCATTCAAAACTAGGAGTGGGGAGATGAGCAGAACACACCACCTCACACCAGAAAAACACACAAAGAACCTTTATTGCACCAAAGAAGGAAAATTTGAAAACAATACAAAAATGGTCTTAAATCGCCATCTAGGGGTCAGTTCCTGAAGTGGTGCATATTCCTCCAGGTCTTCCAGGGACTGGGAAAGGGCACATTCTGGAACTCAGAAGGCAAATGGTTTGGGGCAGGCAGAGCTGGGCCCTGAGTAGCCGTGTCCTATGCTGAGTAGGTGCTGGCTTCTCGTTTACACTGTTTTCCTTTATCATCCACATGTCTGTATCCATTTTCTAAGGATGCTGCTTCTCACAGCACAAACTGGACAGTTTACAATAATAGACATTACTGTCCAAGGTTCTGGGGCACAGAAGTCCAGATTCAGGGTATCAGTAAGACCACGTTCTCTTTGAAGCCTCTAGGGGAAGATCCTTCCTGGTGTCTACAGTTTGTGGTGGCCCAAGGTGTCCGTTGACTTGTCCATGTAGTACACAATTCCACCTCTCCTCTGTCTTCACCTGGCCTGTTCCCTGTGACTCTCTGTGTGGCTCTTCTCCTCTCTTATAAGGACGCCACTCAGAGCGTATTAAGACCCACCCTACTGCCACATGCCCTTTGTTAACTTATGACTGATGACAGCTACAAAAACTCTTTTCCAAACAAGTGCCCAAGATTACAACATCATGTAAATTGTAAGGGACACAAGTCAGCTCATAGCAGTGCCCAAGATGCAAAGCCAACTTCACAAGGCCATGCCTCATACTGTCTGCAGCACCTCCTCCACCCAGCTCTGTTATTAGCCCTGGGCCCTGCCTACCTGCCTCCTGTCTGTGCACAGCTGGCCCGGCACTTACACCATTCCTCACCTTGAAGCCTTCCAGGGAGTCAGAGTCATTGCTTACACACATGACTCAACTGTCACTCAAACAACAACAAAGATCTGTAACCAGAATATGGAACTCACCACCTCCTCAGCTTTGAGATTTTGCTACAATGACCCATAGAACCCAGGAAGATGATTTACGTATGATTGTTGCTGTTTGGGGTGGTTGCTGTCCAGTGACCCTCGGTGCAACAGAACCCAACTCTGCCCTGTTCTGAATCTTCCTCATAATGTTTTCTAGGGTTGAGTCCATCATTGCTGTCTCTGTGTCAGTCAATCTCACTGGGAGTCTTGCTTGATTTGTTGGTGACCCTCTACTTCATCAAGCACGATGTCCTTCTCCAGGGACTGGCCCCTCCTGATAGCACGTCCAAAGCGCATGAGGCTAAATCTTCTCACTGCTAAGGAACATGGTGGTCCTACTTTTTCCAAGACAGATTGTTTATCTCTAGCTTGTTGTTGTTGTTAGGTGCCATTGAGTCGGTAACAACTCATAGTGACCTTATGCGCAGCAGAATGAAACACTGCCCAGTCCTGGGCCAACCTCACTATTGTTGCCATAGTTGAGTTCATTGATGTTGCCACTTGG
>NW_006408839.1:912621-931513 GCF_000296735.1 Chrysochloris asiatica | reverse complement strand
GGTCTTGTGCAGCAGATTTGCCTAATGTAATACATTGTTTGATTTCTTAACTCTGGCACTAACGGTCCATGATATATTGGACATTCTTCACCAACACTGCAATTCAAAGGCTTCCTTTCTTGTACAGTCTTCCTTATTCACTGTCCAGCTTCCCACGCCTATGCTGTTGTTGTTAGCTACCATCAAGTCGGCTCCTGCTCACAGAGATCCTGCACAAAACAGAACAGAATGCTGCTTGTTCCTATACCATCCTCACAAATGGTGTTCTGTTTCTGCTCACCATCTCACCAAGCATGAGGCAACTGATTCCATGGTGAACGTGACTTACTAGAATTGTCCTCTCCCACCCCATAGACCTATCTACTGCTTGACTGAATATTGGGCCAAGTGGGCGAGTTTCTTTCTAGGCGTGAAGGATATTCGAGGGCCATAGTCTCTTTGGCACTTGAAGAGGTCTTTTGTAACAGACTTTCTCCAGTGCAATGTGTCCTTTCAATTCTTTACTGCTGCTTCCACGGACATTGATTAGGGACTGAAGTAAAATGAAATCCTTGGCAACTTCAATATTTTCTCCATTTACGTTGTCTATTGGTTGAATTATGAGCATTTTTGGTTTCTTTACATCCAGAGGCGATTCATACTGTGCGCCGCAGTCTTTGATCTTTTATCAGTTAAGTGCTTCAAGTCCTCTTCACTTTCAGCAAAAAAGGTTTGGTCATCTGCATATCGCCGGTTGTTAATGAGTCTTCCTCCAATCTTGATGATGAGTTCTCCTTCCTATAATCCAGTTTCTCGGCTGATTTGCTCAGCATGCAGACTGAGTAAGTATGGTGAAAGGATAAAAGCCTGGTACCTACCTTTCTTGATATTAAACCACGCAGTACCCCTTGGTTGAAATAACTGCCTCTCGGTCTGTGTGCAGGTTCCACGTGAGCATAGTTGAGTGTTCTGAATTCTCACTCTTGGTACTACTATTCATAGTTTGTTAGGGTTTAGTAGCCAATAAAACACAAGTCATCATCTTTCTGGTATTCTCTCATTTCAGCCAAGAATCATCGGACATCAACAAAGACACCCCTGTTTCCATGTCCTCTTCTGACTCCGGCTTGAAGTTCTGGCAGATCCCTGTCAATGCACTGCTGCAGCTGTTTTTGAATTATCTTCAGCACGATTTAACTTGCACGTGACATTCATGATTTTGTTTGATGATTTCCATATTCTGTTTGATCCTCTTTCTTTGGAATGAGCACAACTATAGATCTCTTCCAGTGATACTTAAGGAAGAAGTCCAAACTGAGCTAATGGCATGGGCGCAAATAAGTCTCCAAGAATTAACAGAATACACACTGAAATCTTTCAACAAACTGGAGGCGCTCAGTCACCTCTGCCAAGGAATTTGGAAGACAGCTCCTTGACCAAATGAAGGTTCCCGAAGCTTGACTCCATCTGTGTTATCATGGTCAAATCTACTTTGAAGAGGCAGCTGGTCCTCAGATTATTCTCAGGGCCTTCCAACCTGAGGACCTCATTTCCTGCACTATGGCTGACAATGTTCTATTGCTGTTCATAAGGTTTTCAGTGACTAATCATTCTGAAGCAGTCCACCTCTCCTTCTTCCTCGTCTGTCTTAATCTGGGAGTTCATCTGAAACCTGTCCACTGTGTGTGACCCTGCTGGTATTTAAAATACCAGGAGCATAGCTTCCAGAATCACAGCAACACACAAGCCAGCAAAGTACAGCAGAGAGACAAACGAGTGTTCTATTCACCCCAGTGATTCCATGCCAAATGACCTGCCCAAGAGGAATGGAACCCTATGTTCACACAAATGGTGTACAGAAATGAAACACAAGCTTTGTTTATAGTAGCAAACACTGGGAAAACTCAAATGTTTTTCAACAGGTGGAGGAATAAATAAATTGTGGTACATCCATTCAGGGAATGAATCTGCAAGAAAGGGGATAAACAAGCCATACACACAACAATATGGATAAATCTGAAAATGACCTTGCTGAGTGTAAAAATCTAGAGCGCATACCCTTGCTGTTGTTGTTGTTGTTAGGGGCTATCAAGTCAGCTCCAACTCATAGTAACCCTACACACAAACCAAACAATACACTGCCCGGTCCTGCACCATCCTCATACTTGTTAAGTTTGAGCCCACTGATGCTGACACTGAGACACCCATCTTCTTGACGTCCCTCTTCAATGCTGACCACCCATTTTTCCAAGCATGAGGTTCTCCTTAAGGAACTTTTCCTGTCTGACAACATGTCCGATGTCTGAGAGACAAAATCTCACCATCCTAGCTTGTAAGGTGCATTCTGGCTGTACTTCTTCCAGAACGGATTTGCTTGTTGTTCTTGCATTCCATGGTTCATTCAATGTTCTTCACCAACACCATCATTCAAATGCACTGGTTCTGCTAAGGTCTTCTTTAGTCATCGAACAACTTTCACATGCAGATGAGTCTATTGAAAAGACCGTGGCTTGGGTGCAGCACACCTGAGTCTTCAAGCTGATATCTTGGCTCTTGAGCACTTTAATGGGGTCATGTGCAGCAGATTTTCCTAAGACAATATGTCATTTGATTTCTTGTCTATTGCTTGCATGAGTGTGGATTATAGATACAAACAAAATGAAGTCTTTGACAACTACCATCATTTCTCCACTTATCATGATGTTACTTATTTGTCCAATTTTGATGATTTTTGTTTTCTTTACATTGAAGTACAATCCATACTGACACACACTTTTCCTGACTTTTTCTATACCACTCAGAATCCCTTGTTCTCTTCAAACAACTGCCTCGTGTTCTAGCTACAGTTTCCACGTGAGCACAAGTAAGTATTCTGGAGTTCATCCTGTATGATTCTATTTATAGAAAGTTCTAGAAAATGCAAGCTAATCTGTAATGTGTGTTTGGGACAGGAACATTGGGAGGAAGGTGCAAGAAAACTTTTGTAGGTGAGGGATGAGTGTGTTACCTTGGTTACTTAGGATAATTCTCGTGTTGTTTTTGTTCAGTGCCATAGAGGCAGTTCTGACTCATAGTGACCCCGTATAGGGTTTCTGAGGAGCAATTGGGGGGTTTGAAGTGTCAACCTTGCGGTTAGCAGTCCAGTGCTTATCCTACAGCACCACACCAGGGCTCCTGTGCTCCCAGAGTATTCACATATGTCAAGATTTATCAAATTGTTCTTTTTAACGATGTGAAGTTTACTGTACAATGAGTCTTGGTGGGACAGTTGGTTAAACACATGGCTGCTAACCACAAAGTCGGTGGTTCAAACCCACCAGCTGCTCCTTTGTTGTTGTTGTTGTTAAGTGCCATCGAGTCGGGTCCGACCCATAGCGACCCTGTACAGGGTTTCCGAGGGTGTAAATCCTTACGGGAGTAGAAAGCCTCATCTTTCTCCCGCGGAGCGGCTGGTAGTTTCGAACCGCTGACCTTAAGGTTCGCAGCCCGATTCGTAACCACTATGCTACCAGATTTACAGCCTCAGAAACCCTAGGGCACAGTTTTACTCTGTCTTTTCGGTTTCCTGAGTGTCAGAATTGAATCGACAAGAGTAGGTAACGTTAGTACTAGCTTCTTGTACATCCGTTATATGTCAACAAACCCATAAAATAATAAATTTGTTTCCTATCTAAAAGTCTTATAATAACTTACAGAAACTTACAAGATCCAAACAAAATTTCCTCTTACAACTAGGCAATAATATATGTAAGAAAAATAAGGAAGAATCAATCAAATACATTTCAAAAGATGTATTACCATAAGTAAAAATGCTGGCTTTTGCCTAGAAATTTGTAATTTTCTAAAACACTCTCAAATATATTTTCTCTTAATAGAACATTTGTCAATAGTTTTTTATTTCCTCCTCTTTCTAAAATATTAGTTAAAGTGTGCATAACCCACACACTGAGGAGTAGAAAAATGATAGCAATTTATTTTCAGAGACAGGCCACAGATAACCTGAACATGTGGAGGAGGACCAGGACCTCTGAGGCGCTGATGACTGGCTGACAGGGTGTCCCCATTTCTTTGAACCATATCTGTGACAAGAGGCCCTGGTGGTTCCACGGGTTATGCACTGGGCTGCTAACCAGAAGGTCTGCAGTTCAAACCCACTGGCTGTACCAGGGAAGACAGATGAGACTGTTTGCGCTTATAAAGACTTACAGTCTCGGAACCCGTAGGGAGCAGATGCCCTGTTCTACAGGGTCACTGCAATCAGAATCAACCCGGTGGCAGTGGGTTAGTTAGGTACCTAGGCTTTCCTGCAGTGTCCCTGGGTAACAGAAAAGGCTAAGCGTGCAATCAGTAGCAAAAAGTTTAGAGGCTCGAACCCACCCAATGATGCCTGGGAAGACAGGTTTAGGGATCTGCTTCCGTGTGGGCATAGCTTGAAAACCCTGTGGCGCAGTTCCACTCTGCACACCAGGGGCATCGTGAGGTAGGGTTTCACATCGCATGTGGACTCCTCAGAAAAAATCCCAGCATGACTTCACCATGCTCTCCCCATGTGACACCTAGGATGCTCACCCTGGAAGTGGATGCTTACCCTTCCCCCTAAATATTTCAAACAGCATTTCTTCCAGCCAACCTTTCAAGGACTACCTGCACCCGGTCATGAATGATCTAACTTACTAGGTTTTTCCTCCCATGTGAATGTCCACCACACACAGACACACACACACACTCACCATCTTCCCAATAAGGCACAGACAACAAGGTTGTGTGGGCTGGGAGCAGTGTGAAGGAACCCGGGGTGTATGTGGGCCCTTGTGTCACAATCTGGTTCCTAACCATTCCCACCTAAGAGCTGGAAGTAAACATTGCACTCTGTCTCTGCAGGGTCCAGCCCGCTGCCCTCGGGACTCCACTCCAGGAGCCGCGGAAGTCGATGCTCCTGAACGGAGACGTGTCCTGGACACTTCAGTTCCGTGTTGTGCCGCCTCTACTTCCGAAGCTGCCTTGCTGCACACTCCATGTCACCTTGTCCACCGTCCATAACGTGATTCCACTGTGGGTGTGGCCTTTCATTCCTGGGAGGGGCCAGTCACCTGAAGGGTAATTCTGACCAGTGGACAGTCTCCTCCCTGGGCAGGCCTTCCTTCGCTGACACGGTCCTCAAAGTTCATCCACCTCTTTCTCTGTCCCAGCGCCCACTCGACATGTCTTCTGCCCCAGTTCTGGGCTGGGGAGTCATGTAACCTACATGGCTTCCATCTGCCCCGCCCCACTGCTCAGAGCATCTTGCACCCGACGTTTCGTGGTCACTCCCACGCATTGCTGTCTGAGCAAAAGACCCACTGGGGCAGAGACTAGATGCCTGTCTCTTCCCACAGTAACCAAGCTCATGGCACGGGCTGGACACACCTCATCAGACTGTTGTTGGTCGTGTGGAATCAGCCCCAATGCATGACCACCCCATGGCCGATGGAATGAAGCAATGCCCAGACCTGGGCCGCAGTCAGGATCTTTGTTCCATGTAATCCATTGGTGCAGCCAGTCTCGGGAACTCGTTGTCTAGAGCATGGATACAGTTATTATTATCGATATATTCTGTCTCGATAATAACTTTCTGTTATGCTTCGTAAGAGGCTCATTGGCTGATTTTTGGAAGAAGACCAGCAGGCCTTTCTTCCTAGTGTCTCTTAGTCTGAAAGTTCCCCTGAAGCCTGTGCTCCATGGGTGACACTGCTTATATCTGAAATGTTGCTTAGGGCTATCGAGTCAGTTCTGACTCACAGCAACCCGGTAGAGGGTTTCCAAGGACTGGCTGGTGGGTCTGAACCACCAAACTTGGGGGTGGCAGTCCAGTGCTTATCCTACAGCACCACATCAGGACTCCTGCATTTGAAATACTGGTGGCATATTTAGTGATAGCTCCCACGTTGTTGTTAAGTACCACTGAGTCAATTCTGACTCATAGCAACCCTGTATAGGGTTTTTTTGGAGTGGCTGATAGGTTTCAACCACCAACCTTGAGGTTAGCAGTCCAGAACTTATCCTACAGGACTATACCAGTATAGTAGGCACTGTTATTGAATTGTTGTCATTGTTGTTAAGTGCCTCGAGTCCGTTCTGAATCATAGCGACCCTGTATAGGGTTTCCCAGGAGCAGTTGGAAAATTTGAACCTCTGACCTTGTAGTCCAGTGCTTATCCTACAGCACGACACCAGGACCCCACTGTTAATAAGTGTTATTGTTGTTAAGTGCGTTTGAGTCAGTTCCAACTTATAGTGATCCTATATAGGATTTCCGAGGAACTGCTGGTGCATTTGAACCACTGACCTTGTGGTTTAAACAAACCTCATGGTCCAAAGCATTATCCTTCAGTGCTCTGTTGTTGTTGTTGTGAAGTGCCATTGAGTTGATTCCGACCCATAGTGACCCTGTATAGGGTTTCCAAGGAGCAGCTGGTGAGCTTGAACCACCGACCTTGCAGTTCAAACAGCTTTGCAGTCTGGAGCACTAACCCACAGCACCACGCTATTATTAATTGTTCTTTTTGTATCCGCAGCCTTCTTGTTTCAATAATTACACTCTCACATCCAGTTGTGCACTTTGACCATTAATAAGACAAAAATGTAGGTGAGTAACAACCCGCTCCAACAGAAGTTTACTTCTCTCTGATCACTGTGAAATGTGGGAGCAAAAGGGAATACAATTTGTGCATGTGGCAGAGATTCTTAGCTGTAACTACTGTGGAAACAAAGAAACCTTGCTAACCTGCTCGTCTGCTCTGAAATGCAGGAGTTTTGCAGCTCTTATCTGTGCTGTGGTCCTGCTCTGTGGCATCCAGAATCATGCATCCGGAAAACCAGAAACATGACTTAGACCTCTAACCTGCCAAGCAGGGATCGATGCTCGTGGAAGATGCCAAGTTAGCTGCTACTAAGCCACGGACTGTGGAGACAGACATCTGTCCGGGAGTCATCAGTGGGTGGGCAGATGCCAGGGGAACCAGATGCAAAAGTGACCTTGCCACACCTCTGCACACTCTATTCACAACTCCAAGCGCACCTATCAGAACATGGTGTCGGGAACAAGGGCAGCAGTGACTGTAGTATTTGTGATAGTGGACCAGGTAGTTGTGGTCAGTAATAAAGAAGCAGCTCATTGTAAACACACAGTCGGTGCCAGACACAGCTCTAAGCATTTTACATGTGTTAAGTCACCTAATGAATCATCATCAAAATCTATCATTTGGGTTGAAACCCCTACCCTGTGGCCAATACTGGAAGGCATGTAATCACTTACTCAAGAGTTACATGGTCCACGGGGGCAGGCTTGCGGGGTATACCCTTTGGTTGATGGATAATGCATGGAGGGGATTGTAACCATGGCAAGGAAATGATATACAACGGGATCAATGTGAAGCTAATGCCCTCCCATGTAAACTATCACATAATTCACAATAAAGCGTTATTAAAAAAAAGAGGTACATGGTCCATCACAGGCAAAATTATACTTGTATATGACATTAATGACATTGTTTGATGCATTCCACATTCTGCTGGGTCACCTTTCCTGGGAATGGGCACATACATGGATTCATGCCAACTGGTTGGCTAGGTAGCTCACTTCCAAATTTCTTGACATAGACAAGCAAAGGGCTCCAGTCTTGGGTTGCAATATTGAAGGATTTTATGTGCAAAATGTTGATAATGCAGTAAGCATCAAAAGATCGAAGGGATACACAGAGTTACTGTGCCAGAAAGAACTGTTGAATGTTCAACTATTCCAAGAGGTATCATATGATCAAGAGCCCACGGTACTGACAGAAGAAGTCCACGCTGCACGGAGGGCATTGGTAAAAAGCAGGGCTAAAGGAATTGATGGAATTCAAATTGAAACACTTCTGTTCAGTTCCTCTACTTCATTATTTCTTCCACTCATTTTTTTATGGTCAGGTTTTTATTGTGGACTGAGTGAAAGTTTACAGGGCAGATCATCAGTTTTACATTCAACAAATCATACACCTTGTTTCATTACATTGATTATAATTCCCTCCATGTACCATCAGTTAACAGCATTTCTCTCTATTCACTTTAGCTTTTAAAACAAACCACTCAGGCATATAATAATTTACACCTTCCAAGGGCACATTCTGCAAGTCTGCCTCCTGACCACCAGCTCTTAGTTCCTCTCTTCCCATGAATCTAGAGTCCTCAGACCCTTCCCCCTCCATGTCCCCATCTCTGCCTCCATCTCTGGCGTTGCTGCTTCTCTGGATAAGGTGCCACATTCTGCTTGTGCTCTTCTCCCTTGATGGTCCTAGGGTCCTCTGTTTCTGGACTGTAAGATTAACTACTCCCACATTTTTGTTACAAAGCTTCTATCTTTAAAATTCTTTCTTTCAGGGTTTTATATATGTCTCCCCATTGCCTTCTTGCCTGCGTGGTTTCTATTGAGAAATCTGAGCTTGCCTTTGTATGCTACACTTCTCTTTTCCCTAGCTGCTGTCAGCATTCTGTCCTTAACTTTGATTTTGGAGAGACTGATTAATATGTCTGGGGGATTGTCTTTTGGGGTCTATCCTTCCTGGGGTTCTTTGAGCTTATTAAATGCATATCGTTTCACTTTTCAGGATGTTACGAAAGTTTTATTCCAGAAGCTTTTCAACTATCTCCTCTGCGGACTTGTGTGATTCTTCCTGTTCCAGAATGATGATAATTCTTAGGTTATTCCTCTTCATGGTGTCCCTCATGTATCTGATGCCTTCCTCAGATATTTTTATCCTTTTTTCTGCTTGCTTTTCTATCTTAGTAGTGTTGAGAAATTTATCTTTTAGCTCACTAGTTCTGGCTTCTATCTCTTCAATCCTACTCCTTTGCCCTTTCAGTGTATTGTCCATTTCTGATATTCTATTATTAATCGTTTGGACCTCTTTCTGTAGGTTTTGAATTGTTTCCAATGCTCTATCTATCTTACTTGATTGTTCCTATAGCACCTTTCCTGGCTTCTTATTTTTCTCAACTACATTATATAGTGTTTTGATACATTTTATAATCATTTTTCTGAATTCCTTCTCAGGCATTTCCAAGGCCTGCCCATCTTCCAGTATGGAGTGTAGGTCTACTTCGAGCTCATTTGCCTCAGTTACTTTATCTCGTTTCTGGACATGTGCAGACATGGTCATCTGCTTCTGGTTTGGGGGCATATTGAGGGGTTATCTGTGGCTTTAATACTTAGATGGGTGTGGATTTAGGTATTTTTTATGCTTTCTGATTGCCTCCAGGTAGATGTGATCAGGAGATGGGCTTCCCTTTTCATTCTTCTTCCTGAGAAATTTCAAAATGACACTGTTGGTTGTTGTGATATAACTCAGGAATTAATTTTCGAGCTATTTCCTTTTTCGTCTGCCTGTCCTGCTCCACAATTCCTGTTCAGGCCTTTTTCCTAGTGATAAATAGTTCAAGGCCGGCTATAGCCATTTTGTACTGCAGTTTGGTTTTAAGTGGAAACTGTCACTTTAAATTTCAAGGAGATCTGTGCTCATGTGTAGTAGAACCCTGCAGGGGTGCAGTTGAGGTGTCCACTCACTCAGGCACCTCCTCTACTCACCAGAATGGAGGTGCGCAAACAACGAGAGACCAATGAACAGATTAAAAAAAGTCCTCAATTTTATCTCTGCAGTTCTGTCAGGCATCCGTGGCTGCTCTGATCCTCCACTTGGTCTCTCCCAAGATGGTGGCTCCAGGAGCAGTTGAGCATCTTGAATTAGAAAGCAATGGGTTTCTTGCTTCTGCTACAAATTCCCCTAGCTGTACGACTTCCAATCTTCTAAATATTCCTTTATATGTGGTTCACAATTCTGACACCATTCCCTGAGCCTGCTTGGTCCAGTATTCTGTGTTGTTGCTGACGGAGCGCCTCACTGCATGTCTACCCAATTCGCCATCTTGTTTGTTCCCAATCTCTCTTCCAGTCATTTTGCTTCTCTATGTTCAAGAGCCAGTTTCAGAATCTTGGTCTTTTCTTCCTTTCCTGTCTTTTTAATGACATGTTGCATTCTTGATATGTAACATTCTTGATATCATCCCACAACTTCCCTGGTCTTATTGTTTGTTGTTGTTAAGTGCTGTTGAGTCAGTTATGACCCATAGCGACCCTGTATAGGGTTGCCAAGGAGCAATGGGTGAGCTTGAACCAAATGGCTTTGCAGTCTGGCGCATTAGGTCATTAGTATGTAATACATCGAGTCTGTTTTTGAGATGGCCTCTAAACTCAGGTGAGGCGTACTCAGGGTCACATTTCGCTCTCAGAACTTGTTTTAATCTTCTTCAGCTTCAGCCTGATCTCACATGAGAGCAGCTGCTGGTCTGTTCCAGTCAACCCCTGGCCTTGTTTTGGCCATTGATACTGACCTTTTCCATTTTCTCCTCCCACCGATGGAGTTGATTTGATTCTTGTATATTCCTTCTGATGAGGTCCACATGTATAGCTGCCATTTGTGTTGCTGAGAAAAGGTATTTGCAATGAAGAAGTTATCGGTCTTGCAAAATTCTATCCTATGATCTGCAGCATAATTTCTATGAAGGCCATACTTTCCACCTTCTAATTCTTTGTCTTTGTTTCCAAGTTCTGCATTCCAGACACTAGTAATTATCAATGCATTTTAATTACATGTTTTATTACTTTCAGAACTAAAGAAGTTGGTGGTGGTAGTGGTAGAAGTGTGCCGTGGAGTTGGCTCTGACCCATAGTGACCCTGTATAGAGTTTCTGAGGCTGCAAATCATTACAGGAGCAGAAAACCTCATCTTTCTCCCATGGAACAGCTGGTAGCTTCAAACTGCTGACCTTCAGGTTAGCATCCTGATTCGTAACCACTACGCTACCAGAGCTCCTTGAGAAGTTGGTAGAATTCTTCAATTTTATTATCACTGCATTTAGTGATTGGTATGTAAACTTGAGTAATAGTGGTTTTAGCTGGTCTTCCTTTTAGGCATGTGGATATGATCATATCACAGACAGCACTGTACTTCAAGATAGACTGAAATGGTCTTTTTGACAATTAATGTGATACCATTTAATTCTGCTCATGAGGAATCTTTACCTGGACCAAGAGGCAGTTTTTCGAACAGAACATGGGAACACTGAATGGTTTAAAATTAAGAAAGGTGTGCAACAAGGTTGTATTCTTTCGCCATACTTATTCAACCTGTATGCTCAGCAAATAATCTGAGAAGCTGGGTTCTATGAAGAAAAACGTAGCGTCAGGATTAGAGGATGACTCATTAATAACCTGCGATATGCAGTTGATACAACCTTGCTTGATGAAAGTGAAAAAGGACTTAAAATACTTACTGATGAATATCAAAGACCACAGCCTTCTGTATGGATTGCATCTCAATATAAAGAAAACGAAAATCTTCATCACTGGACAAATAAACAACATCCATATAAAAGGAAAAAAGACTGAAGTTGTCAAGGACTTCATTTTGCTCGGCTCAACCATCAACACTCATGGAATCAGCAGTCAATAAATCAAAAGACACATTGAATTAGGCAAATCTGCTATACAAGACCTTTTTAAAGTGTTGAAGAGCAAAACTGTCAGCTTGAAGACTAAGGTGCACCTGACCCAAGCCATGGTATTTTCAATAGCTTCATATGCATGTGAAAGCTGGACAGTGAATAAAGAAGACAGTAGAAGAATTGATGCTTTTGAGTTATGGTGTTGGAGGAGAATATTGAAAGTGCCATGGGTTACCAAAAGAACCAACAGATCTGTGTTGGATGAAGTGAAGCCAGAGTTCTCTTTGGAGGCCAGGATGGCCAGACTTCGTCTCTCATACTTTGGACATATTGTCAGGAGGGACCAGTTTCTGGAGAAGGATATCATGTTTGGTAAGGTGGAGGGTCAGAGAAAAAGAGGAAGACCCCCCCAGCGAGATGGATTGGTAAAGTGGTAGCATCAATGGGCTCAAGCGTGGCAATGATAGACCAGGACCAGGCAGTGTTTCATTCTGTTGTACATAGGGTTGGTGCCGACTCCATGGCACCTAACAACAACATACAGTCTGTAGGTAGATGTTCCCCACCCTGGTGTAGATCATTACAAACATTGCAAAGAATGGGCATTCTAGAACAAAAAATTGTGTTCATAAGGACACTGTACATAGAACAAGGGAATACTGAATGGTTTAAAATTAGGACATGGTGTGAACTAGGGTTGTATTCCATCAACATACTTTGTTGTTGTTAGGTGTCATCAAGTCAATTCTGAGTCATAGTGACCTTATGTACAGCAGAATGAAACACTGCCTGGTCCTTCATCAACCTCAAAATCGTGGCTCCATCTGAGCTGCTGCCACTGTGTCCGTCCATCTCATTGGGGATCCTCCTCACTTTTGCTGACCGTCCACTTTACCAAGCATGATGTTCTTCTGCAGGGACTGGCCCTTCCTGGTATGTCTGAAGCATGAGAGATAAAGTCTTCATATCCTTACTCTAAAGAGCATCCTGGCTGTACTTCATCCAACACAAATTTGTTCTTTTGGCAGTCCATGGTACTTTGAATAGTCTTCTCCAACACCATAACTCAAATGCATCAATTCTTCTGTGATCTTCCTTATTCACTGTCCAACTTTTGCATGAAAATATTATGGTTTCAGTCAGGTACACCTCAATCCTCAAACTGACATTTTTGCTCTTCAACACTTTAAAGAGGTCTTGTGCAGCAGATTTGCCTAATGCAATACGCCGTTTCAATTCTTGACTGCTGCTTCCATGAGTGTAGATGACTGATCTAAGCAAAATGAAATCCTTGACAACTTCGATCTTTTCTCCATTTAACGTGATGTTATTTACTGGTCCGGTGGGGAGGATTTTTGTTTTCTTTACATTGAGGTGTAACCCATACCAAAGACTGTGGTCTTTGACCTTCATCAGTGAGTATCTTAAAGTTCACTTAACTATCAGTAAGCAAAGTCATATCATCTGCCTATCGTAAGTTGTTAATGTTTCCTCCAATCCTGATGCAATGTTCTTCTTATAATCAAGTTTCTTGAATTATTTGCTCACCATAGATTAAGTACAGTGAAATAATACAACCCTGGTACACACCTATCCTAACTTTAAACCATTCGGTGTTTCTTGTTGTGTTCAAACAACTTCCTCTTGGTCTATGTACAGGTTCCTTATCAGCAGAATTAAGTGTTCCGGAATATTCATTCTCTACAATGTTGTCCATAGCTTGTCATGATCCACACAATCTAAAGCCTTTGCATAGTGTGTAAAGCACAGGTAAACATCTTTCTGGCATTCTCTGCTTTCAGCCAAGATCCATCTGTCATCAGCAGTGATATCCCTCGATCCATATCCTGGTCTAAATCTGGCTTGAACTTCTGGCAGTGCTGCAGCCAGTTTTCAAATTATTTTTAGCAAAATTGTACTTGCATGCAATATTAATGATATTGACTGATGATTTCTGAATAAAGTTGGGTCACCTCTCTTTGGAATGGGCACATATATAGATCTTTTCCAATCAATTGGCCAGGTAGTTGTCTTCCAAATTCCTTGGCATAGATGAGTGCCTCCAGTGCTCCATCAGTTTGTTAAAAGATTTCAATTTGTATTTCATCAATTCCCAGAGCCTTGTTCTTTGCCAATGCCTTCCAATGCACCTTGGACTTCTAACTTCAGCATCATTGGCTCTTGATCACATGCTTGAATCCTTCAATAACACAAATCAAGGCTTGAATTTTTTCTTCACTTCCCTCAGCTTGAGAAATGCTGAGTGTGTTCTTACCTTTGGTTTTCTAAGCATGAAACTCACTGGAAAATCTATCAATTACTGGCAAGTCATTTATGAATAAATGAAGCATTCAGTGTGATTTGTCTAGTGACTATGGTCTAGAAGTCTAGATGATGTCAAACCTAAATAAAACATTGTACTTGTTCTTCAGGTATTAATCAGAATCAGGTAACTGCGATGAATTAGCTAAGTTCAGGTCTTGGCACATTTTGTTATATTTGAAGTTGTCTTCTCGAGCTGCCCTTTCAAGTTTTCTATTCAGCTTTTTTATCTCCTCAGTGCTTCCATTTACTTTAGCATCTCTACACTGGAGAACAAGTTTCAGAGTTTCTTCTGGTATCCATTTTGCTTTTTTTCTTCTTTCGTGTCTTAAAGCCTTTTTGACTTTTTCCAGTATGATGCTTTTGATGTCATCCCACAATTCTTCTGGTCTTCAGTCTTTAGTGTCTAAGGCACCTTTAGTGTCTCTGGGTACCTGGCTGCTGCTGCCTTCTCTGCCTCACCCTCCCCGTCAGTAAGGCTATGGGAAGCAGCCGATCAAAACCCACCTCAAATCCGATGGTTAGCAACAGCTGACAGAACGAACCTCATCAACTTGTGAACAGATCCTCACAGGCCGGTTCCCAGGCATCAGGACGTGATCTCGACCCCTGCCTCAGAGTGCAGCTGAAATAAAGCGTGTGCTCCTTGAATGTGCTCATTTTGGCTGATGTGTGGCAGTGTAGGGTAAACACTGGACTGCAAGGCAGGCGGCTCAAGGTCAGCAGCAACAACTCACAAACCCTATCAGGTCACTGAGTCAGAACCGCCTCACAGCGCTCAACAACATGAAATGAAGGGGCTCAATCCAGTGCTGTGAACTGATACCACTCACAGCTACAGGACGGTACCCCATGGGCAGAGCGGAGCCGCTCACGGGCTTCCAGACTGCCCGTCTCTGCGGGAGCGGACAGCCTTACCTTTCTCCTCAGGAGCAGTGCTCTTCCTCAGTGTTGTCACCTGGCTTCCCCAGAAGTCTCAGGCTAACAGAGGATCTGCTGGGCTCCTCTCCCTCCACTTGTGAGATAGGTTTCCATTGTGAAATGCATGCAGACAGTCAGACTACAGAACAATATGGTGAGCAGTCAGAATTCTTCCCAATCCTAAGGTTATGGCCGGCTTCCTGCAGGTGGGCATGTCTTCTAATGGCTGCAAGCCTTCGACAGGTCGCTCCCTCCTGGCGTTGAAAATGCCACTGTCTTGAACAAAACCAGAATCTACCGGGAACGGTGATCAGACCTCGGTCCAGTCTGATTCTCACTGCGGCAAATTTGCGATGAGAATTCCGTCCTTAGAAATTTAAGAAACAAGGCTAGTAACTGAGTGGGTATTTCGAGAGGAGATCGCGTCTGAGTACGCTACAGTCTGCCCCGTTCCTAGAGCACGCAGTGGGCCTGCAGTCTGTGGGCATTCCATTCTCTTTCATTTCACTTCCCCAGTTTTTGAACTCCCCTAGTATATCTGCCTTTACATTAAATGTGAATTCTTCCGAATTCTGATACTGGAAGAAGGAAATACCTGATAAATAAACCATGAGTCAGAGAAGGATTTTAAAATATATTTCACATTTATAGCATCGTTCCAGAAAAGACCCCTGCAATATTCATTACGTTACAATATTTTCTATCAGAAAGCATTGATAATAAGTAGACACTTATTAAAGTGACATTAATGTGTAACGGGTGTTGCATGTAGACGATGTAAACATAGGGCTTTTGATACTCTTATTCGTAGACTTCTAGTGTGGTGCTGTAGGAGAAGCCCTGGACTGCAAACACAGGGTCAGCAGTTCAAACTCAGCAGCTGCTCTTTGGAAACCCTATACAGGTTCGCCATGAGGCGGAACCAACTCGACAGCACTTCACAACACTCCTGGATGTACTTCTGATAAAGATGAAAAATTCTGTAGACATTATTCAACAACTTTGACAGCAGCAGTTCACAGGTGTCCACGGTCCACCCAGTCACCCCCGGGCACGCATGACCCGTGTGTCCAGAAGTAAACTCAGAACCCCCTTGCACCTCCACACAGCTGGCCGGGCCTATACCAAGTCCTCCAGGGAGGAGGGTGGCCTGGGGTGGGGGTAGGGCCAAGGCACACAGACAGAGAGAGTGGACGCTTCAGCAAAGCTCGTCCTTGCGTGTGAGGCTGGATTATGACCAGATCTCCTGCAGGTAGCGCTTCTCCTCCTTGAAGGCCGCCAATGTCCTCATTGCCTCCAGTGTGTCGACCCCTGCCTCGGTGCTTATGATCCCCACCAGGGCGTCATTCACATCCTTGGCCATGTGCTTAGCATCACTAGAAGAGAATGCCATCAGTGTTGAAGAAATAGGATTTTTCTACTTTCTAACCAAATCCACCCGGATCTAGTAACTTCATCCCTTCTGACATCTTACTTCTTCCCCATTTTCTCGGGAGAGCTGCAAGTCTCCCCCTCCCTCTCTGTCCTGACCACAGTGACCTGCTGAAGGCCTTCAGAGGAGCCCACCGGCCAGCTCATCCCTTCCACTGCTGGGCCAAGTGGGTCTGGTACGTCCTGGAGGCTCCGAGCAACCCCAAGGAGTGAAGAAAGTGAACTGATGTTTCACAGCAATTTCCCTGATGTCCTGGTATGCACTGGACTGCTAATTACCAGGTTGGCGTTCAAACCCACTAATCACTTCCTTAGAAACCATATAGGGTCACTATGAGTCCTGGCTGATAGGTGCACGCTAACACCATATTTCATGTGAGAAGCCCACTCCCATCCATGTGAGGAGACACACCCACACATCCCCATCTATGTAAGGAGTCCACCACCGTCCATGTGAGGAGACCACCTACGTCCACATGAGCCCAACTTGGTCCACATGAGGCGACATGTCCATGTATGTGAGGAGCCCACCCCTGTCCTGTCCACGTGAGGAGACACCCCCGCCCACATGAGGAAATACGCCCATGTATGTGAGGAGCACACCCCCGTCCAAATGAGATATGCCCATGTATGTGAGGAGCACAGCCCTGTCCACATGAGGAGTCTACCCGCGGTCCACATGAGGACACATGTCCATGTATGTGAGGAGTCCACCCCTGTCCACATGAGGAGCCCACCCCCCGTCCACATGAGAAGCCCACCACCCATCCACATGAGGAGACATACCCCTGTATGTGAGGAGTCCACCCTTGTCCACATGAGAAGCCCACCCCCCCGTCCACAGGAGGAGACATGCCCATGTATGTGAGGAGTCCACCCCTGTCCACGTGAGGAGCCCATCCCCTGTCCACATGAGGAGACATGCCCATGTATGTGAGGAGTCCACTCCTGTCCACGTGAGGAACCCACCCTCGTACACATGAGGAGCTGACTCGCCTGCTGCTGCTGGCCTGTAGTTCTGCTTACACACCCCCGCCGTGTCTCCCAAATGACGCACTCACCCGCACACGTACACAGAGCCATTCTCCTGGAGAAGGATCCTGGCCACCTGCTTGGCATGAAGGCGCAGGCTGTCCTGCACGTACTTGGCCGGGGCTGTGCCCTCGCCTGCTGGGGCGTCCCGTGAGAAAGACACCGTCAGGTGAGTCAGGACCCCGTGCTTGAGGAAATGCATCAGCTCATCTCTGAAATGCAACATGCCAGGGGGTCACTAGGAGGCTTGTCCTTTCAACTGTCAGAAATCTAAAGCAAGAATCGCACTGTGCCGGGCGAGCAGGGCAGGGCCAGGACTGGCCAGTACCTGAATAAATAATCCCTGTCCTTGTGTCTGCAGCCGAAAACCAGCCACATTGCCCCAAAGCTTCCGTCGGGGTTCTGTTCTTGCAGCTTCTCTCTAAATGAGAAACCACGGGAGACACTTGTTAGTCAGATGGTAGGACGAGTCAGGAGACACCACAGCCAAAGTCCGACAGGTCTATAAATCACCTCCTGGGCCTCTGGAAGGCTACCCACTTGGCTAACACCTACAGGCCACAGGCCACCCCGGCAGACGCTAGCGAGTGGGCACGGGCAGCAAAGCAGCCGATGGCCAGTTACAGCGGTGATACCAGGCACACAAACCACGGAAACCCACACCGTGTCCACACCACATAACATCCAGGAATTCACTCCAACTCTCAACTAGCGCTGGGGCCGGCGCCGGAACCTGCAAGAGGGCGGACGCACCGCTGAGACATGCTGCTGGCTGGGGTTCATTCGCTATCGTAAAGAAACAACAAAGTGACTTTCTCCAAGGAAACGATTCCACAATCTCAGGAACAGCGTGCGAGGGTTACTGCCTACGTTGTACGCAGAGGCAGTTTTATTTACTGGTTTTTATGGCAAATGCTTGTGTTTTGACACATTACAAGTTTAATATCACTACTGAGAAATCACTGATGATGCTGACATTTCTGACGTTACTGGGTCTATTCCTATTACGTTCACCTAGTTAAGAAACCTGTGAAGCAGACCGCGTGCTGTCTCAGCAGGAAGTAACCCACTACATCTGTCCCCAACCACCATACACAAATCACATGCAAGTTATGTGGGGTTTCGCAAACTGCACACCTCCCTCCTGATTAGTTCTCTATGTGCATTACATATATGTGTGTGGGCACGCTGCATGTGAGGAAACTTGGTATACCGGCTTTATCCTGGTGAAGTTGACAAAGAACAGAAAATGCAAGTGTAACATGAAGAAAGCCAGCCCTCTGCCATGTGCGGTGCTGCTGGTCCTAGTGACAGTTTAATGGGTCATACGCCTCATCATCATCAATTTCAAACCAAACCCTTACAACCAAGTCCACCCACCTGAAAGCTACCAAGAACACAGACAGCTGCAACTTCACCTCCCACCAGGACCACAGCTTCCTGCTCACCTGTGCTGCAGGAAGCCGATGAAGGGGGCCACACCAGTGCCCGGGCCCACCATGATGACAGGAACCGTGGGGTCTTCGGGTAAGTGGAAGGAGTTTATGGCTCGAGGAGCAATGGAGATCTGGAACATTAAACGGAGTGTGACAAGTCTGAACGGGGACAAAGTCCGAGAGCACATAACCAAGATGGTTTCTACTAACAAAATCAGCAAGCACAGCATTCCCTTAAAGAATGCCTATCAGTG
>NW_006408839.1:909463-912021 GCF_000296735.1 Chrysochloris asiatica | reverse complement strand
GGCCTCTGTGGAGGGATGGACAAATCTGCCTTGTAAATTTTGGGCACATCTTGTGTTTCTTAAATGACAGCAGACGACCATCAGACTCTTGTTCTGAGCCCCCGGTTCAGCTCTGTGTTCTAGTACACAGGCCACAGCCCAGACGAGGGTCCACACACCCAGGAAATCAGGAAGGCGGGGCCCCGAGGACTACCACCAGGAACCAACACCAGGAAGAGACAAGAGGGTTTCCAACTGTAAACCTTCACAGGAGTGGACAGCTGCACCTTTCTCCCGGTGAGTGGCTGGCGGCTGGCAGCCTAACCCTAGCCCACAGCGCCTCAAGGGCTCCTTGTCTGGGCCTCTAGTGCTTACACTGGGCCCTCAGTAACCATCTGTGGAAAGAGGAAGGGGAGTGAAAATCCGTTTAACTTCTCAGACATTAGCTCAAGGTCTGCACTGGGTACCACGGTTGGTCACTTCTGTTTATGTGCCACATGAAGAGATTGTGACGGGGCACATTTCCATGCCAGTACTGTCAGGCACTTCATTCATGCCCAGGGGACCCCGCATGTGTGTGGGCAGAGTGCCCGTCCTAGCAGTGGAGAGCTAAAGGGCAGTGCAAGGCCTCGTGGATACACACCCCAAGTCTTCCTAATTCCTGCTCAGGCTCTGTACTGTGCAGACCTGCAGACACCCAGCTGGGGGAAGAGCAAGAGCGGAGAGCCGGGAATGGGCCTTGTCCACTGTAGCCACCCTGGCAGGCAAGGAGGTCACCAGGGAGACTTCTGCTGAGTGTTCTGATGTAAACATGTCAACAGTTTGGTCTGAAATCCAGATCTCATCCTTCTTCCAGACATTTAGAAAATGATTCCACACCCAATATGGCACAAATTCCAATCCCACCCACCGCAGCTATATCCACAGGGGAAGGAATGACTGACAGACAGCTCAGCCCTCTCCGCAGGGAGAAAGACAAATGAATCACCAGTTGTCAACACACAACCAGTACGCAACTGCTCGTCTGCAATGTCGGATGGAACCTGGAGCATCTGCAAATGCCACCCCCATGACCACCCTCCCCCAGGACGGGCCCCTCCTGCCCTCCTGGACAATCTACCGGAAGCTGAGTGGAAAGGTCTGCTCTCCTGTGAGCCTCACAAGCGAGAAGAGAAAGGAAGACCACGTACCACTCATGTCTCTAACATGCAGGAAACGGGTGGTGTGTCTCTGTGTCCCACCAAGGTGACCGTGTGTTAACAGGCCTGGAATCACCCGACATCTATTACCTGAGAAACTGTCGCATTTCCACTGTCTGCAGGTGTCAGGTGCACCCCTGAGGTGGCCAGCGTGGCCAGCCAGCCTGTGCACACGCCTTTCCGCAAGACCACCGCTGGGGTGTACGACAGGAACTCCACAACATTAAAAACGAAATGAAGCCTTCCTGGGTGCCACAGACTGGAGCTGCAAAGACACCGAGAGAACACTTCAAGTCAGGACCCAGACTTGAACACAGATCACAATCATCTCCGTCCTCCTCACTGCTGTCAGGGAGTGCTCCTCCTGAGCTCCAGAAGAACCAGTGCTCCCACTGGGGAACAGCGTGCCGGGAGGAGCCAGGAAGAGGCAGGCCTTGGAGGCAACACAGCTTAGGGGGGAGACCAGTGAGCTTTACAGTGAAGCAAGTCACTCACATGACTGTGACTTCCTAGTGCACACAAGCGTTGACACAAGGTTGTAGACTCAGAGGGGAGCAACAGCTACAAACACCTGAAATGAGAGAATGCCAAAAGGGGACAGGCACGAGGTAGGCGCCCCCTGCTGGAACGAGGCTCGATGTAGGGCTGCCACCGCCTCAATGTGCCGGAGACGCACTCCGGAAGTGCAGTACAATGAGGAACGTGACAGAGTGAAGGTGTGACGGTGTAGGTGTAACGGGGTCTAACAGTGTGACACTGTGTGACAGTGATGGTGGTGATGGTGTAGGTGTGACAGGGTCTAACGGTGTGACTCTGTGTGACAGTGAAGGCGGTGACAGTGTAGCTGTGACAGGGTCTAATGGTGTGACACTGTGTGACAGTGAAGGCAGTGACGGTGTAGGTGTGACAGGGTCTAACGGTGTGACTCTGTGTGACAGTGAAGGCAGTGACAGTGTAGGTGTGACAGGGTCTAACGGTGTGACACTGTGTGACAGTGAAGGCAGTGACGGTGTAGGTGTGACAGGGTCTAACGGTGTGACACTGTGACAGTGAAGGTGGTGACGGTGTAGGTGTGACAGGGTCTAACGGTGTGACACTATGTGGCACTGAAGGTGGTGACGGTGTAGGTGTGACGGGGTCTAACGGAGTGACACTGTGTGACAGTGAAGGTGGTGACAGTGTAGGTGTGACGGGGTGTGTGACTCTGTGTGACAGTAAAGGCGGTGACAGTGTAGGTGTGACAGGGTCTAACGGTGTGACACTGTGTGATAGTGAAGGTGGTGATGGTGTAGGTGTGACAGGGTCTAACAGTGTGACTCTGTGTGACAGTGAAGGTGGTGACAGTGTAGGTGTGACAGGGTCTAACAGTGTGACACTGTG
>NW_006408839.1:906023-908107 GCF_000296735.1 Chrysochloris asiatica | reverse complement strand
GTGTGACACTGTGTGACAGTGAAGGCGGTGACGGTGTAGGTGTGACAGGGTCTAACGGTGTGACACTGTGTGGCAGAACGGGGTGAAGGTCTATGGTGTGACAGGGTGTGTGACACTGTGAAGGTGCTGACGACGGATGCCGAGATCAGGCATGATGGTGTTGTAGTGTCACGCTGCACTGTGACAGTGTGCGATACGACTGTAACTGTGTCCAGAGGTATGACGTGATGGTGTAATGGTGTGACGGTGTTGTGTATGTAACAGTGTGATGTATGGTGTGCGGTGTGTGACGGTGTATGCTGAGACCGTGTGCTGATGTGTGAGGTTGTAGTCATGGCATGATGCTGTGGTAGCATAAGGAGTAACACTGCATACTGTCACTGTGTAGTGTGTGACAGTGTGTGACAGTGTGTGACTGTACAGTGTAAGGGTGCACACTAAGACCGTGCATTACTGTGGGATGCTGTACGGTGACGGTGTGCTGTTGTAAGGGTGGACGGCATACGATGGCATATAGTAGGACGCTGGATGCTGCAGCAGTGTACAGTGTGTGACGGTGCACCATGTGACAGTTACTGTGTGGCATTATATGGTGATGATATGAGGTGTTCGGTGTGACATGACAGTGTGACAGGCGTGGCGGTGTTACTGTGTGAAGGGAGGAAGAGACAGTGTACATGGTGTGGCGGCACATGTGCGGCGACGCTGAACCCTGACGGTGTACGGTGTGTGGTGGCATGTGGAGTGACAGTATGTCATGTGGGGTGACACTATTGTATGTCATAGCGGCTGATGTGACAGTGCACCCCCTTCATCAGGACTGAGGGAGAAGGAAGTGGACGCCGAGCTGCTCCATACAGCTGAGCCTTCTCTTGTCACTGCCTGTCCCAGGGTGGGGAGGACAGGAGCCCTGGGTTCCTCTGCACTCCTTGTTACATGAGGCATCGTCATCCACAAATTGGGTACGTTTTCATTGAACGTATTCACAATCAGTATGGATTCGGACGTCAGACTACTGGGGAGAGGATGCTACATTAGGGTATGACTACATATTAGTACCTGGCGCATGAATACGGTCTGGGTTGAAGCTTTGGAAGATGTTCTAGAAAAAAAGAAAACAAAAAGTATTCATGAACAGTAATGAAATTACCTTCCATTTCAGAGCAAACACATACAAGGCCTAAATTTTATTCCTGTTTCCTCTTACTAAAATATTCACAGATATTTTAGCTGCAAAGCATATTTTACAGCTCAGACTAAACCACTATGACAAAGTGCAATATCAAAACAAGCTAAAGAAAACACGCATTTCTGACTGCCAGGATGCTCTTACTGAATCCTGGCGGCTTGTCTGGTTCCGAAAACGAAAAGCAAGACCCACACCCTCCCTCCGAAATCAACAGTTCGGCCTCAGTGCTGGTCCCTCAAAGCAGAGGGCAGTGAGGAGTGTCCAGCATGAGCTCCAGGAAGACACTAGACATGGAGGTAGGTGGGCACACAGATTTCTGGGCAGAGGCATCAGCATTTTGAGATTGGAAACTCTCAAGGGTTGTAATTTGACTAACAAGAGACACAAAGACAACTGTCTTAAAGGTGATGAAAACAATTTAAGCTTTTAATACTTTGACTTCATGAATATAAACATGATGCACACACACAGGGACAACTACACGTACAGTAAACATGATACACACACACAGGCACACGTACAGTAAACATGATGCACACACACAGGGACACCTACACGTACAGTAAACGTAATGCACACACACAGGGACGCCTACACGTACAGTAAACATGATACACACACACAGGGACACCTACACGTACAGTAAACGTGATATACACACACAGGGACATCTACACGTACAGTAAACGTGATGCACACACACAGGGACATCTACACGTACAGTAAACGTGATGCACACACACAGGGACATCTACACATACAGTAAACATGATACATACACACAGGCACACGTACAGTAAACATGATGCACACACACAGGGACAACTACACGTAAACATGATGCACACACACAGGGACACCTACACGTACAGTAAACATGATGCACACACACAGG
>NW_006408839.1:891490-905332 GCF_000296735.1 Chrysochloris asiatica | reverse complement strand
ACACCTACACATACAGTAAACATGATACACACACACAGGCACACTTACACATACAGTAAACATGATACACACACACAGGCACACTTACACATACAGTAAACATGCACACACACAGGGACACCTACACCTACAGTAAACGTGATGCACACACACAGGGACACCTACACATACAGTAAACACGTGCAATGACTGTTGTGTTCTGTTAAGTCGATGCCGACTCACGGCAATCCCCAGGACAGAGGAGAAGTGTCCCTGAGGGTTCCTAGGTCATCAGCTATAGGGGGCAGCTCACGAGAGCACCCTCTCTCTCCTCCCAGGCAGCAACTGGTGAGTTCAAACCACCGAGCTTCTTGTGAGCAGATGAGCGCTTAACCACTGCACTACCAGGACTACGGCTCTTCAGTGACAGACACTCTGAAACCCCATGGTTTCTCAATAGAGTACCTTCAATATGCAAAGGTGCTGAATTAAAAGGTTCCACACTCAGTATCTGACTGCTGAATTCGCTCCTGTCTGTGATAGGATGCCACCCGTATACCTACAGGGACACGCACGCACGGTGTCCTCACCGAGCAGCAGCCGCAGCGGGGGCTGGCACGAGGGGAAGGCACACAGTAGGTCCAGCAGGCTGAGGTGGGCGGCCCGCACAAAACGCTGGTAGTCGGCGGCTCCCTGCTGGCTGCACAGCTCCTGCAGACGGCGCTTCTCGGTGGTGGTGTGGGTACAGTCGGCCAGGGCGCGCAGAAAGGCCTGGGCACAGAAGGGGGCAGAGGTCAACCCTGGACTCTGGCTGTGGTGATGTCACGTCACCCGTCAACCAGAGGAGAGCCATGGCTGGGCGGGGCAGCAAAACAGCCTGCGACTCAGAGCTGCTTTCACGTCTGCCTACTGGGGTGACAGTGCCCATGTGCCCGGCTGTGGCCTCTCTCCTCACCTCCTGAAGCCATCTGAGGTCACAGACCAGGGCATGGTCAGATGGTCCCACAATTTAAGTGCTTCTCTTGAGACAGGATACTTGACCTCCCCTAAGCTGCTGAACACAAGCAGACTTACACATTCAATAACCGTTAAGGGCTTGCTATAACCAGCTGCCAGGCAGGAGCGGTTCGGGGATCCAATGGCCCTATCCACCCTCAGATGCCCAGACTGCGCCTCACCTTCCCCTCAGACCACCTCTCATCCCTGCTCAGAGTTCACAGGTCACCCCTCATCCCTGCTCAGAGTTCACAGGTCACCCCTCATCCTCCCCTCAGAGTTCACAAGTCACCCCTCATGCCCCTCAGAGTTCACAGGTCACCCCTCATGCCCCTCAGAGTTCACAGGCCGCCCCTCATGCCCCTCAGAGTTCACAGGTCACCCCTCATCCTCCCTCAGAGCTCACAGGTCACCCCTCATGCCCCTCAGAGTTCACAGGTCACCCCTCATGCCCCTCAGAGTTCACAGGTGGCTTGCAGCAGTGGCAGCAGTATCTAAGTTGGCAGCTGTCAGTGTGGAGCAGGCTGAAGCTCTGACAGACACTAGGGCATTTTCAGGGACTTCCCGAGAGCAGCCCGAGCGGCAAATAGGCCCTGTTCGGTGGACAGCCAGCCGAGCAAGTACCAGGAGGTACCGGGGCCGTCCCGAGCCACCTCAGGCTGTGGTGGGCAGTTGGGGAACACACACAATTACAAAGACCTGAAGTCAAGTCTCCAAGATGGACAGGGCCAAACTCTGGCACAAAAGCATAAACCTGCTCCTCAGAGCTGCAGGTGGCCTCATGACCAAGGCTTGCTCATTATGTTGTTGTTGTGACGCAGTGACGCTGTCCAGGGTTTCCGAGGAGCAGCTGGGGGGCTTGGCGCGCTGGCCTTACACTTAGCGTTTCCGTGCTTTACCCATGCAGCACCACACCAGGACACAGGAGTTCACACAAGCCCACCGAGTCTACGCCGGCAAGTTTCTGGGAGCCACTGGAGGGCTGGAAACGTGCTGACCTAGCTCTCTAGATTCATGGGCTCCTCAGGAACCACACACTTCCACTAGTGATGCCCCTCACATCTCACTGGAAACGCTCCCAGGCAGCGCTAACCTGCTCCGCAGGGCCAGACACGGTGGCTGTTCTCCTGGGGTCAACAGGCTGCCAAGACGCAGCCGAGTCAGATGGCCAGCAGCCTTGCGTAGGGCCCCTGCCTACAGTTCCCAGGGACAGCAGATGCCAGGTGTCCCCGATTGTTGAGCCACATGCTGAGCACAGACCACGCGCTCAGGAAGACCCTGGAACAAATACAGGAACGTAGATCTCCAGTGAGCAAAACTCAAGCTTACCAACAGCAGTTTAGGGCACAGATTCTAACGTCTCGAGTTGCTTCAGACACGTTATCAGGAGGGGTCAGTCCCCAGAGAACATCCCGCTTGGTAAAGTGGATGGTCAGTGAAAACAAGGAAGGGCCCCAGCAAGCTGGACTGGCGCCGTGGCTGCAGCAATGAGCTCAAGCGTCACTTATGACAACTGTGAGGTTGGCTCAGGGCCGGCGTGGCTCACTCTGTTGTATGGGGGTCTCTAGGTGTCACATCAACGAGAAGACCTGCTCTTGCTGTTGAGTGCCAGTGGTCGGCTCCGACCCACAGCAACAGGCCTCAGGTTTTGGAGGAGGGCCTGGTGGCTGGCACTGCAGACCTGGCGGTTAGCAGTCCAGTGCTTATCCTAAAGCGCCAGACCAGGACCTCAAAGTTCAACAGTGGCCATTCGAAAGCAATCAGCTGTCGTCCACGGGACACACCTGTGCTCCACCGGGCATCAGGGACTGAGTTTGTCAGAAGTGGATCCCAGCACGTTTCCTCTGAGGTGCTTCCACGTGGACTAGACCCTCCACCCTTCCAGTTAACAAGCAGAGACAGTCACTGTGCACATCCCAAAACTCCAGTGAAAAGCAGCGAAAATGTAAATGATGATTATTTATTACACGGCAACTCTGTTGTCGTTACGTGCCGTGGACCCAGTGAATAAATTCAGACTCACGGTGGTCCTGTATAGGCTTTCCCAGAGCACAAAGCTTCATGGGAGCAGGCAGCCTCGCTCCCAGTGGAGCGGTTGGTGGGCTCAGCATTCATCAAGGACACCGCCAGGTCATTCCATGGAAGGATACCCAAGCTCTGGATTTCTTTTCCAACCAAAAAGGCAACTCACAGAACAAGTGAGCACAGTATTGTTGCTGTTAGGGGCCATCGAGTCGGCACCAATTCACAGCGACCCTACACACAACGGAACGAAACACTGCCCGGTCCTGGGCCGACCTCACAATCGTTCCTAAGCCAAAGTCCATTGCTGTAGCCACTGGGCCGATCAGTCGCGGGGTCTTCCCCTTTTTCTTCAACCCCCCACTTTACAAAACATGATATATTTCTCCAGGAACTGGTCCCTCCTAAGAATATGTTCAAAGCATGAGAGACGAAGTCTGGCCATCTTGGCCTCTAAGGAGCACTCTGGCTGCACTTCTTCCAAAACGGATCTGTTGGTTCTTTTGGCAGCCCATGGCACTTTCAGTATTCTCCCCTAACACCACAATTCAAAGGCATCAATTCTTCTACGATCCTCCTTATTCACTGTCCAGCTTTCGCATCCATATGAGGTAATTGAAAATACCATGGCTTTGGTTAGGTGCACCTTAGTCCTCAAGCTGGCATCTTTGCTCTTCAACACTTTAAATTAGAGGTCATTATGCAGCAGATTTGCCCAATTACATCATTTGATTTATTGACTACTGTTACCAATAATATTGACAGTAAATCAAGGCAAAATGAAGTCCTTGACAACTTCAATCTTTTCTCTATCTATATGAATGTTGTTTATTGGTCCAGTGGTGAGGATTTTTGTTTTCTTTACATTTACTGAGATGCAATCCATACCTAATGCTGTGGTCTTTGATCTTCATCAGTACTTTGAGTCCTCCTAACTTTCAGCAAGCAAGGTTGTATCATCTGCATATTGCAGGCTGTAAGATTTTCCAATCCTGATGCCATATGTTTCTTCATACAATCCAGCTACATACAGAATGAATAAATATGATGAAAGAATACAACCCTGGCACACACCTTTGCTAATTTTAACGTTCGGTGTTTCCTTGTTGTGTTTGAACAACTGCCTCTTGGTCCACATACAGATTGCTCATGAGCACAATTAAGTGTTCCAGAACGCTCATTCTCCACAATGTTGTCCACAGCCTATCATGATCCACACAATAGAAGGCCTTTGCGTAGTCAATAAAGCACAGGTAAACATCTTTCTGATATTCTCTGCTTTCAGCCAAGATCCATCGGACATCAGCAATGATATCCCTCATTCCACATCCTCTTCTGAATCCAGCTTGAGCCTCTGGAAGTTCTCTGTCAATGTATGGTTGCAGCCATTTTTGCATTATCTTTAGCAAAATTTTACTTGCATGCGGGATTAATGATTTCATCCGATGATATCCACATTGCTTTGGGTCACCTCTCTTTGGAAGGGGCACAAATACGAATCTCTTCAAGTCAGTTGGTCAGGTAGCTGTCTTCCAAATTTAATATAGATGAATGAGTGCCTCCAGGGCTGCATCAGTTTGTTAAAAGATGGCGATTTGCATTCTATCAATTCCTGGAGCCTTGTTCTTTGACAATACCTTCAGTACATCTTGGACTTCTTCCTTCAGGATCAATGGCTGCTGATTATACGCTACCTCTTGAAATGGCTGAACATCACATCATTTCTTTTTGGTAAAGTAACTCTGTGTATTGTTTTCATCTTCTTTTGATGCTTTCTGAATCATTCAATATTTTTCCCAAAGAATCCTTCAATATTGCCAGTTGGTTTGAATTTTTTTTCAGTTCCCTCAGCTTGAGGAACACAGAGCATGTTCTTCCCTTTTGGTTTTCTAACTCCAAGGCTTTGCACATTTCATTATAATATCTGACTTTGTCTTCTTGAGCAGACCTTTCAAATTTTCTGTTCAGCTCTTGTACCTCCTCAATTCTTCCATTTACTTTAGCATCTCTATGCTGGAAAGCCAAGTTTCAGAGTCTCTTCTGACATCCATTTTGATATTTTCCTTCTTTCTTGCCTTCTTAATGATCTTTGCTTTCTTTTGTATGACATTCTTGATGTCAACTCACAACTCCGCTGGTCTCTTGTCTTTAGTGTCTAATGAATCCAATCTGTTCTTCAGATGATCTCTTAACTTAGGCTAGTTCAAGGTCATAGTTGGGCTCTCATGGATTCATTTTAATGTTCATCAGAACAGTACAAGACATTTTTTTTTTTTTAAAGCAAAATATCCTTTGAGTGTTAACTCTTGAAGGCTCAATCGTAAAAGAATTTCACTTTCTGAGCTTCTATCTGGATTTTTTTTTTTTTTTTTTACAATGAACAGATCACCTTTATAGTACAAAAAACAGATCCATGAGAGGGTTTCAAAAAGTTCATGGAAAAATTCCACTATCTTTTAATCCCGTTTTCCATACACTTTTTGAAACTCCCTTGTAATTACTACATAAACATTCAAAACCAGTTGTTGTTGTTGTTAAGTGCCATTGAGTCGGGTCCGACCCATAGCGACCCTGTACAGGGTTTCCGAGGGTGTAAATCTTTACGGGAGTAGAAAGCCTCATCTTTCTCCCGCGGAGCGGCTGGTAGTTTCGAACCGCTGACCCTAAGGTTCGCAGCCCAATTCGTAACCACTACGCTACCAGAGCTCCTTTTTGAAACTCCCTTGTAATTACTACATAAACATTCAAAACCAGTAGAGTTGAACTAAAATGATGCAGTTGGCAGATTTTAGTGAAGAGGTGCCCATGACAGACAATTCTAAATGTACTCAGATTACATGCAAGGTTGAGCTTCGTAAGTATTCTGCTTACTACGCGATGCCCAACAACTGCAATCCACAGAGATTACTAAGCAGGAGGAAGGCTTTGTTGTAGATGGGGCTGCCTCATGAGGGGGCACCAATTGGGCCCAGCAGAGCCTGGGAAGTTTCACCTGTGGCTCTCCACTCGGGGGACCTGTGACAACATCACTAACCACTGTCCAACAGAGCTCCCTGTGTTAACACTGACATTTAGTGGACCCTTCAGAGGACCATCAGTCCATAAACCAAGCCCACTGCGGACTCACGGTGACCCTGGGGACAACCCCAGCAGAACCGTCCAGAGATCTTGCAAGGCTGGGGTCTGTAAGGAAGCAGACTGCCTCATCTTTCTCCCGTGAGAGGCTGGTGGATTCGAACCATTGAGCTGGTGGTTAGCGGCCAAGCTTTCACCCACTGCACCTCCAGGGCTCCTTGGAAACACCGACGGAGCCCACCAAAAGGCCATTAAGCTCTTGTGAGCTGCCTGTCATCAGGGAGATGGAGGCCTGGCAGTTTTCAGGTGGTCCACACACGCGAACCGGGAGATAGTCACCAAGATGAGCTCCGCTGACAAGGTCAGCGTCCAGTGAAAAGGACTCAGAAAAGCCCTGCCTACAGACAGCGCCTGCCATAAAGACATGAAGCACCGTCACTTCAATGGAAGCACACCATAAAGGCATTCGTCTGTGACAACTCCACAGACGCAAGGCATGATGGGACGCCAGGAGTTTGGGAACATGCTGGGCGAACACTCTGTGTGGGCACAGGGCTGTTGCTAGGGCCCCGGAACGAGTCCTACAGAGAACACGGCCCCTTCCCCCCCAGACAGCCGAGGTACCTTTTTAGGGGTGGCTCGTATCTCCAGGCACCAGGTGAAGACGGACTGGAGAGAACAGTTCTCGGGGATGTGCGGGGGTAACGCAGCTCCTTTTCAGGGAAAGACAGAAACCAGGTTCATGGCATCGGAAAGAGAAGATTAACACATCTGCAGGCTTCAAACACAACGACCTGCAAATGCACTGCATGTTGTGATGATCCAGAATGAGCACAGAGGGAAGGCCCAGTTTATAAAAAGGTAAATGACAAATTCAAAAGCATCATTATTATAGTAGCCATACGACTGAACCCAGACGGACTCCCGGTGTGGCGCTGTAGGCCCAGCAATGGACTGTGAACCACAAATTCAAAAGCATCATTATTATAGTAACCATGAGTACTGAACCCAGACGGACTCCCGGTGTGGTGCTGTAGGCCCAGCACTGGACTGTGAACCATAAATTCAAAAGCATCATTATTATAGTAACCATGACGACTGAACCCAGATAGATTCCCGGTGTGGCGCTGCAGGCCCAGCACTGGACTGCGAACCACAAGGTCAGTAGTTCAGACCCTCGAGCTGCTCCTCGGAAACCCTACACAGGTTAGCTATGAGTCAGAACCGACTTGACAGTACTTCAGAACAACAGTAACTGTATGAAGACATGCCACACAAAAGAAAGAAACAAAATCCCACAAAATGGCACCATTCCATTAGATTCTAGAATCCATTTATCCTGAAAAGAATGAGAACTGCAAGCACTGAAGTTTAAGATTTGAGAAAATAATGCATGATTTCTAGTGCGGAGAAAAACCAACTTTTAACTATGAAAACCGAAAGCATCAAATCACTGTCACTGAGGTAATACAACCCACAGGGCACAGAAGAACCGTCCCCTCGGGTCTCTCCTGCAGGGTGGCTGGGACCGCCAAGCTTGCTGGAAGCAACCCAACAAAGAACCCAGTGTGTCACACGTCCTGGTAACTGTGTGTGACAGACAAGTGCCCGCTAGGGTTCCCAAGGCGGCAAATCTGTGAGGGAGCAGAGAGCACCACCTTTCTCCTGGGGAGTGGCCAGTGGGTTCAAACTATAGACTTCTCGGGACACGAGACCACCAGAGCTCCTCTACAGTAAACAGGAGACAATTAAACAGGACAGGAAAACCATTTTTATCAAATGGTTCTAGATTGTTGCTTCCAAAGACCACAGGGCCACAACAATTGGTCATGTCCAAAAAGGAGACGCCCACCACCCTCTCGCTTATACGATGAACACAGACATTAGTTTATGGAGCCATCAGTGGGGGCTGCCACCCACTCGCTCGTCAGCTCCAGTCACGGGCCTGAGGGCCCCAGAGCATGCTCAGGGCCTCACCTTTCTTCTGCGTGGCCCCCTTCATCACCTCCAGGAAGACATGGTGCCGGCTCTGCTCCTCGAGCCCCAGCCTCTGGAGCAGGCCCTGTACCTCCGCGTCATTGTTGGGGCAGACCACGTGGAAGGCGTCTCCAGGCTCGTAGGCAAAGGCTGTTTTCTAGGGAAGAGCCCAAAGGGCAGAAGAGGATCCAAAGTGGTGAGTAAGACACAGAGACATCAAACCACATTTGACTACAAGACTCTTCCGGTATATGGACTCACAAATAAAGCAAGCGCAATGGCCAAAATCTAACCAATCAATGAGGTTGCTTTTGGTATGAGTGGTCCAACACTGTACTTGTCCAACATTCTAAGTTCTAAAATCAGTGTTTACAGAATGAACGGCAACACAGGTAGGGCCTCAGCTAGAAGGGTCCTTGTATAAACACACGCACTGCGACCCCAATGCCCAGGATCACCTGCCTACATCTCAGTTCCTTTCTCCTCCTTACCTTGAGGGAAGCGGGGGGACAGGTACGATATTCCTCCTCGCTGGCATAAAATGTTAAACAACAACACGGCTCATCATCTTCCCTCCCGTCCCTGGTCTGTCAGTCACCCCGTCCCTGGTCTGTCAGTCAACCCCGTCCCTGGTCTGTCAGTCACCCCCGCCCCTGGTCTGTCTCTCAGTCACCCCCGTCCCTGTTCTGTCTCTCAGTCACCCCCTTCCCTGGTCTGTCTCTCAGTCACCCCCTTCCCTGGTCTGTCTCTCAGTCACCCCCTTCCCTGGTCTGTCTCTCAGTCACCCCCTTCCCTGGGTCTAGGTGGGTCCTGGCCCTGAGTCCCGCCTCCTCTCAGGTGTGGGCAGCAGCATGGGGTGGGGGAACCACTGTGAGTCGCAGAGACTACCAGTCATTCCGAGACTTACCGAAATGTCCAGCTCCAACAGCATAGCGGTTTTTACGGCGTCGTTCGTAGTGAGTTGAACAGCCTTTGAAATGGGAACTTGGAAGACTGGGCCCGCTGAAGTCACCGGGACACGAATTTCCTCCTTCAGAATAATGCGAGACCATGAGAGTAAAGGCTTCTCCTCAGAGACTACTCCAGGGGACTCCACACAGCCTGGTCAGCTAAGTGGTCCTTGCTGAGTTGGCCAGCAGCAGACATTAACTTTGCAAACAACACCTGCTCTTTCAGAAGAGGAGCTCATCTGAGTGTCTGACTCCTAGGTCCTGGCTTTCTGTACTGAGATCGCCAGACTCTCAGATGGTCACGTGCCAACAGTGCTCCCTTGCACCACTAATGTCTCAGGTGAGAGACCAAGGCTTGCCCTTCAGAGTCGTGGGGAAGCTGACCTGTCACAGCATCTCAAGTACGCGGTTGACAGGGCGAGAGTGAACATCGACAGTGTGTAAGTTATAAGGGTAGTGATGGTCAATAAAACTTTACTGACAACCCGGGCAGTGACCACCTCCTGCCGCGTGCCGTAGTGGGCTGTACTCTACCATGACAACAAAGACAAAGCATGTTCCCATAGCAGGACGAGACACAACGCCCTCTTACCTGGGCAAGAGGTTCCCGCAGAGTCACCTGCAAATACTCAGGGGGGGCCGCAGGGATGCTGAGGGCGGCCTGGGAGAGCGGGGGTTCCGAGTGGGTGAGGGAGGGCTCCACACCGTCCCCCAGAGTGCCAGTCTGACCACTGTCCACTGCATCCTGTCCCGAGGCCTGCGGAGCCCCTCCTCCGGAATCATCCAGGCACAGACTCTGTATGCGTGTGTCTAGGGCAGCACATGCCGGCGTCATGGGATCACGCAGCAAGGAAGTATGGGGCCCCGCGGTGGGGGATCCCCTCGTGGCTTCTCCCCCTTGACTTGATGCAAAGTGCTTCATGAGGGCGGTCCAGAGCCCACCAATCCACGGCTCCACCACAAGCTCTAGACTGGATTATGACCGAGACAACAGGAAGGCATCGCGTAAGATCTCCATGCCAGTGTGGTTGTTCTAACACACACATACCCAGCAAACACCATCATCCATATCCTCCATGGCGGTGTGGTTGTTCTAACTTATACACACAGCAGGACACTAGCTTCCGAGTTCTCCATTTACTCTCTGAGGCTGACTCACACAGGATGTCCAGAGATGACTTATATATGACAGGGATGTGCTAAGGCGAGAACACATATGCCTCCCTGTAGCCCTCTGGGCCTCCCCCTCACAGTGCACATTATTAGGATCTACCTGCAGCGGACAGACAGACATGGAAAGTTTCACCACTGTGACCACGGTCTCAGTCAATGCATGGAAGAGCAAGGGTTTAGCCCCAGTGTCTGCATTCTGTTACCCTACGATGTGGTGATACATTACGCAAGGATGTTTGCTTGCAGCTGTGTTATGTTCAGACAAGGGAAAGAATGAAGGCAGGTAGGCAGTTATGGTAGGAGGTGCAGGCTGCTGAAACACACACTCCAGAGCCGTCATGCTTGCTGGGACGTGGACAAGGAAATGGAAAGTTTATGAAGAGCAGCACACACAGAGTGAGAGGGGGGACAGACCGGACACAACACAGACAAGACTTCGATGGTGGACATCTCATGGCTCAACTGAAGCCCGACAGTCTGAAAGGACTCACTGGAGTCAACCGACAACAAATCACGTCAGGGTCACAGATGAAGGTGTATAAACCAAGGGGGCAGGATAAAGCAAGGTTGGTGGTTCAAACTCACCAGCCATCCCTCGGAACCGACGCGACAACACTTAACAACAACAACAACAAGAGGCAGTGTAGAGTGGATGGCTCTTACCCCACACAGTCGTCTGCATGTCCGGTGTCATAGAAATGCCGGGCCCCGAGTTCCTGAAGTCGTTTATCGATGATTTTCCCTCCATTACAGAAGTACGTGTACTCCGAATCACCCAGACCTAGGAGCCCAAACATACAGTTAGTCATGCTCACCTTCATAGGCAGACAGAAAGGGCCTGTGGGCATTCTAAACAACGCTCTAACTCTTAGCAAAGGAGAGAGAACCAATACAATGGCACATTAAAAACAACATCATGTATACAGACAACCATCTTCTGTTTTCAGTAGAAAAGTATCAAAACAGACACAAACGGATCATTTGACCAGTGTTAAATATTCGAAGAGAGAAGACACAGAAATGTGAACAGTCAGATTCAGCACACAGACAGACACAGACAACTTGGTATCGATTACTGTACTCAATGTCTGAGCCATTTTCACCTTGTGCTCTCTCCCTGTTACTAAAGGCCTGAGTGACTAGCAAGCCAAAACACAAACCAAAGAACCGCTAAAGAGATGAAGTAGCTTCTCAGTTAGTGAGATGTGACTGGTCTAGGCTAGGGTCTTGAATCTGAAATTTCCCACCCATTCTTCATTAGACTCTTCATCTTTGCTAGAGATCCCCTATTCCAGGACTGGGGGCTCCTCCACACAGGCAGACCTTGTTCTGTGGCACTGGCCGTCTGCATGTCTGCAGACCGCTCAGTGCACAGAATGAGGCCTGCCTGCAGGTGCACAGACCACCCAGTGCACTGAACGAGGTCTGCCCGCAAGAGCGCAGACCGCTCAGAGCACAGAATGAGGCCTGCCCACAGGAGCTCAGACCACTCAGTGCACAGAACGAGGCCTGCCCGCAGGAGCACAGACTGCCCAGTGTTGATGTTAACCCTTGATATTTAAAGCAATGTCGAGACAAATGAGCAAGGCAGGAGCAGAGCGTAGGATGCATTACCCAGCAGTCCGTACTGCAGGTGAGCCAAGAGGTCCCCCGGCAGCGTCTTGTCCTGTATCTCCTTGACGAAGTTGCGGGCTGTGTCTGGTGGGTCTCCACTGCCCGTGGTAGAGACGACGATGACAAGAGGTGCAGTCTCAGTTTTCAGATCATACTGCAAACACGAGAGAGAGCAGAGGGTCAGCGAGAAAGGGGGACCTTCGGCGGATGAACTCAAACACAGCAGGTTCCTTTAACTTTTCCTAAAACAAAACAGTAATTTAGCTTAACTGGTTTGTTTTAAAAAAAAAAACAAACACAAAACTCCACCTTGAGCACTGTGCTCCCTTAAGAACCACGAGAGGGAATGAAGTAATCTGGGAGGTCTGCTTCCTCCCCTCCAGGTAACCTGCACCCCTGGAGTCCTGCTCAAACAGGAGAAACACATTAGAGGAGAAGTGGACGGGACCTCGACAGAGCCTGCTGACGACCCCACTGCTGTCTCTCAGACTCCTGGGCCTCAAGACCTGGACTCAGCACAGCCGTGGGCCGTGGTTCCTCCTTAGACCTCAAGCTGTGATTCAGCCAGTGTTAATCCTCTCTCTCCTGCTTTGGGTCAGATACTCAGACATTTGAGTATATTTAGCAAAGCATGTAATGAATGTAATCTGATTTCTGTTTAAAGGGTGATTGTATGTCAAGAAAATCTTTTCCTTCTGCCTATTGGGGTTGGTACTTCTATACCTCAGCTCCAACAGAGTGCATGCTTCATACAAAAGGATGGAAGTGGTGATGGTTCTGTGCCACGGACTCGGTTCCGACTCACAGTGACCCTGGACAGGGTTTCCAAGGCTGTACATCTTTATGGGAGCAGAAAGCCTCATCTTTCTCCCACAGAACGGCTGATAGTTTTGAACTGCAGACCCTTAGATTAGCAGCCCAATTCGTAACCACTACGCTACCAGAGCTCCTGGAATTAGGCTTCACCTATAATGATCTATGGAGAAGAGTCCAGCACACTACTGAGAACCGAGAAATGTTCTCCACCACCCTAAGAACAGCAGCAACATCCAGCACCCATTGTTGGACCTATTTTGATGGTGGAAAATGGAGTCTGGTTTCCCACATTAACAATCTGGGAGATCTACCCCTCCACGTGCAGGTCCCCTCAGTGTATAAACTTCTTCATTTGCAGGGTCCTCACTGAGACTCACTGACTAACCGACTCCATTTTGTTTAGGATGATATATCCAAGCCAGCATTCCCGGCTCTTATTTTCAGATTTCATTTCTGTGAAATTAGCTTCAAATGAAAATAGTTATTTTGCTCCTGGGCACTGCTCTTTGGATTAACAGAACTAAGCTTAGGTTGTGTAAACCAGCAAGTTTTACAAACAGCAAAACAACCAGGTGAGCAATGCAGCAAGGTAGGAAAATTCCTGTGACCATACAAACTTCGACCTCCACGATTAATGTGTGTAGCCACCCTTGTTAGGTAACCAAGACAACCAACTTCGATATCTGTTCCAAGGAAGACCTTTTGCTGAATGTTAGCAATTATTCCTTTAACATTTTTCAGTTTTTGTTCAGTTAATTTAGAATTGTTTGAAACATTAAAACAACACAACCCTTTAAATTCCTCACAACCATGATTCTGCTGTAAGAGCAAATAATCTGTAGCACCGCTGTTTTCCCATGAGGAGGTCCTAGAGCTGAACAGAAAATTTCAAAGGTCAGCTCGAGAAGATAAAGCCAAATATTACAACAAAATGTGCAAAGATCTGGAATCAGAAAACCAAAAAGGAAGAACACGGTCAGTATTTCTCAAGCTGGGAGAACAGAAGAAAAAATTCAAGCCTCAACTTTCGTTATTGAAAGATTCTCTGGGCAAATTATTGAATGATGCAGAACGCATCAAGAGAAGATGGAAGGAATACACAGAGTCACTGTACCAAGGGGAAATGGTTGATGTTCAGCCATTTTAAGAGGCAGCATATGATCAAGAGCCAATGATACTCAGGGAGGAAGTCCAAGGTGCATTGAAGGAATTGGCAAAGAACAAGGCACCAGGAATTGAT
>NW_006408839.1:882103-890194 GCF_000296735.1 Chrysochloris asiatica | reverse complement strand
AGACCCCCAACAAGATGGATTGGCCAGGTGGCAGCATCGATGGACTCAAGTGTGGCAAGAGTAGTGAGGTTGGCCGAGGATCGGGCAGTGTTTCATTCTGCTGTGCATAAGGTCGCTATGAGTTGGTGCCAACTTAATGGCACCTAACAACAACAACAACATACATTGGCTGGGGTGACCTTGTGATCCTAGAAGGAGGACAGGACAAGGAGAATAGGACGCACTTAAACCCACCCAAGGAGTCCTGGTGTGGCACTGTGGGTTAATGTGCCAGACTGCAAAGTCGAATTGAACTGCAAGGTTGGTGGTTCAAGCTTACCAGTTGCTCCGTGGAAACCCTCTACAGGGTCGCTATGGGTCGGAACTTAACAGCAACAAACACATGCAGAGTTATCTCTGGAATTAAGCAGCTAGACCCTAAAGGTAGAATATTTGAAGAAGTTTTTCCTTTATTGTTTGTTTTTTTTTTCCCAACACTATAGAATATGCACAGGAGCTCTGGTAGTGTACTGGTTAAGAATGGGGCTGTGAACTGCAAGGTCAGCAGTTCGAAACTACCAGCTGTTGTGCGGGAGAAACATGAGGCTTTCTGCTCCCGTAAAGATTTACAGCCTCAGAAACTATGAGTCAGAACCGACTCCACAGCACATACAACAACAACAAAGATTTATAACCTCGGAAACCCTGTCCAGGGTCGCTATGAGTCAGAACCGACTCCATGGCACAGACAACAACACAGAATGTGCCCGCTCTTCATAACACACAGAACGGTCTTGAGAAACTATTCTCCCCATCCTCCAGACTGCTGGCTTTCTGTTAATAAAGCTGGGATTGGATCTCAAAAAAATAGTTTGGGAACAGACAGAACTAAAACATGATGGGATTCTCCGTGAACTTTCTGAAGTGTCCTCCTGTCACTTTGAGATCAGACAGACAACAACTCCACACGGAAACAGTTTGAGTTCAAGGTACTGAGGAGGGCAACTCACAATCCAACCAGGAGAAGGGCTGCCTGACTCGGAGAAGGCAAAGTCACTATATTAGCAGTGAAGACAGGGCTGTGCTGGTACACTTGCAACAACAAAAGGAATACAGTGTGAAAAGGGGGAACACCAAAACGGCAAAGACACCGGTATTCGGGATGAAAATGCAAAGACCAGAAGAGAGCAACCAATCGGATCTTCAGGCAAAGACCCCGAGTACTGAGAACACCTCACCGCTATCTGAGAGCACCCCACCTCTGAGGACACCCCCACTTCTGAGAGCACTGTACATATAACTGAGAGCACCCCACCTCTAACTGAGGGCACCGCACATTTAACTGAGAGCACCCCACCTCTAACTGAGGGCACCTCACCTCTGAGGGCACGCCCACTTCTAACTGAGAGCACCCCACCTCTGAGAACACCCCACCTCTAAGAGCACCATACATCTAACTGAGGGCACCGTACATCTAACTGAGAGCTCCCCACCTCTAACTGAGGGCACCGTACATCTGAGAGCTCCCCACCTCTAGGCTCTTTGCCAACAAAAACCACCAGGTGAAGTCGCCCTCCGAACTGCGCCAGGCCCAGGCTCTGAGCCGGGAGACCCACCACTCACTCCCCCAGGGCTCCGGAGAACTAAGGAAACCCCCAGCACTCCGAGAGACCCTGGGTCCACGACGAACACTCATGGGAGCAGCAGTCAAGAAATCAAATGGCTCAACCAGAAGAAGAAAGAAGAGGGAGAAAAAGTAATCTGATAGCATTTGATGAACTTGACCTACACCTATGGATGCAGTAGCTCAAAAGAGGGAACAAATCCTTACAGCAAGAATCATTCCCACCCCCTCCACACAGAGTAGACAGGGATGGGCAACTTAGACATCGGCTACCTACAAGAGGGGGCGATAAAGGCACAAAGTGACTGCCTTACTAGGTTTCAAGAGGAAGTTTAGTTTAAGAGTGTGGGGGGAAGGGGGAGAAAAAGTCCCCACTGAATAGTTTTCATCTTGTCTAGATGGGTCTGGGAAAAGAGATGGGGATAAGATTCATATGATTCAATAGTGAATAATTGTTATCATGACTAATTGTGACTGTCACAATTGTAAAGGTAGAAGTTTTATAACAAAAACGGCAGTAGTTAATCTTACAGTCCAGAAACAAAGGATCCTAGGCCCATCAAAGGAGATGAGCACAAGCAGAATGTGGGACCTTATCCAGAGAAGCAGCGACACCAGAGATGGAGGCAGAGATGGGGGCATGGAGAGAGGGAGCAGCTGAGGACTCTAGATTCATGGGAAGAGAGGGACTATGAGCTGGTGGCCTGGAGGCAGACTTGCAGAATGTGCCCTTTGGAGGTGTAAATTATTATATATGCCTGAGTGGTTTGTTTTGTTTTTTAAAAAACACTAACAGAAATACTGTTAACTGATGGTACATGGAAGGGATTATAATTATTGTAATGAAACAAGGGGTATGATTTGTTGAATGTAAAACTGATGCTTTGCCCTATAAACTTTCACTCAATGCACAATAAAAACCTTAAAAAAAAGGAAAGAAAGAAATCAAATGATGTATTACATTGAGCAAATCTGCTCTACAAGACCTTTTGAAAGTGTTGAAGAGCAAAGACGTCAGCTTGAGGACTAAGGTGCGTCTGACCCAAGCCATGGTATTTTCAATAACCTCATATGCATGTGAAAGCTGGACAGGGAATTAGGAAGACTGTAAAAGAATTGATGCTTTTGAGTTACGGTGTTGGAGGAGAATATTGAAAGTGCCATGGGCTGCCAAAAGAACCAACAGATCTGTGTTAGAAGAAATGCAGCCAGAGTGTTGCTTGGAGGCCAAGATGGCCAGACTTCATCTCTCATACTTTGGACATACTCATACAAGGGAGCAGTCGCTGGAGAAGGATACCATGTTTGGTAAGGTGGAAGGTTAGAGAAAAAGAGGAAGACCCCCAGTGAGATATACTGACACAGTATCTTCAACAACAGGGCTGAAATATAACAATGACAGTGAGCATGGCAGGGGCTGAGGCGTGTTTCAGTCTCCTGTGCCTGGGTCACTACTGTCGGAGCTGACTCGAAGCCTCCACACAGTAGCAGCGAGAGCCTTCCCATGCGGTTGATCGCCTTCGTCCATGGCCCCTTCACACACTAAGTTCTAAACAGAAGGCGCAGAGACCCCTGGAAGGGGAGGGAGCGCACCTTGTCCGACTCACTCAGGCAGTGAAGGTCTGCAGAAAAGCCGTGGGCGGCCGCCTGCTCACTTATCTCTTGAGCTATGGCTTCGGCCTGTCCTTGCTGGGTGGCGTACAACAACAGGAACCTCCTCAGCCCACTCAGGCACATAGTGTTGTAGGAGCTGCACAAAAACAAACACACAACGGACGAGGATTCCCTTTTGAATAATGTCAAAAACACCACTCCAATTGGCCGATTCTTGTCTGTCTCTATTTAGTCCTAGTGCTAAAGGAACTATAGTACCAACGCTACTCGAAGCGCCTCTGTTATTAATTCCATTTCATATTGTACACACATAGGGAGATCAAGAAACACTGCTATGAAATCATGCCTGGCGTTATCGAGTGGTGTCCAGTCAATTCAGACTCATGGCCACCCCGTAGATAGGGCTGCTGGATCCGAATCACTGATCCTGCAAGCAGCAGTCCAGTGCCTATCCTACAACGCCACACCAGAACTCCTCTTGTTGTTAGGTACCATGGAGTCAGTACGGACTCATAGCAACCTTGTGTACAAAAACATGCCATAATGCCGCTAATCACATGATCGCTGCGACACGTCAGCCTATTGCTGCTGCCATTGTGCCAATCCATCTTGGTGGTGGGCTTCGTCCACTTCACCAGTTTGATGTCTTTCTCCAGGGACTGCTCCTCCCTGAGAATCTGTCTGAAGGATGGGAGACAAAGTCTCATCACCCTGACTTGTGAAGAACTCTCTAGCTGGACTTCCCACACACAGCTGTTTGTTCGATGGTAGTCCATGGTACTTTCAATATACTGCTCCAAAACCATAAGTGAAATGTATCACTTCTCTGTGGTCTTCCTTCGTCGCTGTCCAACTTTACAAGCTATCTAGCCATTGAAAACACCACACTTTTCATGGGTCAGGGGAGCCTTAATCCCCAAACTGTCATCTTTGCTCCTGAACACTTTCAAAAGGTCTTGCCCAGCAGATCGACCTAACACAGCATGTCGTTGGATTTCTTCACTGCTGAAAACTCCTTGTAGCAAACAAAAATATAAAAATGTGAAGCTGGTGTTCCTGTCTGTATACTTCTGAAAGTAGTATAACCCTGCTGTCTAACCCTGACGATGGCACTTACCAACACCCATCCTTCCTGTCAGATAAGCACTGGGTCTGTAGGGGGAGCACTAGGTCTGTAGGGGGAGCACTAGGTCTGTAGGGGGAGCACTGAGTCTGTAGGGGGAGCAGTGGGTCTGTACGGGGAGCACTGAGTCTGTAGGGGGAGCAGTGGGTCTGTACGGGGAGCACTGAGTCTGTAGGGGAAGCAGTGGGTCTGTAGGGGAGCACTGGGTCTGTAGGGGGAGCACAAGGTCTGTAGGAGGAGCACTAGGTCTGTATGGGGAGTATTGTGTCTGTAGGGGGAGCGCTGCTTCTGTAGGGGGAGCACTGGGTCTGTAGGGGGAGCACTGAGTCTGTACGGGGAGCACTAGGTCTGTAGGGAAAGCGCTGCACTGTGAACCACTAGGCCAGAGGTCCATGCCCACTCTCTGCTCCTGAAAAGATTTCCAGCTTCGAAAACCCTACACAGGGCCACTAGGAGTCGGAACCTACTTGGTGGCACTTAACTCATCCACAAACAGAATTCTGTGCTTTTTGATTTATCCCACATCAAATGGCAGTTTGGGCATCCTCAAGTGACCCAAATCGTGTTCCTTTTCAGTGGTCTTTGAGTTTGGGGGGCAAAACAAAGTCTGAAGGGGCAAGGTCAGTGCTGTAGGGTGGATGAGGTGAGGTTTCTCAATGAAATTCTTTGAGGACATTCCTTGTTACCCTGAAGAATGAGCAGGTACGTCGCCATGATGGAAAACTCATTCCTCAGGTGAACTTTCCTGGCCTTCTCACCACAAGTTTTCTATTTTCTGAGAACTTCTACATAATAAGCCCCCGTGACCATCCCGTGTCCTATGAGAAAATCTGTGAAGATTACCACTTGGGAATAATTGTATAAAAAGTCACCATAACCTTCTGAGCTGACCTCTCTACCTGGAACCGAACTGGCCCAGCAGAGCCCCCTCAGAAGCCAGTGTGTTCGGACTGGACTGTTTTCAAAGCACCCTAATGACTGGACTCCTGATGTGGCACTGAGGCATAAGCACTCGACCTCAGAGTTGGTTTCAACGGCATGGTCGGCGGCAGTTCAAACTCACCAGGAGCTCCTCGAAAACCCTACACAGGGTAGAAAGGCTTCCTGGTGTGGCGCTGTGGGTTAATGAGCCAGACTGCAAAGCCACTTGAACTGCAAGGTTGGAAGTTCAAGTTCACCAGCTGCTCCTCGGAAACCCTTACAGGGTCGCTATAGGTCGGAACCAACTCTACAGCACTTAACAACAACAACAACGAGGACTGGGGTGGCGCTGTGGGATAAAGCACTGGACCACAAGATCAGTCTGAACCACAAGGTCAGCAGTTCAAACTCACTGACCACTCCTTGGAAACTCTATTCAGAGTCGCTATGAGTCAGAATCAACTTGACAATACTTAACAACAACAACCAAATGAGTCCTTGTATGGTGCCGTGGGATAAGCACTGGACTACTAACTGCCAGTTCACCAGTTCAAACCCACCCACTGCTCCTTGGAAACCACTATGAGTCAGAACTGACTTGAGGGCACTTCAGATAAAAAATGACGAGTAATCGTGTGACGCTCCTGTTGTTGTTGTCATTAAGTGCCATCGAGTTGGTTCCGGCTCATACTGACCCTGTTTCTAAGGAGCGGATGCTGAGTTTGAACTACTGACCTTGTGGTTTAAAACCCACCTAATGGTCTAGTGCTTTATCCCTCCCACAAAACCAGACCAGAGAAGGCACTGAATTCCAGAGCCCCTGACTCGCTCCCACACCCAAGGCCCAACCTGTAAGTACTCAAGCCCTGGTGTGGGCGGTAGGGTAAGCACTGGACTGCTAACCACACTGCGGGCGGTTCAAACCCAGCAGTCTCCCACTAACCTGCGGGGAACCCCACCCGCATAGGGAACCTCACCCACCTGTAGAGGAAACCACCATACCTTCCGGGGAAGGAGCCCCATCAGCCCGCGTGGGGACCCCCACATCTCCTGAAGGAGAGAACCCCCCCTCTCGAAAAAGGAACCCCACACCTGTCCATGGATGGACCACCATGACCCCCACACCTGTTCTGGAGAGACCCCCCTCCACACCATCAATTCGCGGAGGAATCCTCTACACCTCTCCACAGATGGACCACCATGTCCCCCACACCTGTCCACAGAGAGATCCCCCACACCTGCCCACGGAGGGATCCCCCACCCATGCCAGTGACGGAATTCCCCCACACCTGTCCACGGAGGGACCCCCCCCAACACCTGTCCGTGAAGAGACCCCACACACACACACGCCTATTCGCGGAGGAATCCTCCACAAGGGTCCGCGGTGAGACCCCCCTCTCCCCCCCCCACACACACACCTACAGGTGGAAGGAACCCCATTTGTCCGCGGAGCAACTCCCCCACCGGGGATCCCCACCCGGCACCGACGAACCCCCACACTTCCTCGCGGAGGGAACTCCAACATTACGCGAAAGGACCCCACACCTGTCCACGGAGATCCCCCCAATTGTCGGTGGAAAGACCCCCACTAGTGCGCGGAGGGGCCCCCAGCACTCCACCCCGCGGAAATTGTTGTTGTTTTAAGTTGTTGTTGTGTGCTGTGGAGTCGGTTCTGACCCATAGCGACCCTATACGACGTTTCCGAGGCTGCCAATCTTTACGGGAGCAGAAAGCCTCATCTTTCTCCCTCGGAACAGCTGGGAGCTTCGAACTGCTGAGCTTGCGGTTCGCTGCCCGACTCGTAACCACTATGCCACGCTACCAAGTGGCAGCATCGATGGACTCCAGCGTGGTTACAGTAGTGAGGTCGGCCCAGGATCGGGCAGTGCATAGGGTCGCTGTGGGTCAGAACCGACTCGATGGCACCTAACAACAACATCAACAACGCTACCAGAGGCCCGCCGAAGGCACCCCCACAAATACACACCTGACCGCCGAGGCTTCACCGGAGTGTCAACTTCAGGAATGGCAACACAGCGCGGACGGCCGAGGCGCGCATGCCTGGTGACGTGATGTGAAGCGGAGCCAATTACAGCGCGCTGAGCGGGGGCGGTGCCCGGACGGCCTTCCCACTGCGCATGCCCCATGTCTCCTGATCGCCGGAGTCGCGCACGCCTACGCGATGCGTCAGGTCATCAGGCAGCGCCGCGCAAGTGACCGCGGGCTGGTGTGGGGACCTGAGAGCCGAGTGCGGGGTTCGCCCTTTCCCAGGGGCCGTCGGTGCGGAGCCCCTATTGCCAGGGCGTGAGTGTGGGGTGCGGAGCCTCTAGTTTCAGGAGCCGTGAGTACCGGGTGCTGGATCCTCTGTTCCCGGGGGCCATGGATTTGGGGACACGCGATCTGACCGTTCCCAAGGGCCGTTGGTTTTGGGGCGCTAAGTCCACCCGATCCCAGGGGCCGTGGATCTGGGGGCGCGGCTCCTCTGGATCCCCGAAGCTATCGGTTTGGGGGCGCGGGGTCACCTGTTCCCAGGACTGTTGAGTGTGGGGCACAGGGTCACCTGTTTCCGGAAGCTGTGAGTTTGGGGGGCATGGGGTCACCTGTTTCCGGAAGCTGTGAGTTTGGGGGACACGGGGTCACCTGTTTCCGGGGCCTGAGAGTTTAGGGGGCACGGGCTCACCTGTTCTCGGGGGCTGTGAGTTTGGGGGGCACGGGCTCACCTGTTCTCGGGGGCTGTGAGTTTGGGGGGCACGGGCTCACCTGTTCTCGGGGGCTGTGAGTTTGGGGGCACAGGGTCACCTGTTTCCGGGGGCTGTGAGTTTGGGGGCAC
>NW_006408839.1:871250-881533 GCF_000296735.1 Chrysochloris asiatica | reverse complement strand
CACGGGCTCACCTGTTTCCGGGGGCTGTGAGTTTGGGGGCACGGGCTCACCTGTTCACGGGGGCTGTGAGTTTGGGGGGCGCGGGGTCACCTGTACCCAGGGGCTATGAGTGTGGAGTGTGTGATCCACCGATTTTCAGGGGCCACGGGTTTGGGGACGTGAGCTCCCCTGCTCGCTGGGGCCATGCCCTCTGGTTCCTGCTACCTGTCTGTACACTACTCCCCAGGCCCCTGTGGGGGCTCCATTCTGCCCACGACCCACAGCACCCCCTCATTGCCCTGTCTGCTTCACTTTTTTCTCTGTGTGTTTTGTGAAGTCCGTTCTGACTCACAGCCGCCCTCTATAGAGTTTGCAAAGAGCGGCTGGTGGATTTGAACCATCCACCATGCGGTTCAATGTGACCTTACCTCTGAATGCTTATCGCACGGCACCATACCAGGACTTCAGTTTTTCTCTGTATTTAATATCTTTTCCCGTTGGTCAAGCCTGACCCCTGCCTTCCTGGGGAGGTCCATGCTGGGGCCCTGTGGACTCTTTCGTTAGCCAGGCCTTACTTCCCCCTGTGGAAGACACCATAACCACCTATTTACACTTGCCATTTATCAGTAGTTCTATTAGCCCGGACTCCGGGTGTGGCTAGGAGCTCTGGTAGCATAGTGGTTACGAATCGGGCAGCTAACCTCAAGATAAGCAGTTCAAAACTACCAGCTGTTCCGTGGGTGAAAGATGAGGCTTTCTGCTCCCGTAAAAATTTATGGATTTGGAAACCCTGTATAGGGTCGCTATGAATCGGCTCCACCACCACCACCATTGAGTCTGAACCGACTCAACTCAACAGTGCTTACCAACTGTTGTTGTTAAGTACCGTGGAGTCGGTTCCAACTCATAGTGAACCCAGATCTAATTCCTTCTTTCAATCAGTATTTAAAGGGTATGGTTATGAGGGAGCCCTGGTAGTGCATTTGTTAAGTGCTGCTAATCTCCAGGTTCAAACCCACCAGCCACCCCACAGGAGAAAGAGCTGGTTCTCTGCTGGCGTACAAATGACAGCCTAGGACGCCCATGGAGCTGTTCTGCTGTCACGTGGGGCCACCCTGAGTCAGGCTAGACTCCACAATGGCGGTGTTTACTGGTGGTCAGGGGCAAGCTGTCTTCTCACAAACCTGTCGTGTTTCCCCCTCTCCTCGCTTGTCAGATGAGGGTGGAAGGACCCTGTCGTTGGCAGGATTAGCTAGTATTCACAAAGTACAAGTCCTCCCATGGCTGGCCCGCTCCGTGTAGCTGAGTGAAAACGTGCCTTGCACGTGGTCTTTCAGAAGCAGATGTGGTGATTGGTGTGGTTGTGTGCCAGGGCATCTGTTCCAACTCCTAGTGAGCCTCTTTCTGGTTTCCGAGCTGTAAATCTTGACAGGAACTGCTGAGTTCATGGTGAGCCGCCCGGCTCGGAATCTACTCCGCTGCCAGGGCGCCTTTCAGAAGCAGCCAGCCACACTGCGTTGCTTCCAAGTGCCAGCCTTCAGTTGTCACACGGGTGGCACTGAAGAGCACGCTGAAGCTACAAGTGCTATTGTTTGATGCCAGATACGGAGCCCCTGGTTTTATGATTCACAGGGATATTTATTACAGTTTGGGGGACAGCGAGGTTGAGCAGCTCTTGTAACCACGTGTTCTATTCTTTCATCTTCTCACAGCTCAAGCACCGTGAGAGTCCAGTGCCATGGCTCTAGTCACCCTGCGGAGCAATCTGTGTCGTTTGTGTGATTTTCGGACTCGTACCTCCCTGGCCACTCTGAAGCACTGGCCCTTGCGTCCTGCCCATAGACTCGTCAGGGCACATCTATGCTGGTGGGGCTCCTCGCTGCAACCAGCCCCCTCCCGGGCCAGCTCACCTCTCGCCAGTGGTCAACACTTCCATTCTGAATGGGGAAATGTGTCTCCTCGAACCCACGATGGGGACAGGCCTGAGGAGAACCCAGATGAGCAGACGTGGTGCAGGAGGCTACGAGACCTCAGTTCATCAGCAGACGTGCTGACCCTCGTGAGCTCGCTGGACCCGCTGCCTGACGCTGTGGCCGTATTGGCTTTACAGCGGATCCGGGAGGTCGAAAAGGGAGACAGCAGCGGAAGGCTACGGGGAGAAACCCTGGAGAGCCCCATCTTTAAGGCTCTGTGTTTTCAGTTGGAACAGCAGTCCCCTCATCTGACAAACGTGGGTCTGGCGACGGTGTTACAAACCCTGAGCATGTTACCTGCAGACCCTCCAAGTAGCTTGTTACTGACGTTGATGGCAGAGTGCCAGCGGCGTCTCCAGGAGGGGGGCCTGGCAGTCCACGAGCTCTGTGTCCTTGGAGAAAGTCTGGTGCTCCTTCCAGGGCCCGGCCACAGGCTGCTCGAACTGGTTACTGGTCACCTGCAGAGGGAAGAACTAGGCAGGTTTTCCCCGGAGGACATTGTGGCCCTGTATCGAATACTGCAGGCGTGTCCTGAAATGGTAGACCAGTCCCAGGGGTTCCTGAGTAGGCTCAACAGCTTCACTGTGTCCTTGGTCTCCCGCCTGAGTCCCGGGTCCATGAGCCAGGTGCTCAGCGCTCTGGTGGCTCTTGACCAAGCTCAGGCGCTTCCGCTGGTGATCAAGCTGGGCAGGTATGTGGGAAGGCACATCCCGCACTTCACCAGCCAAGAGCTGGGGGCCGTGATGGATGCCCTCATGTACTTCGGGCACCACGACCGCTTTCTCACCAAAGCCCTGGAGCAGCACGTGGCCACGCAGTGTGTCACTCTGAACTCCGAGGCGCTCAGCAAGGTCACCGCCTACTGCAGCAAGAAACGGGTTCTGTCCAAACCCATCCTGAACACAGTGGCGGAGACCTTCGTGTGCCAGGCGGAGACCTTGGCACCCCATCAGATTTTAGAGTTGGTGGAGCCCTTTGGCCAACTCAACTACTTGCCCCCCAATGCCCCTGCTTTCTTTCGGAAGCTAGAAAGCACGCTCGCCGCTCACTGCATGAAGTTCCCCCCCAAGATGCTGCTGAGACTGCTCCACTCCTGCTCGCTGCTCGAACGCCACCCCATCAACTTCATGGGGAAAATTTTTAGCCCTCACTTCCTTCACCAGCTGCAGGGTGAGCAGACTACAGCCAGGAGAGGGAGCTGAAACGAGCTAATGGCCGTCCCTGAGAGAGCCAGGAGAGGTGTGCAGGGCAGGGGCTCCGGCGCGGGTCCGAGAGCAGCCCGTCAGAACTGTCGGCGGGAGTGTGGTGTTGGTCACCTGAGTGCAGACCCACTGCCGTCTACCGCGTTCTGACTCAGAGACCCCTGGAGGACAGAGGAAAGGGTCTCCAGGACCGTCAGTCCGTACGGGAACAGACAGCCGCATCTTGCTCCCACAGAGCACTGGTGGGTTTGAACAGCTGACCTTGTGTTCAGCAGTCCAGTGCCTAACCCCATATGTCAAGAGGAGCCCTGGTGATACAGTGGGTTGAGCGCTGGGCTGCAGATCACAAGTGTGAACCCACCCACCACTGTGCAGGAGAAAGCTGTGGCCGTCTGCTGGAAGAGTCAGCCTCGGACACCCGCTGGAGCCGCTCAGCTCTGTCCTGTAGGGGCTCAAGGAGTCGGCGTCCGCTTGATGGCCATGGGTCAGGTTGGGTTTAGGGAAATTTGTGACATTCCTGAACCTTGGTAGTTAGAGGAAGGAGCCCTGGTAGTGTAGTGGATTATGCATTTGGCTGCTAACCCCAAGGTCAGCAGTTGGAATCCACCAGCTGCTCTGAGGGAGAAAGACGAGGCTTTCTGCTCTGCCCAGGATTGACAGCCTCGGAAACGCTGGACAGGGTCACCGGGAGTCGGCACCGACTCCACAGCACTTAACACCGTAGTTGGAGGACATTTTTCTCGAATCCCACCACTAGCAATGATACTCTCCCGAGGATCTTGGGCTCTTAGCTGTCAAAGTGAAATTTCTTTGGTAGCCAATCAGAGGACGCCGTTATCCCCGACAAGTGGATTTCCCGGTGTGGGGGAGGGTGCCCAAGTCTGGCGGGCCCAGTCGGTGGTGCTCGTTCAGGATGTTCTCTGGTTACACACAACTCAGACTGAACTGACGGGCTGTCTCCCTCAGGTGATGAACCCTACCTGGACAGGTTGAGTCTGGCACAGCTGACCCAGCTTTTCCTCACCTCCATCCTCGAATGCCCCTTCTATAAGGTAAAGATGGCTTCCCTTTACCCCTCCCCACCCCCGAAGTTTTCTAAGTTCCTTCTTGTTCGACCTCTCTCTAATGTTGTCATAAAGCAGAGCTTTCACTTACGTGACGCCCAGCGCTGTGGAATCCCCTCTAGCTCACCGGACACCGCACAACTGCCCCGTAAAAGCTGCCATCTTTTAGGAAGCAGATTGCCGCATCTTTCTTCCTCAGGCCACCAACCTCTTGGCTAGCACTTTATCCGCTGTACCACCAGGGCTCCTTTTATTGATGATTTTAAAAAAACACAACGAAGCCCATTGGCAGGCAGCGAGTCCAGCTCGGCTCCTAGAGACCCTGTGCAGGGTTTCCAAGGCTGTCTGTCCTTAAGGGAGCAGAAAGCCTTCTCCTGCCCACGATGCCACAGGAGGGTTTGAACTGTGGACCTCGTGGTTAGCAGCCCCACCAGGACTCCTATTGTACTGTTGAGGATTGTTGTCATTTACTGTCGACTCGGGTCCGACTCATCACAACACTGCATGGGGTTTCCGAGGAGCGGCTCGTGGGTTTGAACCGCCAGCCTTGTGGCTAGTAGTCCGTTGTTTATGCTATAGTGCCACAGCAAAACCCCTTTTATTGATGGTGTTGTTGTTAAGTGCAGTCGGTTCCAACTCATAGCGACCCTGTGTAGGGTTTCCAAGTGATGGCTGGTGAGTTTGAACCACTGACCTTGTGGTTAGCAGCCCAGTGCTTATCCTACAGCACCATGGCACCTGTCCAGGGTCGCTCTCTGTGGGAGTGGGCTTGATGGCAGTGGTCTCTGAGGTGGTGGGAGTCTGACGTGTTCTTGGATATGGATAACCAATGTGCCAACACAGACCACCTCTTCTCCCTGGACAGAAATGTCCGTTTTCTCATCTTGTCCACTGTGAGAACTTTAGCTAGGTGTCGTCAAGGCGTCAGAGGCAGTTGTAAGGGTGGGGTACTGGAGGGTAACCCTGGCTGAGTGCAAGGTGGGCGACTTCAGACCCACCCGCCGCTGCTCACTTGACAGCGCTTCACAACAACAACAACAAGACTGTTTCTGGAAGTCTACTAGTGCCTTGTGATGTTTCTTGGTTTTTACGGTGAGCGGCGACGACTTTTGAAACACATTTTAAAGCTTTTTTAAGCCACTAGTCCTCATTTTCTTGTCAAGAACGGCCCTTCCTCTCCTGAGCCCTGGCCAAGGATTGACCCTGCATAGTGACTGTGACGTCAGACCTTGGTGGCCGGTGGGTGGGTGGCATGACCTCCAGCTCATCCTTCCTTGTGTCCTCATGTACTCATTGCAGGGTCCCAGACTTCTCCCGAAGTACCAGGTGAGGTCCTTCCTCACCCCATGCTGCTCGCTGGAGAGCCCGGTGGATTTTCTGCTCTATCGGGCAGTGATGACAGCGCTCATCGACCTTCTGGGAGCCCGGCTGTATTTCGCCTCCAGGGTGCTCACGCCCTACTGCTATACGATAGGTGAGTGGTCGGGGTGCTCCCCTGAACCTTGCAGCCTGCGGGTGGGGCTCAGGAGGCGCCAAGGTCTCCCAGGTGAAAATGGAATGTCGCGGTTAGAACGCCAGCTTGCCACCTGGTTGTGAATGCCTTTGAACAGTGGGCCTAATGTCTGTCTGCTTCCTTGCCCATCTGTGAATGAGAGTAAGCAGAACGTCAGCCTCAGGCTTGCTGCATGTCATCAATGGTGTGCCACAGAAGCAGAATCCTGGCGTGGCGCTGCGGGCTTAGGCGCTGGACTGTAAAGTCGGCTTAAACCACATGGTCAGCGGTTCAAGCTCACCAGCCACTCCTCGGAAACCTTATACGGAGTCGCTATGGGTCGGAACCAACTTGACTGCACTTAACAACAGATAGAAGCATGCTAAATGTTTGTGTCGTTGTTAGGTGCCGTCTAGTCAGCTCCTGACTCATACTTACCCTGTACACAACAGAGCAAAACTCAGCCCACTACTGCTGCCATTGTGCCCATCCAACACCCTGGGGGTCTTCCTCCTACTTTACCAAGCATGTTGTCCTTTTCCAGGAACTGGTCCCTCCAGATAACATGTGCAGAAATGAGAGCCAAAGTCTCACCATCCTGGTTTCTGAGGAGCACTCTGGCTGCACTCTTCCAACACAGATCTGTTTCTTCTTCTGGCAGCCCATGGCACTTTCAATATTCTTCGCCAGCATAATAATTCAAATACATCAACTCTTCTACCATCTTTCTTATTCACTGTCTGACTTTCAGATACATATGTTGTTGTTAGGTGCCATCAAGTCGGTACTGACTCATAGCGACCTTATGCACAGCAGAACGAAACACTGCCCAGTCCTTGGCCAACCTCGCTACTGTTGCCACGCTTGAGTCCATTGATGCTGCCACTTGGCCAATCCATCTCGCTGGGGGTCTTCCTCTTTTTCTCTGAATTTCCACCTGGCAACTGAAAATGCCTGGCTTGGGTCTGGCCTACTTTAGTCCTCCAACTGATATTGATTACCTTTGCTCTTGAAGAGGTCTTTTGTAGCAGATTTGCCTGATGCAGTAAGTCGATTGAATTCTTGGCTGCTGCTTCCTTGAGTGTTGATGGTTGATTCAGTAAAATGAAGTCTTTGGCAACTTCAGTCTTTCTCCATTTGTCATGATGTTATGTATTGGCCAAGTGGCAGCATCAATGGACTGAAGCGTGGCAACAGTAGTGAGGTTGGCCCAGGATCAGGCACTGTTTTGTTCTGCTGTGCATAAAGTCACTATGGGTCGGTACCGACTCGATGGCACCTAACAACAACAACAACAACAACATGTATTTGTGTAGTTGTGAGGATTGTTGTTTTGTTTACGTTTACTGAAGGCTGTTACTTTGCTCTTCATCAGTCAGCATTTTAAGTCCTCTTCACTTCCAGCAGGCAAGGCTGGGTCACCTGCAGGTCATTAATGAGGCTTCTTCCAACCCAGCTTCTTGGATGATGTGCTCAGCAGACAGACTGCGTCAGTGGTGAAAGAACACAGCCCTGGCTCACACCTTTACTAACTGTAAACCATTCAGTGCTCCCTTGCTCTACGTACAGGTGCCTCGTGAGCACAACTAGGTGTTCTGGAATACCTGCTTTTGCAGTGTTCTACATACCTTGTCTTGCTCCACACTGTCGCATGTCTTTGCATAATCAGTAAAGTGCTAGTGAACACCTTTTTGGTATTTTCTGCTTTCAGCCAAGATCCATCTGAGGTCAGCAGTGAGCTCCTTCCTTCCACGTCCTCTTGCGAATCTGGCTGAATTTCCGGAAGCTCCCTGTCAATGTACCATTACAAGCATTCTTGACTTCTCCTCAGCACACTTTTACTTGCGTGTGGTATTAATGATATTGTCCATTGGCTCACCTCTCTTTGGAATGGACACACTTGGCCAATCAGTTGGCCAGGTAGTTGTCTTCCAAGTTTCTTGGCATAGATGCGTGAGTGTCTCCAGTGCTGCCTCAGTTTATTGAAAGAGTTCAGTTTATAGTATCGATTTCCAAAGCCCTGTTCTTTCCAGTGCTTTAAGTGCAGACTTCAATACCTTCGCTTCTTGATCATATACAATGTCTTCAAATGGTTGAACCTCATTCATTTCTGTTTGGTACAATGACTCTGTCTCCTTTCCATCTTCTTTTGATGCCTTCTGTATCATTCAACATTGTACCTATATAATCCTCCATTATTGCCAACTGAGCTCATGTAGCGTAGTGGTTACAAATCGGGCTGCCAACCTCAAGGTCGGCAGTTCGAAACTACCAGCGGTTCCGTGGGAGAAAGATGAGGCTTTCTGTTCCTGTAAAGATTTGCAGCCTCGGAAACTCTGTTCAGGGTCTCTATGAGAACCGACTCCATGATACTTAACAACAATTAGAAACTGAGGCTTGAATTTTGTCTTCAGTTCTCTAAGCTTGAGAAATGCTGAGCATGCGCTTCCCCTTTGGTTTTCTAACTCCAACTTCATTATAACATCTCACCTTGTTTTCTCAAGCTGCCCTTTGAAATTTTCTTTCTTGGCTGTCTTTGCAGTGATCTCTTCTGTTCTTCCTGTGTGATGTTCTTGATGTCATCCCCCCAGCTGGGATATGTTCAGAGTCCTATTTAGGTTTTCATAGACTTGTTTTCATTTTCTTCCGCTTTAGCCTGACTTGCATATGAGCAGTTGATGGGCTGTTACCCAGACTGCCCTGCCTTATTTTGACTGATGACATGACGCTTTTCCACCATCACTTCCCACAGATGGAGTTGATTTGACTCCTGTGTATTCTGTCTGGTGGGGTCCATGTGAATAGTGGTATGCCGTGTAGTCACTTCTGACTCATAGTGACCCTGCTTTATGTTGTTTAGGAAAGGCATTTGCAATAAATAAGTCACTGTTTCTGCAAAATTCTATTATTTAATCTCCAGCATCATTTCTATTACCAAGGCCACATATTCCAACTACTGATCCTTCCTCTTTGTTTCCAGCCTTTGCATTCCAATCACTGTTGTTGTTGTTGTTGTTGTTGTTAAGTGCCATCGAGTCGGGTCCGACCCATAGCGACCCTGTACAGGGTTTCCGAGGGTGTAAATCTTTACGGGAGTAGAAAGCCTCATCTTTCTCCCGTGGAGCGGCTGGTAGTTTCGAACTGCTGACCTTGTGGTTCGCAGCCCGATTCGTAACCACTACGCTACCAGAGTTCCTCTTCCTATCACTAATAATTATCAATACATCTTGATTGCAGGTTTGATCAATTTCAAGCTTAAGAAGTTGGTTGTTGTTGTTGTGAAGTACTGTGGAGTCGGTTCCGACTCATAGCGACCCTGCACAAGGTTTCCAAGGCTGTAAATCTTTACGGGAGCAGAAAGCCTCATCTTTCTCCCATGGAACAGCTGGTAGTTTCAAACTGCTGACCTTGTGGTTCGCAGCCCGATTCATAACCACTACGCTACCAGAGTTACTCTAAATACTAACAGAGAGGGAAAGAGTCTTCACATCAAGTACCAATGCTATCCCATCTGTACACAGGGTAGATAGGGACAGGTAACTTAGACATGGGCTACCTAAAATGGGGGCGGGGGGTGATAAAGGCACGAAGTGACTGGCTTACAAGGTTTCAAGAGGGAGTTTAGTTTAAGAGTATGGGGGGAAAGAAAGAGTCCCCACTGAATAGTTTTCGTCTTGTCTAGATGGGTCTGGGAAAAGAGATGGAGATAAGATTTGTATGATTCAATAGTGAATAATTGTTATCATGACTAATTGTGACTGTCACAATTGTAAAGGTAGAAGTTTTGTAATAAAAACAGGGGAATAGTTAATCTTACAGTCCAGAAACAGAGGACCTTCAAGGGAGAAGAACACAAGTGGAATGTGGGACCTTATCCAGAGAAGCAGTGACACCAGATGGGGCAGAGATGGGGGCATGGAGAGAGGGAGCAGCTGAGGACTCCAGATTCATGAGAAAAGAGGGACTAAGAGCTGGTGGCCAGGAGACAGACATGCAGAATGTGCCCTTTGGAGGTGTCAATTATTATATATGCCTGAGTGGTTTTTTTTAAAGCTAAAGTAAATAGGGAGAAACACCGTTAGCTGATGGTACATGGAGGGGATTATAATCATTGTAATGAAACAAAGTGTATGATTTGTTGAATGTAAAACTCATGATCTGCCCTGTAAACTTTCACTCAATTCATAAAAAAAAAAAAGCACAGATCATGAAATTCCAGCTCCATAAATGCCTAACAAATGGAAAATCTCCAGCATGCAGATCAAGATACAACATAGTCACTTCGCAGTGGCCCCATCGCAGCTTGGTTTTCTGGAAGTTTGCCCCAAGCTTTACACCTGTACAGCCTACAGGCAAACAACATGCAGCCAGGGAGTGCCAGTGCCTTGCTTTGCAATGAGAACGTTTGGGCCGTAATGGAATTCAGTGCACCGGTAGTGTAGTGGTTAAGAGTCGGGCTGCTAATCTCAAGGTCAGCAGTTTGAAACTACCAGCCGTCCGCGACAGAAAGATGAAGCTTTCTGTTCCCAAACCCTATACAGGGCTATACAGGGTCACTATACAGGGTCACTAT
>NW_006408839.1:864307-871150 GCF_000296735.1 Chrysochloris asiatica | reverse complement strand
AAAGCCTCATCTTTCTCCCGCGGAGCGGCTGGTAGTTTCGAACTGCTGACCTTAAGGTTCGCAGCCCGATTCGTAACCACTACGCTACCAGAGCTCCTATTCCAATCACTAATAATTATCAATACATCTTGATTGCAGGTTTGATCAATTTCAAGCTTAAGAAGTTGGTTGTTGTTGTTGTGAAGTACTGTGGAGTCGGTTCCGACTCATAGCGACCCTGCACAGGGTTTCTGAGGCTGTAAACCTTTACAGGAGCAGAACACCTCATCTTTCTCCCATGGAACCGCTGGTAGTTTCGAACTGCTGGCCTTGAGGTTGGCAGCCCGACTTGTAACCACTACGCTACCAGAGCAGAATTCTTCAGTTTCATCATCACTGACTGTAGGAGTTGGTGTATAAGTTTTGAGTATTGGTATTTACTGATCTTCCTTGTAGGCATATGGATATTATCCTATCACAGACAGCGATGTACTTCATACTAGAGCTTCATGCTTTCTTTCTGATAACGAGTGCTATGCTGTTCCTCTTCACTTTGTCATTGCCGGCATGGTAAGCCATAGAATTAACTGATTCATAAGGGCCAATACGAGTCATTTCAGCTCACTAATGCCCAGGATATCAATATTGATGTGTTCCGTTTCTTTAATGGAAACTTCTAATTTTCCTGGACTCATACTTCCTACATTCCGTATTCCCATTATTGATGGGTCCTTGCAGCCCATTTCTCCCATTTTGTGTTGTGCCCAGCAGCCCATGAAGGCCCTGAAAGCTTTAGTCCACTCTCCGGTAGTAGCTGCTGTCAGGTGGGTTTGGGTTCATGGGGTTCCATGCAGAATGCAGCCCCGTCCTGCCCTGAGTCAGCCTCGTCACTGTTACTGTGTTTGAACCCAGTGTCGCAGCCTCGGTGTGAGTCCTTCTGGATCTAGCTGTGAGGACTTTTGTTTTCTTTATGCTGAGGTACAATCCCTACGGAAGACTGTAGTCTGTGATCTTCATAAGTAAGGACTTCAAGTCCTCTTCGCTTCAAGCAAGCAAGGTTGTGCCATTTGTGTATCGCAGGTTGCTGATGAGTTCCCCCCGATAAACGTTAATTCCAGAGTCCGGATCTCCTCGGTCTGTCCTGCCTATGGGACTGACCGCTGTATGGCTGCAAACGCAGCTGTTACAATGAAATCAGATTCAAAACTCATCTCCCTCGTCACACACTACTAGTGCTCTAGCCGCTGTACCAGCCGTGAGCATTCCCATCATCCCTGTCGAGCAGGGACGCCGGGGCCCCCATACGCGTATCTGTGTTGTTAGTAGAAGAGAACTGGGGAGTGGTCCCCTTCACCCGTCCTCTCTCCAGCTCCACTGACGAAGGGACCACACGTTCAAGTGCAGGATGCCTAACCCCGTCCTGCAGCCATGGCAAACTCATGGGATGGGCTTTCTGTGAAGGGTGGCGCTCTTCACTCTTTGAAGGAGATCAGGAACTCCTGGAAAGAAAGGGCATGTCTTGTGCCCCTGAGCACCTGAGAAGCCCGCTCCTCGATTTCTTGGGCTCGAGCCTCTGGACTCGGTCCACTGGACAGCCGATGGGACTGCACCCTTCAGTCCTGCTGGTAAATCCATTCTGGACAAGACCACCAGAGAGCACAGGAGGCAAGGAAGATAGTGTCTGTGAGGGTGTCTGCCCCACGAGGCCGATTCCTCTCTTCTCTCACCAGATGTGGAAATTAAACTAGACGAAGACGGATTCGTATTACCATTCACCGTGCACGAAGACGTGCATAAAAGGTAAAGGCAGTGAGGGGCTGCTTTAGTAGAAGACAGTTGGAGGGTTATAAGAAATGACCTTTTTTCTTAAAAAGGCGAAAACAGGCATGATTCTGGAAATCAGAACACTGCTTTTCTACATAGAGATTTTGGAAATCTGTTGTAATATTTCTTGTAATATTTCATAGACATCTGGTGTGGTGCTGTAGGATGACTGCTAGACCACAGGTTGATTTGAACGTAATGTGGCGGTTTAAACCTACTTGCCACTCCTCAGAAACCCTACACAGGGTCACTGTGGGTCAGAACTGACTCGACAGTATTCATTAGTTACCGTTCTTTTTTAACAGATTAAAGAGTAACATTTTAAAATAAAGACGAACACATTCATGATTTATTTGAAAATCGTATTGGTCCGTAGGAACAGCGAAACTTCCGAACCACTTGGCAGTGTCTCTGTTTGACTGATCTTACATTGAAATGTTTCTTCGTCTCTCTTTGATGTTTCAGGGTAGCGCTGTGCATTGATGGCCCTAAAAGGTTTTGTTTCAATAGCAAAAACTTACTAGGACAAGAAGCCACTAAACAAAGACACCTCCGGCTGCTGGGCTACGAAGTGGTTCAGGTAAACTCTCAGGGACTGAATGGCCTACCAGCCCACATTCCGGCAATCTGGGGACTTACATTTTGAAATACGGAATGTTCAGACCGGGTTTCCCAGAAGTGATGCCTGGCCCCCGTTTTAGCATTGGCACGTGACTGGACTCTCTTTGATCTTCCCGCTCTGATGGCTGCTCATCCTGCAGCACTCGGCCCCACGTGACCTCTGACCCTTGTTCCCCGAACAAGCAGGGTCTCGCTGGCATGCCGCCACTCACCACCCTCTGCCTGCAGCGCCGGGCACGGCCCCACCATCCAACCCTGACTCCAAGCTGGCCACAGGCCCATAGCCTGCTCACTGGCTCCAATGCCTCTCTACCCAGTGTGTGTGTCCCACCTGCATATCTGAGTCCTACATGTGTGTGTTCCACCTGTGTGTCCCACCCGCGTGTGTGTCTTACCTGTGTGCGTCCGTCCGTCATCCACAGGATCTGTAGGTCCCTCCCGTGCAGTGCCCCTCCCTGAGTCCTGGAGCTCTGGTGGTCTGAGCACGCTACTTCTGAGGATTGCTTCCTGTTTGTGTTTATTATTCTGGGGCAGGGGGGCCTCCCAAAACTGTGTGAACAAGTGGGGCTCAATGACAGTGGGAGTTTTCCTGAGCCCTCAGAAGCTCCCTGCTCTGTGTTTTCCCCATTCATTGGTGAGCTCCTTGTGGACAGCACACCTGGTTGAGACATGGTGAGAGGTCCAACTTACTCCCCCAGGAGTAACAGAGCCCGCTACAGCCGTGACCTTTGCTCCTCCTGGAACTGCTATCTGGGGAGAAAAGAGGTTACCAACATCCAGGACGGACGCTGATGGTGGAAGGTAACGGCCCTTTTGTTTCCTCCCTTAATAGATCCCCTATCATGAGGTTGAGATGTTAAAATCAAGACTGGAGCTGCTGGAGTATTTACAAAGCAAACTGTTCTCTCAAAGCCCGGGGCTCCGGTGGTAGAAGACGGCAGCCACACTTGGGGCCTCTGATGGTGAAAGAGCTCGTGTTCTTCGGGGACGCTTCTGGAAAGAAGTGCCGCATGGTGAACGCGCACTTGGCCGACTGAGGAAGTCTCCCAGACGCTCCAGCACGATGGAATGCTTACCCTGGGCGCCTTGAACTCTCATCTTCCAGGAACTGACTGGGATGGGGGCAGGTGGTGCTCTTTTCCAGACTGTTTCCTGGGAAGGAAGAGGGGCTTCAGCAGCTGGTGGGAAACATCCCATTGTCTGATGTCCATTTCTCCACACACTTGTAAAATTCTGGTGTAAGAATGGCATTTCACTGTTTTGTGTTTTCACTCCTGTATTGTGTGGAGGTGACAGGAGTCTCCCTGGCTGCTGATGTGGGTGTGGCCCACCCTGTCCCTGTGTGTGACCTTGGCATCACACACACACACACACAGACATCCCCCTCCCTGGTTGTTCCTGCTCACTGGTGAGCAGGACTGTCCTGAGAAGCAGGCGTCTGCCCTCCGTGGGCTGAGAGGACAGCCCAGTCAGAAAGGGGCCCAGCAAGCAACCACTAGTCTCCTGAGTTTCCCTCAGTTCTGCTTCCCCCTGTCTGTCTGTCTGTCTGTCTGTTTGTCCCAAGCAGGAAACAGACTCTATGCGCCCTGACACACCTTCCAGGTACTTGCCACTCTCTCTGGTGTCAGACTGGAGGGAGGCCTTACTTCAGGTCACAGCCTTGCCTGCAGGCAGCCTCCACTTTGGTTTGAGAGTCTCCAGCTTCTGTCTGCCTCAGAACACTTTCTGAGGATTTTTTGTCAAAATCAAGCTCACTGTCCTGTTGGACCACCCTTAGCCCAGCCCCCAGCACTGTTCCCGCCCAACCTTAAGTTGGGGACCTTGGCCTCGGGAGTGAAGGGGAACCCCAAGGACTGTGGATGACAACCAGGTGACCCCTGGCCTGTGGTAGGAGGCCCCACAGGCAGTTGCAGCATTAAGTCCTGCCCCCACGGGGTCTCTACCAGCCTTGCCTCTGGCTCCCTGCACCAAAAGAGGCTTCTGAAGGTGGCAGGAAAGTGCCAGGATCTTTGACAGTTTTTGCAGGGCCTTGTACTTCTGTTCCGCTTGGGCCTTGGCCTCCAGCGGAGAGACCTGGGCCATAACCGCAGCTCCCAGACTCAGCCAAGTGTCTCCCACATGGTCAGGACTGTCGTGCCCAGGCCTGGGTGGCCAGGTGAGGGTTTGGGGTGCTGTGGGTGAGCTGTATGTGGTGGGGGACTCCAGGAAGCAAGGCCTGGCCTGCCCCTGGCTCTGTTCAGGGAGTTCTGGGGCTGAGGGCATGCCCGTGCAGCGTAAGAACATCTGGTGGTGTGCGCGGGACAGAACACTGAGTCCCTAAGCCCAGCCCTCACAGGTCCCTCACGCTGCCCCGGTGCCATCAGAACAGACCTGGAGCGTTCTCGCAATGATAGTGCCCGGTGATTTGCTCCTTTGAAGACTGGTGTGTGGAAAGGATCCAATGACAAAGTCACTTTTTCTGTCACCTCTGCAAAGATGAGCATCAACAGAAGGCCAAATCTCTCCACCTTACTCTTCTCCGCTCCATTCTGGCCTCAGCTGCCACACGCCCCACCCTGTCCTAGCCCTGGCCACCAGGGGCACATCCTCCCTACTGCCTGGTCCACCCAAGACCACAGAAACCAGCTGGAAGTCTGCACCCCTTGACACCTCTGTCCCTTCAAGACCATCCACAAAGTCAGGGCTCCCCAACCCCCTCACTTTCGGTCCAATAACTCTAGAATAACTGAGAACTCACGGAAAGTTCTGGATATATGGTTACAGTTTAGTTGTAGGAGAAATGACACAGAAGCACAGGACAGTGTCTGAGAGGGTCCCCAGTGCTGAGCTTCCCTGTCCCAAAGGCTATGTCCCCTCCCTCAGGCATCAATGTCTCACTAAACAGGAGGCCCAAGGAAGCTCTGTCCACAGCTGTTATGGGGAGAGCTCCCCTAAGATTGTCGTCCATGAGGTGGGTATGTCTGGCAGGTCATGATGACGTGGTCATCTTGAGGTGGGGTTCTGTTAACCCTGGAAGCCTGAAATGGTTAGAGAAATCCCAAGGTTTTAGAGATTACCTCAGGAATCGAGGGCAAAGTCTGAATTTATTGGGTAAGTTTACATTGTAAGCCCTGCCACAGAATGTTGCTCTATTCGTTTTCTAAAGTAAAATAGGACGACTAATAGGTGCACACGTGTTGTACTTGCAGGTGGCGCTGAAGGATAAGCACTGGTCTGCTAGCCACAAGGTTGGTGGTTCAAGCCCACCAGCTATTCCTTGGGAGAAAGATGATGCAGTCTGCTCCCTTAAAGATCATGTTGGAATCCCATTGTTACCATTCTACTTCCATTCTGACCCACAGGGAACACACAGACGACAAAAGGAATCAATGTTTTATAGTTTTGTCACTAGGGGGCAGCAAAGTTTGCGATATTATCAGGCTGTAGCAGTGGACCATTTCCTTGGTTGTGTGTGAGTTAATCCACTGGACCGGAAAGCCTGTTTGAACCTCAAGGTCAATGGTTCAATCTCACTAGCTGCTCCTCAGAAACACTATACAGGGTTGCTGTATACTTAACAATATCAGGAGAAGGGGCAGTAGGTCCTGTGTGTATTTGTGTGCGTGTTTGTGTGTGAGAGATGGAGACAGGTGAGAAGTGGGGGGGGGGGGGCATTAGAGAGAGCGCAGGGGATATAACTACAAGGTACACTACTGTGTCTGTGTCTGTGTGTGAGAGAGAGAGAGGGAGAGACAGCGGGAGACAGGGGAGTAAGGGATAATAACTATACAAGTTACACTATAGTTCTGTGTGGTGTGTTTATGTGTGGAAATGAGCCCCTCAGGTTGGAAGACACTCAAAACAAGACAGGAGAAGAGTTACTTCCTCAGGTAGAACTGACCTTAATAATGTGACTGGAACAAAGCTTTCAGGGCCTTCATTTGCTGGTGGGGTATGAATCAAAATTAGAAAGCGCTGCAAGCATCCATGAAAATCAGAACTTAGAAAGTATGAACCCAGGAAAAGTGGAGGTCGTCAAAAATGAAATGCAATGCCTTCAGATCCATACCCAAGGTATTAATTAGTGAGCTGAAGTGGACTGGCATTGGACATTTTGAATTGGACAATAATTTGGTCCCTAGAAGTCCCATAAGTTGGAAGGCATTCAAAATGCACTGGGGAAGACCTGCCTCCTCAAAGTCGAGTTGACGATGATGACATGAATGGAGTAAAGCCCGTGGTAGTAATGAGATGAAGTACAACTCAAAAAGAAGAGAAACAGCTGTAAACATCCATTAATAAGTAGAACATGGAATGTGCAAAGTATGAATCTAGGAAAATTAGAAACTGTCCCAAAGGAAATGGAACGCATAAACATCAATATCTTAGGCATTAGTGAGCTGAAATGGACGAGTATTGGCCATTTTGAATCTGAAAATC
>NW_006408839.1:850316-860062 GCF_000296735.1 Chrysochloris asiatica | reverse complement strand
GTCGAGTCGGTTCCGACCCATAGCGACCCTGTACAGGGTCTCCGAGGGTGTAAATCCTTACGGGAGTAGAAAGCCTCATCTTTCTCCCGCGAAGCGGCTGGTAGTTTCGAACCGCTGACCTTAAGGTTCGCAGCCCGATTCGTAACCACTACGCTACCAGAGCTCCTTAAAGGTACTAGACTTGCAAAATCGCTTTGAACCTCAAGGGCGGCAGTTCAAGCTCACCAGCCGCTCCTCAGAAGCCCTATACAGGGTCGCTATGGGTCGGAACCGACTAGACGGCACTTAACAACAACAACAACCCTCTTGGCCTGGCTCCAGGAAAACTTAAAATCCAGTCCGTGGCTTTATTTCTCTGGAAGGTGCTGCTTCGTTGCACGTTTGTCAGCCGCTGACACCAGACTTAAGAGGCACTAGTCCCGTGCCTATCAACTAGACCCCCTGCCCCGGCTGCGACTCCCGCCAGGGGGATGTGCCCCCTTCCCCCCTCAGGCTCGGACTGCGCCCCCACCCCTGGCGTCTGGGCTGCGCCCCCACCCCATTCTCCCCGATGTGCCCCACCCCCACCCCAGGCCACCTGCTCTGCCCCCCAACCCGCTGGTTGCACCTCACCGCCCCACCTCTGGCCCAGGCTGTGATCCTGTCCCCCCATCCCCATCCCTGGTCCGAAGGCTGCAGGTGGGCGACGAAACTACCTGCAGAGCAAAGGGGCGTTTCCTGGAAGGGCCAACTTGACCCGGAAGGCGGAGTCCAACAGGGCCCTGAGACCCGGCGGCGCCTCCCACCCGGACTGGACCCTCTGAGTCCCGACCTTGGCAGACTCATACAGGGAAGCCGGGTAGGCCAGCAGAGGGAGGAGGGACGCGGAGGATCGCACCATTCCACTGCATCTCGACCCCAGCCCCTGCTTTCCGTCCGCGTCCGCCCCCCCAGACCCACCGCCTCATCATCATCCCTAACCCTCCTCCAGCCCGCAACCCCTCTGAGCCCGCCCCCATCCCGACTCCTGTCTGTGGGTCCTCAAAGCCGGTCCACCCGCTCCTCAGCCCAGTCTTTCTACTGCCCCGTCCCTGGTGAGCCCAGTTCCTGAGGCTTCGCCCCCGGCCCGCATCTTTCTCTGACCCTGCCCTGGCCTGCCCTCTCCTCTGGTCCCACCCCGAGCCCGTCCCTCCCCTGGCCCCGCCCCGCGCTGGCCCCGCCCCACGCGGCCGCCAAGCCCAGGTTTCCTGGCAACGTAGGGACGCGAGCTGCGGGCGGGGATCCGGGCAGGTGGTGCACGTAGCATGGCCTCGGCAGAGGCGCAGAGTGCGGCGGGCTCATGGCAAGAGCAGGGGGATGAGGACGACGAGGAGGAGATCACGGCCGCCAAGCTGCGGGGTCAGCAGCGGCCATCGCCCATAACGGCGCTGTCTGCCTTCAGCTACATCCCTCCGCGCCGCCTGGACCCCAAGGAACACAGCTACTACTACCGCCAGAGCAAGGTGGGTGGCGGGGAGAGGTCTCCTGGACCCCAGAGAGGAGAGCTGTGGGGAGGAGAGGGAGGAGGAGCCTCCAGACCCCAAGGACAGCTACCAATGCTCCCAGGGCAAGCTGCAGGGGGCAAGGAGGGGGGAACAGGCCCCTGGACTCCAAAGAGGGGAGCTGCCAATGCTCCCAGGGCAAGCTGGAGGGGACAGGGAGCGGGGAACAGGTCCCTGGACCCCAAAGAGGAGAGCTACCAATGTGCCCCGGGTAAGATAGTGGGGGGTGGGGAGGAGAGGGGCAACGGACCCCTGGACCCCAAAGTGGACAGCTACCAATGCTCCCAGGGCAAGCTGGAGGGGGCAGGGAGAGGTAGTGGGCCCCTGGACCCCAAGAAGCACAGCTACATCTACAGGCAGCACAGTGGGGTGATCGAAGGGGACTGGCCCCAAAGTGGCAGTGTTCCCCCACAGGGATCAGGGCAACGCTGGAGCCTGGGGTTCAGGGGGGATGCAGGAACAGAGGTGACCAGAGGCCTGTGGAAGGTATGGTAGGTGTGGGACATGCCCAGGGCTCACATGAAGGAAGTGCCACCAAGCAGTATCCATTAACCCAAAGTCCTTCCTCAGGCAAGGTGGACACAGGGGTGCAGGAGGGGGCACAGAAGGATAGTACCCCTCACCCCCAGCACAAGAAGAGGTTTGGAATGACATCCCGAGGTGCTACAAATATGAAAGGGACCTGACTGAGGCAGCCTGACAAGAGGGGCGCAGGAGGGGGGAAACGGGGAGGCAGTTGCTGCCACATGTATTCATCTTGAAATTGGGTTTAGCTATTAGAAATTATCCGGGCCCTGTTTACCCTCTCTATGTGACTCAGGAGATGAGGTCAGATGCTGAACAGAGAAGGAGGGGGAGAGCCTACATGTCTGGACCCCCAAATCCACATACCTGGACAGCAATGAGACGCCCCCCAGGGGGGGGGTGGAGGGTTAGAGCCCTGGACGTCGGGAGGTGGCAGGCTCTTACACGTTGTGAGGGTGTTGTACAGTGGGTCAGAACTCCGGGGACATTCATCTGGGGAGGAGCTATGCAGCGCAATGCTGGGACCCAGAGAGGACACCTAGAAGAGTAGGAGGGATTGGAGGAGACGGGTGTTTGGACCCCCAACCCCAATCAGCAGGGTGCACAGTCAGGAAGAGGAAGTGGGAGCCTGGCCCCCTCTACTGTGGGTCAGCAGCATGGGGACCCAGTGTCCACCTTCCAACCTAGGGGGTGGCTGTGGCCAGCCGCAAAGGGAGGTGGATGGGTGGGCTCTAGTTTGGGCATCACTCGTCTTGCTGAGTGTGTTCCTTTGCACAGTCCTTGCGTCCAAACATCTTCTGTGTGTTTGTACCTGGTCATTATTTGTACACGTAAGCACTGGCTGGATCAACCCCGCGGAGATAACTGGACCAGATCTGCCCGTTAGCCACCCTGTGGGATTGAGAGGCCCAGGAGTAGATCTGAGGGATGGGGTGAGAAGAAAGGATATTCCCACAATGCACCTTTGCCTCCCTCCTTACACGCACCATCAATAGCACCCAGTCGGTAACTACAGAAAATAATGCCTCTGAAAAGAGGGGCAGTGTGGGTAACCAGCGTTAGGACTGGAACCCCCTATGTACCAACCCTTCTTGTAAGACACCACTCAGAAGGAGTTAGGACCAGCATAGCACCCCCCGCCCCACCCCCCATGTATCACCCTTTTCTTATAAGACACCACTCAGAGGAGTTAGGACTGGGACTCTCGCCAGCATATACTTATTTCACCCAACTGATAAAAGAAAATCCCTCTTCTCCCAAACAAGGCCTCATTCATAGGATCTATTCAGAAGGGGTGGGCCTGGGGGCAGACACCTGGTGTGTCCCATGCTGTGAGGGTGCAGGGTGGGACTGAGGCTGGCCATCGGAGACCCCACACACTGTGATTAGCTATCCATTCGGGGTTCCCTGCTGTTAGGCTTTCTGGCATTGGGAGTGGCCTGTGGCTTACCCAATGAAGGTAAATGAAAGATAAACTAGCACGAAAACCTCTCCTTTGACTAGATTATTGAACAATGCAGCTTGAAGAAGGCTGGGATGAAAACTAGACGTATTAACAGATGATAGCCCTCTTCCGGGGACAGTTCCCTAACACATCAGAGCTGCGGTGTGCATGTGTTTATATATAAGGAGCTCTGGTAGTGTAGTGGTTACGAATTGAGCTGCGAACCTCAAGGTCAGCAGTTGGAAACTACCAGCTGTTCCGTGGGAGAAAGATGAGGCTTTCTGCTCCCGTAAAGATTTACAGCCTTGGAAACCCTGTACAGGGGCACTATGAGTCGGAACTGACTCCACGGCACATAACCACCACCTTGTTTATATATGTATATTTTCATAGATATATGTCTGTCATGCATTCATTTACATGGACTATATGGAGTTTCTGGGGGTTGCAAATAGTGTAACAAGTTCAGGTGCAAAATAAAAGGCTAGAGGTTCGAGTCCACTCAGAGACACCTCACAAGAAACGCCTGGTGATCTACTTCCAAAAAATTAACCATATGAGACCAAAAGGGCAGCATGTGCCCCAAATCAAAGGTCAGAGGTCAGGAGGAGGCAGACAAAGGGACATGGGGAATTCAGGAAGGCAGTGGGATAGGAACAATATATCAAAGGAGGACCTGCAACTAGCCTTGTAAAACCAGGAGGATCCAAATCATTGGCTAGAAAACTCACTTGCTCTGAAACCTTTCACCCAGTCAGTAACTGAAAAAATAAAAACAGCCTCTGTAAACTCTCTGGAGCCCAGTCCTCTGACCCACACGGGGCCTCCGTGAGTTGGATATGACTCCACACAGCTGCCTTAATGAGAGATGGGGAAAAGAAACACAAGTTCCACAGAGCGCACCCCCACCCCACCCCATCCCTGTCAGCTCTGGGTCACTGTGTGTGACCAATACTCAGACAGTCCTCAGACTCTGCATCTTCCACCCCTGTTTATTCCCAGACGGGCATCGTCTCCCTCTATGACTGTGTGTTCAAAAGGAGCCTTGACTACAATCAGATCTCGCACAGAGATGACCGGGAGCATGCCAGGAGCCTGGGCCTGCATGTGAACGACGAGGTGAGAGAGGGACGGGGTGGAAATGTGAGGCCACGCTAGGATCAGCTTCAGCCTGCATCCTGGATCCCAGTGGCTCACCCATGTCTGACTGTGCTCAGAACCACATGGAGCTCTGTGGGGGGACTCACATATCTGCTCATGATTCCGTTTTCTTGCACAGAATGTTAGCTTGTGAGAGCAAATCCGGAAGTATTCATAGGACCGACATTAAGGGGTAAGGGACTAGATGGAAGGTTGGCAGCTCTGATCCACCCGGAGAGAGCTCGGAGATCTTCTCACGGGCCACGCCGCCATGGAAACACAATGAGCGCAGTGTTACTCGGCACACATGGGTTTCCCAGGAGGCTGAATCGATTGAACGCAACTGGCATTTGAGCCCTGTTGGTTTTGGCTCGTGGACACCATGTGACAGAGTGCACCTGCCCCACATGGTTTTCTAGGAGGTCATTTTACAGCAGTATAGCAGATCTTATCTCCTGTAGAGCCGCTGGGTGGGTTTGAACTGACAACCTTTGGGTTAGCTGCCACGCCTTACCCATTGCTAAACCAGGGCTCCTTTTTAAAAAACATTACTTACCTCATGTTTGGCAGGGTGGAAGGTCAGAGAAAAAGAGGAAGACCCCCAGCGAGATGGATTGGCAAAGTGGCAGCATCAATGGGCTCAAGCGTGGCAATGATAATGAGATTGGCCCAGGATCAGGCAGTGTTTCGTTTTGCTGTGTATAAGGTCGCTATGAGTCGGTATCGACTCGATGGCACCTAACAACTACAACAACATCTCCTCTTAGGGGTCCTGGTGTTGCACTGTGGGATAATGCACTAGACTGATAGGTCTATTTGAACCACAAGGTGGATGGTTCAAACTCACCAGCAGTTCCTAGGAAACCCTGTGAGTCATAACTGACCAGACGGCACTTAGCGACAACAACACCATATTCATTTATGCATTGGGCTGTGAACTGAAAGGTCGGCAGTTCAAACCCACCAGCCGCTCCTCAGGAGAAAGAAGCGAGAGTAACCCTTGTAAAGATGACAGTTTGGAAACCCTAAGGGACAATTCTCCCCTGTACTATAGGGTTGCCATGAGCCAGAATCGCTAGATGTTGGTGGGTTTTGATTTTATATCCATTTATTCAACAACAATGACATTTCGGGCACCTCTATGTAGCACCAAAGGAGCTCTGGTAGCGTAGTGGTTATGAATCGGGCTGCAAACCGCAAGGTCAGCGGTTCAAAACTACCAGCTGTTCCACGGGAGAAAGATGAGGCTTTCTGCTCCCGTAAAGATTTACAGCCTCGGAAACCCTGTGCAGGGTCTCTATGAGTCGGAACCGACTCCACAGTACATAACCAACCAGCCAACCAACCATGCAGTGCTGGGAAAGACATAAAGGGAATAAGATAGATGTTCCTGGTTCTAGAACTTCCATTCCCAGGAAGAGACCTAACCATTAAAGGCAACTTCATCATGAACTCATTCCAGGCTGGGTCCTTGTCACACAGCAAAACAAAGGCCTGTCAGGGGATGGAGGATGGGCAGGGATCCTTCTATAGCAGGCTGGGTGGGTGGGCCCAGGGTGAGAAGGGGGCTTCAGGAGACAGCCAGTAGGCACATGCATAAGGAGCTAACAGGCCAAGCAAAAGCCTGGGATCTGGAACGTGCACTGGGAGTTTGGGGGAAGACTGGGAAGGCAGGGAGGAGAAAGGTTTAGACAGAAGGAGCCGTGGCTGGGACGCCAGGGTCTCAAACCTGAAACCATCATGCAACTTCTGTCTGTCCTTCCAATGGCTTAAGGGTGGTGGAGGGCTCTGGGCAGAGGCAGTGCCCAGGTTAGGGCCAAGGGAGACTGCACTGGCCACTACCTGAGAGGATGGTGGAAATTCAAGCGTACCGAGAGGCACCTCGGAGAAAAGGCCGCGTAACGTACTTCCAAAGACTCAGCCACCACAAACCCTGTGGAGCCCACTTCTGCTCTGACACACACGGGGCCACCCTGAGTCGGAGTAGATGGCCGGGTGCAGCATTTAGGGAGGAGCCCTGGTGGCACCGTGGGTTAAGCGTTTGGCTGTTCTGTGGGAGAAAACCTGGGGCCATCTGCTCCCGTAAAGATGTACAGCCTTCGCAACCCTGACCGGGCAGTCCTACTGTCTGACAGGGTAGCTAGGAACTGGGATCGGCCCCATAGCAGAGACTTTGGTTTTCATGGAGAGGAGACAGCAGTGGCCGGGGGAGTCTGCTCAGGTGAGCAAGCGCCCATGTGTCTTACCTGTTGGGCTCTGGGCACATGAAGCCCAGACTCCCAGCAGCAGGGTGGGCTGAGCCACGGTTGCTGTGTGCCCTGTGTGGTGTGTGTCATGTATAGGAAATGTGTCATGTGTGGTGCATTGCATGGTGCCTTCTGTGCCACGTGTTGTGCATGCATCATGTGCGTGCTGTGTGTATGATGTGTGTGGTGTAGGTGTATGGCATGTATGGTGTGTGGTATGTGTACCCATGTGTGTGTTGTTTGTACTCTGTATGATATGTGCTGTGTGTGAGGTGTGTAGTGTGTGAGCCCTGTGTGTGTTGTGTGCTGCATGATGTGTGTGGTATATGACATGGATAATGTGTGTGCCTTGTATGATGTGTGTGCTGTGTGTGCCCTGTAGGACATGTGCTGTGTGTGCCTATATGACGTGTGAGCTGTGTGTGCGCTGTACGATGAGTGTGCCCTGTGTGATGTGTGAGCTGTGTGCCCTGTACGATATGTGTGCCATGTGGCCTGTATGATGTGTGCTGTGTGCTCTGTATGACGTGTGTGCTGTGTGTGCCCTGCATGACATATGTGCAGTGTGCTATGTATGATGTGTGTGCCATGTGTGACTATATGACGTGTGAGTTGTGTGTGCTCTGTAGGATGTGTGTGCTGTGTGCCCTGTGGGACGTGTGTGCTGTGTGCCCTTTAGGACGTGTGAGCCGTGTGTGTCCTGTAGGACGTGTGTGTCGTGTGTGCCTATATGACGTATGAGTTGTGTGTGCCCTGTATGATGTGTGAACCCTGTTTTTGATATGTGCTGTGTGACCCCACAGGAGCGGGAGCGGCCGGTCGGGGTGCTGACCTCCTCCATTTATGGGAAACGTATCCACCTGCCAGTGGAGCCGCTAAACCGGGACCATGGGCGTGCCAACCTCGTGAAGGCTGACTTCTACCGCAAGAACGACATCAGTAGCCTCAAGGCTCCTGGCTTTGGGCACATCTCTCCAGCCTGAAGCCGCAAGCTTCCAACAGCCTGTGGGGGACCTGCCTCAAGTGAGGCTTTCAGGGGAGACCTCTGCAGGGTGACTGCCCCACCAGTTGTCTCGTTAGGGACCTGGTCCTCCGCCTCTAGGTGGCACGGCCAGGGGCCTGGTTACTCTGAAGCTGTCTGGATGACATGCTGCTGGAAATGGATTCACTGGGAACACGTAATAAAGAGAAACATGCCTTCCTGGACCCCACATTCCCTGTGACTGTCTGGGGGTCACGCCGCCTCTCCCTCACCCTGCCCTCTCAACCTCGGTGCTTCTCCTCCAGAGGCCAGAGCTTCAAGGACCAGCATGGGGGCGGGAAGCAGCCCTGGTAGGGATGGGGGGCCTTCCTCCCTCCCTCCTCAAAGGAGACCATAGGATAAGCACTGGACTGCTAACTGCGGATCGGCAGTTCAAACCAACCAGCTGCTCTGTGGGAGAAAGAAAAGACTGTTTACAATCTTGGAAACCCTGTATAGGGTCACTATGTTGTTGTTGTTGTTGTTAGGTGCCATCGAGTCAGTACCGACCCTATGCAAAACAGAACGAAACACTGATGGTCCCGCACCAACCTCACAATCATTGCTGCTGCCACCAGGCCAATTCATCCCTCTGGGGTTCTTCCTCTTCTCCAACCCTCAACTTTACCAAACATGGTATCCTTCTCCGCCACTGGCCTTTCCTGATAATAAGTCCAAAGTATGAGAGACGAAGTCTGGCCATCTTGGCTTCTAAGGAGCACTCCGGCTACACTTCTTCCAACACAGGTTGGCTTGTTCACTTGGCAGTCCTTGGTACTCTTAATATTCTCCTCCAACACCGTAACTCACGTGCATCAATTCTTCTATGGTCTTCTTTACTTACTCTCCAGCTTTCACATGTCTATGAGGTTGTTGAAAAGACCATGACTGGGTTCAGGCGCACCTTAGTCTTCAAATTGACATCTTTAAAGATGCTTTATCCCGCAGGTTTGCCTAATGCAATTCGTCATTTGATTCTTGACTGCTCTGAGTCCTGGGGAGTCCCGGTGTGGTGCTGTGGGTTAATGCGCCAGACTGCAAAGCTGTTTGAACTGCAAGGTCTGTGGTTCAAGCTCACCACCTGCTCCTTGGAAACCCTATACAGGGTCATTATGGGTCAGAAACAACTGGAGGGCACTTAATCACAAAGAGTCCTGGAGGAGTCCTGGTGTGGCACTGTGGGTTAATGCACCAGACTGTGAAGCCATTTCAACTGTAAAGGTCGGTGTTTCAAGCGAATCAGCTGCTCCTAGGAAACCCTATACAGGGTCACTATGGGTTGAAATCAATTCTATGGCACTTAAACAATGAGTCCTGGTGTGGCAATGGGGTTAGTGTGCTGGACTGCAAAGTTGCTTTGAACCACAAAGGCAGCGGTTCAAGTTCATCAGCTGCTCTTGGGAAACCCTATACAGGGTTGCTATGGGTTGAAATCGACTTGATGGCACTTCACAACGATGACAAGTTGCTCTGAATCGGAATTAAGTCGATGGTAGTAGATTTGGGTTTTGGCTTAATTATTTATTAATTAATACTTCCTAAATGGACTGGCCAAGTGGCAGCATCAATGGGCTGATGCATGGCAACAATGGTGAGGTAGGCCCAGGATCGGGCAGTGTTTCGTTCTGTTGTGCATAAGGTCACTATGAGTTGGTACCAACGTGATGGCACCTAAAAACAGCAGCAATAATCTGGTGGCTCTGTGGGTTAAGTATTGGGTTGCTAAGCACATGGTCATCAGTTCAAGGAGAAAGGTGAGACTTACTGCTTCCATAATGATTTATTGATGTTGTTAGGTGCCATCGACTCGGTACCGATCCATAGCGACCTTATGCACAGCAGAACGAAAC
>NW_006408839.1:835711-841656 GCF_000296735.1 Chrysochloris asiatica | reverse complement strand
GAAGTAGTTCATGACTCCTACTTCGTAGTCTGTCTTCGTCTGGAAGCTCATCTGAAACCTGTCCACCATGGGTGACCCTGCTGGTTATTTGAAATACCGGTGGCATAACTTTCAGAATCACAGCAACTCACAAGCCACCACAGTACGACAAACTGACAGACAAGTAGTGGTTCCGACTCATAGTGACCGTGAATAGGGTTTCTGAGGAGTGCCTTGTAAGTCTGAACTGCCAACTTTGCAGTCCAATGCTTATCCTACAGTGCCACACCAGGACAGAAAACCCTATGGAAAGCCCAGTTCAACTCTGACCCACTTGGAAGACAACTCAACTGCTAACTGAAAGCTTGGAGGTTCGAATCCACCCAGAGGTGCCTAGGAAGAAAAGACTGGTGATCTACTTTTGAATACATCTATTGTGAACCCAATACAGCACAGGTCTCCTCTGACACACACGGGGTCAACTCAACAGCAATGGTCCTGGCCCCTCACTATCTGAGACTCACATCTTTTAAAACCACTCTGTGATTGCCCACTGAAACCACCCTATCTGAGAGAAACAGAGACTCAAATTACCAACTCCCCAGCCACTGGTGATTTCTGTCCTTGCTCATCAGCTGTAGCTAGAATGAAAGGAACAGTGGCTCCTGCCCTTCAGGAGGTCACATCCAGCTAGGAAGATGGACATGACCCTTCTAAATGGGCATAGTAAATACTGCAGGCCCGGCTACAAAAAACACACGAGAGCCTGCAGGGCAGTGCAGGGTTCCTTGCTGGTGCCTGCTAAAAATATTTTCTCCCTGAAAGTGTTCTCTTGTTGTTGTTGTTGTTGTTAAGTACAGTGTAGTTGGTTCCGACTCATAATGACCCTGCACAGGGTTTCTGAGGCTGTAAATCATTACGGGAGCATAAAGCCTTATCTTTTTCCTATGGAATGGCTAGTAGTTTTGAACTGCTGACCTTGAAGTTAGCAGCCCGACTCGGAACCACTATGCTACCAGAACTCCTTGAAAGTGTTATGTAGAGTCCCTGAATTAAAACGAGACCTCCCAGTCCACCAAGGGAGTTTTCGTCTCAATCGTCTGGGCCACAGATGTGCCTGGAGTTGCTCCAGGGCACCCCCACTTTAGCTGGTATGCGCTCCTCTGAAATAAGTACCCATCATGCCTCAGAAGGGAAGGAGGAGGAATCAGACCTTGATTCTGGAGTGAACCATGGGAGGAAGAAGAAAACAACAACAACAACAAAAAGATACAGACACTGTAAACCAAAGTACATAAAACTTTTAATGAATTAACTTTACAAAAGACAATGGCATCAAAACATCAGACATGTCTGGTACGAAACTGCTCCTATGCGGCGAGGACACATGGTAGTGATGATGACAACGTGCCGCTGGCATGACACACGACGGAGCAGGGTGACAGGAACCACATGAGGGGGCGCAGCACACTCCAAATGGGGGACGGAATCAACTGAGTCACAAATACTGTGGGCTGAATATCAGACTAGCAGATGCGGTTGGTGAACTCCCATAATTCCCAGAAAACAACATGCACCAGAGAGAATATACACCCCTCGTTTTATTGCCTTGTGAATGTGTGTTTGTTTCACCTCTACCGTCTTCCTTCAGTCTCTGGAAGCGTCTCGTCTTGCTTCCGCTCAGGATGCAGAGAAAAAAGCACAGTGCGAGTGGCAGGCGGTCTGGGCACGCATCAGACACCAAACGGGATGCCACTGGGTCACGGGAACGAGTCTGCAGGGGCCCCTTGGGGCACACAGAGCATGGACATCAAGGACGAGGACCAGGGCTGCAGTCCGGAAAGTCTCCCGCCAGCTCTTCACAATGCCACGTTGCTCTGGGACAGGGACCGGGACATCTCCGAGTTCACGAAGTAAGTCTTCAGTTCACCCTTGCCTTTCACGTTGATGATGCCACGGCAGGAGCAGGCGTACCCGAGAGTCTGGAGGGCGACGCTCGTCTCCTCGGTCACCTGAAATTCATATCACAAAATGCAGTTAGTACATTGACAGTGGGCAGGGGCACTTTGCATGCAGGAGACCGGGGTTCGATTCCTGGCCAGTGCACCTCATGCTGACAGTGTCCTGTGGAGGATTGTGTGAGGCTAGGACGCCGAACGGGTTTGAGGGGCACAGAGAGGTCTAGGGATTGACGTTGGAAAATCAGCCAATGACAACCTGATGGATCACAAAGCTCCAAGCTGCAGTGGGTCACAGGGATGCGCAGCGCTAGACAGTGCTTCACTCTACTGTGTCCCCAACCCCCAACCCAACGGCCCCAACAGCAGCAACAAAGAGAACACGTTCACACTCAAGGGAAGGGAGCTGGCCATCTGAAAAAGGAACTCGAGAGGGGACAGACCATAGGACGTGGGGCGCTGGATGCAGAGCTGCTGCGCGCTCCTCTCCGTGTGGTCAGGGTGCAAGCCTGGAGCTGACCTGGAGCTGAGTCACCCCCGTAGGCCAGGAGCCGTGGTGCTGTCCCAATCATTGGGAATGATGGCCCATCCTTCACCCACAGAAAGCAGAATCCAGCCTGGTCTTCACCATGATTCAGCCCCCTGAAGACTGTGTACGCACAGGTGGGAGGAGCAGAGAAGGCCTTGGGCAGTGGGGGTGGGACTGAGAAGGACAGGAATAACAATCCGGTGGCATGAATGACAAACTCAATGCCCTTCCAGACGGGAACAGACAGGTCTGTAACATGGATCACACCACCTGAGAGGACTGTGCTCCTCACTACAACCAGCCATGTGAGACCCAAAGGGCAGCATATGCCTTAAACAAAGCTCAGGAGGCAGGAAGGGGCAGGGAGGAAGGAGCGATGGAAACGGGGAGCCCGAGGAGGAAGTGGGAAGAGATTTGCAATCAACTTCGCAAAACGAGAGTGTTGGATGGAAAACTAATTTGCTCTTAAACTTTCACCTAAACCAAACTCCAAACAAACACATACAGTTGCCGTTGAAGCAGCTCAGGCTGAACTCAAGTCAGCAGATCTCAAAAGTGGGTTGCCAAGCCTTTCTTCTGCAGCACCATTAGCACCACCCAGGGGCACCTTCTCGTTCCTGGGATTGAGTTCAGGCCACACTTTCCCCTGGACACTGGAGGTACCCATGGACACTGGAGGCCAGGGCGAGCACATTCACCCTGCCATCCCCCAGCCTCCCTCCAATACTGTAAGGGAGAGTTCCAGGAGACAAGGGGTCAGGTGCTCAAAGCTCACACCCTGCATTCCCCTGAGGGACGATCACGGCTCTGGCCAGAGGTTCTACTCCGTACACGTGTGACCCCATGATGCTCTGTTGGAATGATATTCGTGCCGCACAGAGTTGTCATGGCTGCTGAACAGCACAGTGGTACTTAGGAAGTCCCCAGTGATGTTTCAATACCAAACCATGGAGCTGGTCCCTGGCCGCCTGGAGGAGGTGGCTGTCTGTCTTTACGGCCTCATAGCTGGATCGCAGGCTGGGAGCCTGAGGCCCTAGTAAAAAGCACAGAGGCCTTGTCCGGTCGGTCTCTGTCCTCCTTCCATCTCCGGAACCTTCTAGCTCTGTGCTCTGTTCACACTCACTATTTCATCTCCGACAGCCTGTCTCTGTCCCTCCCCGGGGTCACCTGGAGCGTCTCCTCATACTACCCCTGAGCTAAATTTCACGGTTGACTTGTGGGAGATTTACGGTCTCTGGAAGAGAGGGCGCCCTGACCAGCTGCCCTCAGATCCAGTCCACTTTGCCCTAGGGCTTTGGAAACAAACTGGTGTGAAGCAGTGAAAACCTCTATTGTGTAAGGTCAGGGCTCGGGGAGGGGGTACGGGATGGGATGTGTGCTCTATATGGTTTTCTGCCCCCTGCCCCCTCAGCCACCAGGGGCTATTTGTCCAGGATTGTTGGAGTGACCCTAGGCACTGAGGTCACACAGAGAGCCTCAAGTCTGGGCGCTCTGGGCACACTGGGCCGGATGGCTAAGGATGCGGAGCCCTGCGCTCTAACCCCCACAGAGAACAGTGGACAGCATCCTCTGAGCCGGATCTCATTTTCCTCTGGGCAATGCCTGACCCTCACAGGCTCCTGAGGATGTGTATTCTGTGTAAGGTTAGAGTTGGACACACACAGAATGCTGGTGTCCTGCTGGAACCAGGAGGGAATAAGACAGTCCGCGTTTCTCGAGTCTCTCCGCCTTCTACCAGACTCGCCAACATTCCTTCTACCCCAGAGATCTGACTAAATACCACGTAGACGGCCCATCCATCATTCATCTGTCACTTGGTTGTACTGTGTTGGCTTGTGTGTGGCTGTGCTGTTGGAAGCTATGCCATGGGGGTTTTAAATACCAGCAGGGTCACCCAGATGAGGACAGACTAGGAAGGAGAGATGGACTGCTTCCAAATATTTAGTTGCTGAAAACTTTATGAACACTGTCAGCGCCCGAAAATGGAATAGTGAAACATGATGAAGAACACTGAAATATTGTCAGATACAGGGCCAGAAGATGAACCCCTCAGACTGGAAGGCACTCAAAATGCAACTGGGGAAGAGCTGCCTCCTCAAAAGAGAGTTGACCGTGATGACGCGAATGGAGTAAAGCCCATGGGATCTTTATTTGCTGATGGGGCACAACTCAAAATGAAGTGAAATAGCTGTAAACATCCATTAATAATCAAAACATGGATGTACAAAGTATGAATCTAGGAAAATTGGAAATTGTAAAACATGAGATGGGACACATAAGCACTGAAATTGTAGGCATTCGTGAGCTGAAATGGACCGGTATTGGACATTCTGAATCTGACAATCACAGTTTACTATACTAGGAATGACAAATTGAAAATCTGTCTTGCAGTACAACGCTGTCTGTGATAGGGTAATATCCATGCGCCTACGGGGAAGACCAGTTAATACCACTATTATTAAAATTTATGCACCAACCACTAAAGCCAGAATTAGAAGAATTCTACCAACTTCTTCAGTGTGAAATCAATCAAACATGCAATCAAGATGTATTGATAATAACGGGATTGGAATGCAAAGAAGGATTCATAGTTGGAAGCTAAAACATTAGGGATAGAAATGATGCTGGAGATCACATGATAGAATTTTGCAAGACCAATGATATCTTAATCGTAAATGCCTTTTGTAAAAAAACCATATAAGGCACAAGATACATGGACCTCACTAGTTGTAATGCACAGACACGGAATTGACCACATCTGTGGAAAGAGACGATGGAAAAACTCCGTATCAGTCAAAACAAGAGCAGGGGCAGACTGTGGAACAGGCCATCAATTACTCATATGCAAATTCAAACTGAAGCTGAAGAAAATGAAAACAAGTCCACGAGAGCTAAAATAGGACCTTGAATATATCCCACCTGAATTTAGAGATCATCTGAAGAACAGATTTGATGCATTAGATACTAAAGACTGAAGACCAGAAGAGTTGTGGGATGACATCAAGAACATCATACATGAAGAAAGCAAAAAGTCATTAAGAAGACAAGAAAGAAGGAAAAGACCAAAATGGATGTCAGAAGAGACACTGAAAGTTGCTCTCCAGCATAGAGATGCTAAAGTAAATGGAAGAAGTGAGGAGGTCCAAGAGCTGAACAGAATGTTTCAAAGGTCAGTTCAAGAAGACAAACTCAAATATGATAACAAAATGCGCAAACACCTGGAGTTAGAAAACTAAAGGGAAGAACATGCTCAGCATTGCTCAAGTTGGGGTCACTGAAAAAAAAATCCAAGCCTCGACTTTGGTTATTAAAGGATTCTCTGGGTAAATTCTTAAATGATTCAGAAAGCATCAAGAGAAGATGGAAGGAATACACAGAGTCACTGTAACAGAGACAGAGAATGTCCAGAGGTTCAAGCCGGATTCAGAAGAGAATGTGGAACAAGGGATATCACTGCTCATGTCCAAAGGATCTTGGCT
>NW_006408839.1:827114-828284 GCF_000296735.1 Chrysochloris asiatica | reverse complement strand
CACTGCATGGGTTTTTAGCGTTCATTTATATTTACCATTCATTTAGGTCTCCTGATATGCATTACCTTTTAGAATTCATCCTTTGCAAGTTTCTTTTTCTGCTAAGTTTAAAAAATGAATTCTCTTATTAGCATATGAAAGAAATTCTGTGAGTTAGGCAATGGGTTGTTAACTACTAAGTTGCCTGTTCAAACCCACCAGTGACTCTGCAGGAGAAAGATGAGGTTTTCTGTTCCCCTGGACTCCTGCAGACTGAGGAACCCTACGTGGGGCCGCTCTGAGTTGGAATGGACTAGACAGTGGTAGATTATGAGGTACTAGCGTCTGTGTGCAGTTTATAAAATGCATGCACTTCCAGGTTCTGAAGGTCCATGTCCTCCAAACATGTGGTGACCAACAAGACTGGGAGCGCCATGCTGACTCAGTGATCCTGAAGAGAATGTCCTCAGGCATTGAAGGAATTGACAAAGAACAGGGCTCTGGAAATAGATGGAACACAAACCGAAATCTGTCAACAAACTGATGCAGCATTGCATGTGCTCCCTCACTTCTGCCAAGAACACTGGCCTACAGCTATGTCGACAACTGATTCGAAGAGATCCATGCTTGTGCCCATTCATTCCAAAGAGAGGTCACCCAGCGGAATGTGGAAATCATTGGAAAATATCATTGATATCCCATGCAAATAAAGTTTTACTAAGGGTAATACAGAAACGGCTACAATCATACACTGACAGGAACTTCCAGAGATTCAAGCTGGATTCAGAAGAGGCCGTTGAACAAGAGATATCATTGCTGATGTCCGATGGATCTTGGCTGAAAGCAGAGAATCCCAGAAGGATGTTTACCTATGCTTTATTGATTAAGCAAAGGCTTTTGATTGTGAGGATCATGACAAGCTCTGGACAACATTGTGAAGTATGAGTATTCCAGAACACTTAATTGTACTTCTGAGAAACCTGGACCTGGATCAAAAAGCAGTCGTTCAAACCGAACAAGGGAATATTAAATGGTGTAAAATGAGGAACGGCGTGCTCCAGGGTTGCATTCTTTCATCATACTTATTTTGATCTGTATGATGAGCAAATAATCCAAGAAACTGGATTATATGAAGAATGTGGCATCAGGATTGGAGAAAGGCTCATTAACAAACTGCACTATGCAGATGAT
>NW_006408839.1:820335-827014 GCF_000296735.1 Chrysochloris asiatica | reverse complement strand
AAGAGGCAGTTGTTCAAACAGAACATGGGAACACTGATGGTTTCAAATTAAGAAACGCGTGCACCTGGACTGTATGCTTTCACCATACTTATCTAATCAGTACGCTGAGCAAATAATCCGAGAAGCTGGGTTATCTGAAGATAAACGTGGCATCAGGATTGGAGGAAGGCTCATTAACAACCTGCGATATGCAGATGATACAACTTTGCTGGCTGAAAATGAAGAGGAGTTAAAATTTACTGATGAAGATCAAAGAGCACAGCCTTCGGCATGGATTGCATCTCAATGTAAAGAAAACAAAAATCCTCATCACTGGATCAATAAACAACATCTTTATCAATGGAGAAAAGATTGAAGTTGTCAAGGACTTCATGCTTCTTGGATCAACTGTCAATACTCATGGAAGCAGCAGTCAAGAGATCAAACGACGTATTGCATTAGGCAAATCTGCTGCACAAGACCTTTTTAACATGTTGAAGAGCAAAGATGTCAGCTTGAGGACTAAGGTGCGCTTGACGCAAGCCATGGTATTTTCAATAACCTCACATGCATGTGAAAGCTGGACAGTGAATAAGGAAGATTGTAGAAGAATTGATGCTTTTGAGTTATGGTGCTGGAGGAGAATACTGAAAGTGCCATGGGCTCCCATAAGAACCAACAGATCTGTGTTGGAAGAAGTACAGCCAGAGTGTTCCTTGGAGGCCAAGATGGCCAAACTTCGTCTCTCATACTTGCGATGTATAGTCAGGAGGGACCAGTTGCTGGAGAAGGATATCATGTTTGGTAGGGTGGAGGGTCAGAGAAAAAGAGGAAGAGCCCCAGCGAGACGGATTGGCAAAGTGGCAGCATCAATGGGCTGAAATGGAGCTTCAGTTGTGAGGTTGGTCTAGGACCGGGCAGTGTTTCGTTCTGTTGTGTGTAGGGTCACTTTGCGTCAGTGCTGACTTGATTTCCCCTAATAACAACAAGGTTTCCATCAGCTGTCTCCCTCTGCTTTGCTCTGCTGCTGTGAGTCCGACAGTCCTGCATGTGTGTGGCTTCTAAGAGAGGGACTGTGGACGATGGGGAACAGAGCACGCTACCTGGATTTTGTCCAGGACGCCCGTGCTGTCCATGCGGCTGGCCACATTGACCGTGTTGCCCCAGATATCGTACTGTGGTTTCTGTGCGCCGATGACACCAGCGATGACCGGTCCGTGGTTGATGCCTGTAACAGATCACCATCGGGTCAGCAAGAACAGCTGCAGCAGCATTTTAAACAGAACCTGCTCATTTTCTTACCTCTTTCCTGATGCCCTGATCAGAGTCCTGCTGTGGCACTCTAGGATAAGCACTGACCACATGGTCAATTTGAACCACAAGGTTAGGAGTTTAAACTCACCCGCCACTCCTTGGAAACCCTATGAGGGTCACTATGAGTTGGAACCCACTCCACTGCACTTAACAACCACCACTGTGTATTGACCACATTTCTTTATCATAGTTTTCCTTTACTGTTATCAGTTAGCACACTAATCTGTTTGGACAAGCATTGTGACTACAGCTTTCAGGGTGTGTAACCCACCTCACCCTACTTCTCCTCCACCACACACATCAACTTGCAGCCTCTGAAACTTCCCATCTGAACCCCCAGGTTCTGTAGTCAGTGAGGTCCATACATACACTTAGATAGAAAGTTGAAACTCCATTCTTGAATCCTTATTTTATACACACATTGGCCCAAACCATGGAGTTCTAATTTCTACAACTTTATTTCTTCAAAAATATTCAAGTGTTTTAATTTTGACAACTCTTCTGTCTGCTACGCTATCATGCGTGTTTACAGATCCATTTAGCATTATTCCAAGGGGGCCCCTGACTCAGACATGGGGGTCCCTGACTCAAACATGGAGCCAGGAGGAAGAGGGTCCCTAACTATGATGTGATTTATGAGGTGGGGGTCTCTGACTCAGATGTGGACTCAGGATGGAGGGATCCTGTGGATTCAGGAAGGGGGTTCCCTGTGAAGTAGACATAGTCAGGATGGGGGGGGGGTCCCTGCAGTAAAGGTGGAGTCAGGAGGTGGGTCTCTTTGAAGTAGTGGTGGAGTCGGGGAAAGGGGGAGGCCCCTGAAGGATTTGTGGAGTTGGGAGAGGCAGATTCCCTGACTCAGATGTGGACTCAGGAGAGGCTGCTATCTGGAGTATAGGTGGAACCAGGCAGGAGGGGTGGTCCCTGAAAACCGGCACATGCAGGGGTCGCTAGGAGACCAACAGAGGGCCAACTTGTACAACAGGGCTCCGCACATTTCCGCTTCCCCTGTGGGTCCTTGGTGCCTGGAAGTTGGGCTCATCCGCTCAGCACTGTGGAGTCAGGAAACCCAGGGCTCTGGTGTGTGAATTGCCTCAGGTGCATCGATGGCCAAGGAGACTAGAAGGTGGCCACAGAGCGCCTGAGTGTGGGGTGTGCTGGGAGACGGCAGGGGTTCAGATGGAAACCTGGGGTACGCAGCATCATAGGTCCCTTCATTGACAGGGACAGGAGCTGTGAGGGTTCAGATCATCAGTAACTACACGTGTACACAGTGACCACGGATATGTACCTCAAGGGGAGGTGTACGTAGAGACACAAGTAGGCATATGGAAAGACTTCAAAAATCCCCACCCCCAGAGCCCCTCCTGAAAGGAACCAGATGCAGCAGTGGTTAAAGTGCTCAGCTACTCACTAAGTAGCTGGATCAAATCCACCAGCTACTTTGGGAAAGGAGATGTGTCTTGTCTGCTTCCATGAAGACATTCAGCTCAGAAATCCTAAGGACCAGTTCTGCTTTGACCTACAGGGCTGCGAGGAGTGGACATGGACTTGATGTCCGTGCTTTGGGGTTTGTATTTCTTTTAGTGTCTGCGGGGTCACAGACCTTAGACTGCTGAGGATGTCTCTGGCATGACACCCCCACTTCTGACCGCTTTCAGCACCAGTTTCTGTGATGGGGTCCAGGTACGGCTCCCCGTAGTGGTGAGCAGCCAGGCCAGGCAGCTCCAACATTGTCCCCACAGTCCCCCGCGGGGCACAGAGGCTGAGCCTAAGTGCTCTACCAGGAGGGACGCTCCGGATCCCAACTTTGCCCCTGGGCTCCACCGCCAGGGGTCAGCCCCTCCTGCCAACAGTGTTTCTTCCAGCTGCGTCTGCGACTGCACAGGGTCACCCGCTGCGGGGCGGGCGGACCCTGCACGGAAGGTCCAGGACGATGGGCAATCCGGCTTGGTGCAGGTGGGGGGTCCCACATTCATCTTCACACCATCCTGCTTGGCAGCGTCCCTCTTCTGCGTGCTCACCTGCAAAGGCCAGCAGAGGGCGCCCAAGGGACGCAGCCTCCCGGACAGGCTGTTTGCGGCTTCTCAGGCGCTCGCTAGCTAAGGGAGGGAGGCAGGCACTCGGTAAGGACCGCCGGAGCGCCGCTCATGCTCACTCTCATCGGCGTGTGGCTGAAACACTGAGGCGTTATTGTCTTAGCCAGTAGGCGTTTATAAACTAACAACACTGTTAGGACACAGAACCATCCCCCAAGGCTTCAAGGCTGTCAGCTTTACGGGACAGACTCTCATCTTTCTCCAGCACAGCGTCTTAACCACGGCGCCACCAGGGCGGCTCTATATGTTTATAGATGAGAAGCAAGAATTACAAATAAAAGGTGGGAAAGGGCCTGCCGGCTTCCGTTCCCCCTGCCAGGTTGGATCTGAAAGCTAGCTCCCAGGGGCGTCCTGCATGCCTGGTCCCTCAGGGTGGGTGGACCACCCGAGTGGTCGCTGTGCACCGAGTGGAGGAAACAGGGAAATAAGTTAAGGATGCTGACAGCAGCCGAGACAGAGAACATTTCATCTGCTAAGGGATGTAAACTGTTTCTGCATTTCTGAATTCAGAACACACGCAGCCCAAGGAAAGGAATACTGTGGAATGCCAACACTGTTTACAACTTGGAATCAGGATGCAAATCAATGTGCAAAACCAGCCTGATAGAACTGGTTAAGAACACGACTTTCCTTGGGACTTAGGCTCAGAAGAAGGCAGATGTGTACCAGGAAAAGCCTGGACTACAAGTGCAGTGCTGGCTTGCCCAATGCTTTCAAACATTTTTTTCTTTTTTTTAAATAAAAATTTGTAAAAGGCAAGTAACTAAAAAACCCAAACCACCTAGTATCTTCCATTCCTGGAGGCCCCATGTGGGTACGGAGGAGAACTGCACTCTAGGGTTTTCAACAACTTAAAAAACAACAGATTGCCAGGTCTTGCTTCCTAGGTACTTCTGGGTAGACTAGAACCTTCAACATTGGCGTTTGTTCACTGCTTGCATTCATTGTCCAGGAGCCTCCAATTCGGACACCGGATTGGAAAACTTATGATTACTTCAGGACCTCGGACACGTGTTTGGTGACCCTGTAGGCCCTCCCCCAGGAGCGGGTCTGTGCCTGTATTTCAATGATTTCAAGACGCACGTTTTCCCCTCACAGCTTTCGACCTCTGACAGCCGGGTGCAGCTTACAGCCGAGGGCTCGGTCCTTAGCCCATTTGCTATGGTCCATAAAGGGAATGGCTCTTAGCTGATGGGATACATTACTGGAACCACAGGTGGCTTCGGAAGGACCCACGTTCAGCCCCTGCCCTGTGGACACACCAGTGCCTACCACCCGCGGCCATCTCCCACTGCCATCGAATCACAGCGGCCCTACAGAAAAAGAACTGCCCTATCTTTACAGACGCAGCCAGCCAGTCTCATCTTCCTCCAGCTGAGAGGCTGATGAGTTTGAACCTCCAACCTTGTGCTTGGCAGGTGAGCACTTAACCACTGCACTACTTATTACAGCTCTTAGAAATGATTCCACCTCATAGCAGGCCTGGGGGGCAGCGAACTGCCCCACGGAGCCTCTGAGATGGATGGCAGCAGACTGCCCCACTCCTGTCCGGCAGCTGGGCTTGAACTGCCAACCTCTTCCTTAACAGGTGAGCGCTTAACGACAGCACCAGCAGGACACCTTGGACCTTTCCTAACGTGTGCCAAAGCCCCCGCAGCGCACTCCCGAGCTCTGCTCTGTGTGTGAGGGGGAGGGTTACAGACGTGCCCCCTCCCTCCCAGGCTCCCCTGGATCCGAGACTCCGCCCACCCGCGTCACGTACCCACTCGGAGTTTGAAGTCATTGAAGGAATGCTTGTTGATGGCCTCCAACTTGGCCACCAGCGCGAACGCGAACTCCACCATGGTGCCGATGTGCAGGTACTGCCTCTCAGGGTCCTGCAACGGATACAGAGGGTGAGGGGCGCAGAGACCCTCCTGCCGCACACACCTGCTGGACTCCAGGTAGATGGGGGGAGGGGGGAATCCAGCAGCGGATACAGAGGGTGAGAGGTGCAGAGACCTCCCCACACCGCACACACCTGGACTCCAGGTAGGTGGGGGGGGAGGGGGGGACCCTGTAACACACACAGGGTTAGGGGAGCAAAGGCCCCCACAACACACACCTGGACTCCAGGTAGGTGGGGGGGGAGGGGGGGACCCTGTAACACACACAGGGTTAGGGGAGCAAAGGCCCCCACAACACACACCTGGACTCCAGGTAGACAGGGGGAATCCTGCAGCAGATACAGAGGGTGAGCGGTGCAGAGACACCCCGCCCCCAACTACACACACTTGCTGGACTCCAGGTACACAGGGGGGAGACCCTGTAACACACACAGGGTTAGGGGTGCAGAGACCCCTCCACCACACACACCTGGATTCCAGGTAGACTGGAGACTCCTGTAACACCGCACAGGATCAGAGGTGCAGAGACCCCCGCCCCTATGCTCATGGGCCGACTATGTGGCTGTAATCCGGGAACAGCCATTGGAAGCTGGCTCCCTTGTGCCCCTTCTATGTGCACCCCAACAAGCAGCCCTCTAGATGGCTTCCCCCAGCCCCCTTGCTCCCTGGCCCATCCTGTTGGGGTTGACCACTGGAGGGGTTGGTGGGGGACCAGATGGTGAGGGAGCGAGGTCATCCTCCAGCCAACTCCATGCCAGGGTGAGGCGGTTGGTCCCCTGACTGAAGGGTCCACTCCCGGAACATGAGGGTGTTTCCTCCTTATGGAGACGAGAGGAAGAAGGTCCAGGTCTCCCTTGGGGATGGTGGGAACTGATGTTAATAGTGACTATACTTTGGTAGCGTAGTGGTTACGAATTGGATTGCGAACCGCAAGATCAGCAGTTCGAAACTACCAGTTGCTCCGCAGGAGAAAGATGAGGCGTTCTGCTCCCGTAAAGATTTACAGTCTCGGAAACCCTCTACAGGGTCACTATGAGTCGGAACCAACTTGACGGCACTTAACAACAACAACATTCAGTTATACAGGGTTGTGATTTAAATTCAGTGTCCTGATGTAGTGCCGCTGTAAGATAAGCAGTGGATTACTAACCGTAAGGTTCAAACCCACCAGTCACTCCCAGGAAACCCTATACAGGGTTGTTGTGAGTCGGAACCAACTTGACTGCACTGAGCAACAATAAAGAATTTATATTTAAGGTGCTCTAGTGGTTCTGTTCCAGCATTCCAACACCATCTCATGAGCCCTCTTGGCCCGGTGTTCCGTGTTGTTGTTGACCGAGCTCCTCACTACACGTCTACCCGACCCGCCATCTTGAAGGTGGAAGGCCTGGTAGTGTAGTGGTT
>NW_006408839.1:805524-817699 GCF_000296735.1 Chrysochloris asiatica | reverse complement strand
GTGGCAGCATCGATGGACTCAAGCGTGGCAACAATAGTGAGGTTGGTCCAGGACCGGGCAGTGTTTCGTTCTGCTGTGCGTAAGGTTGCTAAGAGTCGGTACTGACTCGATGGCACCTAAAAACAACAGCATGCCCAGGGAGCCTCTGAAACATAAGGTAATCTCCACAAGAGCCTTTTGAAAGGGGTGTCAGCAACGTTCCACATGGAAGGAAACTGGATGAGCAGGGACGTTAGCAGCAGGTAGTAACAGATTCTGACCTTGGAATGCCATAGTCCCGTTGCTCCTCCATGGAAACCAACAACCATTTCCCAACCACAGAGTATGCGCACTAAGCAAGCATGCCGTTCAAGGATAATTTGGGGATCTTGTCATAGTGGATGAGGGCAGATTGGATGCAAGAGCAGCTCGTGTGTGCACGAGTACACATGTGCTCCTGAGGGTTTCCAGTGGCTGCAGTTTTGGAAGTAGTGTACCACGTGTTTTTGCTGAGCTGTCTTTGAGTGGATCTGAAATGCCAGCATTTCAGTTAGCAGCTAGCAGCCAATCATGTTAACCTTCTGCACCGCCCGGCAGCACCCTGAATGGATGAGCTTTGGTTTGCCCAGGCAGGCTTGGGAAGAATGCTGAGTGGACAGGGCAGGTGCCTACACACCTGGGTACAGGTGTGTACATGGCACGTGGGCAGGTCTTGTAAAAGAGCGAGGGGAGATGAGGAGTGGTCCTGCAGAGAACTGACAGAGATGGCCCAAGTCTGTGACCCCCTGCACTGCTGACTCACACTGCCCAGGCCACGCCGTGTCCAGGGCTGGATGCTTACATGGGATGATACTTTCTTCCTAGCAGCACACAAGCCTCCACTGACAGCTCCATGGTTTATTGTCCCTATGACCCTGGACTAGTTCTGTCTCTGCTCCGCACCTCCACCCCCAGGGCTGGAAAACAGGAGGCCACACCAGCTCCCCCCAGCCTGCTGTAAGGGCCCATGAGGCAGGCAGTGCCTGGGAGAGACGTAGCGGGCGTGTGCAGGTTTGAGAGGTGGAGGCTGAAGGGTCTGGCCCCAGAGCTTCCAATACCTCATTCCACATACATCTGTGTCCTCTCTGCGCATAGCCCCTGCCTGGACCTGGCACCTGCTGCGATGTGGGAGGTGGCTGAGGTACCGGGAGCACCCATGTGTCCGGAGACTGAACATGAGTGGGAACAGAAGGAGGAGGTCAGGGACGGGCACTGTGGGCCTGGAATTGACTTCCGGAGGCTTTTCTGTCCACAGTCTTCTTCATTCCCGCCAAGGGACTGGGTGGGGCCGTGCAGACATGGAAGACAGGGCTCTGAGGCTGGGATTGGTTCACTTTGCCTTCCAGCTAGGAGCCATCTCAGAAGCAGAGACAGAAGATCCCAGGCCCACCAAGAAGAAAGAGCGTGAGTGGAGTGTGAGGTCCCTACCTAGAAAAGTGGGGACAGCAGAGGCTACAGCAGAGGTGATGGTAGACACGGTGTATGCAGAGACAGAGCGGCTGTGGGCTCTAGTACATGGACTGAGTAAGGCCGAGTGCCCACGGGCAGGAGACTGGCTTACAGAAGGTGCCCTTTGGGCATTCACAGCCTAGATAAAGAGCTTAGTAACATGTGCTCAAGCAGGACAGAGGCCAAGGAGCCCCATGGCTGAAAGGCTCAAGACAAGAGTGAGGCGTGCCTACGTCTGGGAGACATGGGGCGTTCCTGATGGGGGACCTGCTGTGTTCTGAGTGGGTTTTGATCCTGAATTGTACCCTGTTCACTTCCTAATAAACTCCAGAAATGTGAGTATTGTTATGAGTTCTGTGTGGTCACTGCAATGGATTGTGGAGCCCAGATGTGAAGCCGAGTGCAGTGGGAGGGACGGCTGGTGTCAGAACAGGGGACAGAAGGTTGTAGGGTGGGAACATGTCTGACCTTCACACCATAGGAATCGACATTGGGCTGATTTTGAGTTTGATTCTCTTTCTCCCTTGTGAAGCCAGGGGAGTCAGACATGGCCCCCATATGGTTTTTTCAGGGTCATACATGGGCGCCAGGTGGGGCCAAACTCTGCAGGAAGAGCCCAGGTGTGGGACTGAGCCCTGAATTGATTTGACTCTCGGAAACCTGCGTCTTTCCACAGAAAGCTTTGTTTGGGGGAGTTCTAAACCCTCTGGTAGCGTAGTGGTTACAAATCAGACTGCTAATCTCACGGTCAGCAGTTCGAAACTACTAACTGTTCCGTGGGAGAAAGATGAGGCTTTCTGCTCCTGTAAAGATTTATAGCCACAGAAACCCTGTACAGGGTCGCTATGAGTCGGAACCTACTCCACGGCACACAACAACACACACACACACACAATCCCAGAGCAACCTGGGGCTGAAGGCCACGCAGACTTCCTTACTCTGACCTCTGAGGGGTGTTGTTTGTTGCCCCACTCAAAAATCCCAACAAGATATACAAATACTTACACACACACACACACACACACACACTAAACTACAACCTAAACCCCTTCCCAAGCTGTCGTGATTGAAGACAGTCAACTTTCCCAAGCAACCATTTCCACCAAATTTCTATTTTTGTACTACAATATTTGTAATTTAAACAAACACACCAAAGAGACATTCCTTACTGAACCTGCTTGGAACACACGGTCTACACTACTTTATGGAGTCCTGGTGTGGCGCTGCGCGATCATGCGCTGGACCATACAGAAGGTTTGAATTGCAAGGTCAGCGGTTCAAACCTACCAGCCACTCCTTGGAAACTCTATACAGGGTGGCTATGAGTTGGAACTGATTTGCCAGCACTGAACGAAAGGATGTCATGTTTGGTAAGGTCGAGTGCCAGAGAAAAAGAGGAAGACCCCCAGAGAGATGGATTGGCAAAGTGGCAGCATCAATGGGCTCAAGTGTGGCAACAATGGTGAGGTTGGCCCAGGATCGGGTGGTGTTTCATTCTGTTGTGCAGAGGGTCGCTATGATTTGGTACTGACTTGATGGTACCTAACAACAACAACAAAACAACAAGGAGTCCTGGTGTGGCGCTGTGGGTTAATGTGTTAGACTGCAAAGTCGTTTGAACTGCAAGGTTGGTGGTCCAAGCTCACCAGCTGCTCCTTGGAAAGCCTATGCAGGGTTGCAGGTCGCTATGGGTCGGAATTGACTCGACGGCACTTAACAACATTAACAACGATCTACTTTATTTCGTTCTGCTGTGCAAAAGCTTTCTATGAGTTGGTACCGACTCGATGGCACCTAAGAACTAAAGCAACTTTATTCAGTATTGGATTACTCAACACGCAAGGTAAGCTGGGATTTACTTCTGCTTCCCAACTAGCCTGTACTGGATAATATCACATGAGTTTCTCATCAAAGAGCTTGCTGCTAGATCTGACAGGTATCTCTCTCTCCCAACTCCACAGCCTCTTCCTACTAAACCAAAGCCTGTTTTCTCACAGTCCCTGAAAGAACAGGGTACCTTGCTTTACCTGCATTACCAGTGCTTACTTACTCATCTGTAGTGAACAACGTCACATTTCATGCCACATCAATCTATGATGAACCTATATGAATTGTTTACCACAGATGAGCCAAGACGCACAAGTAAGCCCACGCTGACCGTATTGACGGGGCAATCCACCCCTGACTTCACTGTGTATCCTTCTGGTGTCTTGTGGGATGAAGAGCTCCGTGAGGCCTTAGTCTCTGGTTTCCAAAGACAGCCCTCCTTGGAGTCTCCCCAAAATGCAGTTACACCTGAAACTGTAGCAGCGTGGGGCTAGCACAGCGTCCACGTGACAGCGGAGCTCAGTAAGGACACAGGCTGTCACGGATGGAGTCAACCGGACATGACTAAGCAATGAGCCCTCACATGACCACCCAGCAGCTAAAGGCCCTGGGCAGGGAGCAGCTGAGCTTCCGGAGTTCATGAGACCAGGCGCCCTGGGCAGAGACGACGGAAGTCTTGTATCTGGAACCATCTCAGACCAAGACCTGTGCGTCCCTTCATTCATATTCGTTCGGTGGTTAATACATGGATAATTGCAGGCCTAGACAGTTCTCCATGAATGCTGTGAGTCACTGAAAAGAACGAAGGGACCCAGAAGCAGGGGGAGCCGGCAGGAATTGGCACTGGCCTGGGTCTTCTGAACGAATTAGACCTTCTTCTTGTGTGCTCTGTGATTCAGCGTGTGGCTGATCTGAGCACAGAGTCAACCTCATGAGCTCCAACCTGCCTCTGGGGCTACCAGGAGGGCCCCTGGATCTGTGCCCAAGTGGAGGTGAATGCCCGCTGGGCTTTGCCACATAAGCGATGCAGATGGGATGAGCCCACCCGGCCCCTTGTTTAGTGTGGTCACGGTGGAGCGCTGAGCCCGGTAGCCACAGTGGCTGCCCACCAGAAGGACGGTGGTCTGTGAGCAGACTTATAGGCCCTGGTAGGATTCTGGAATCCTCACCTTTCCTCTCAGGACCCTCCCACGGAGCATCAGTCGCCCCCACGGCACAGTGTGTGGCTGGGAAGCGTTCCATACCTGCGTAAGCTCCTGGCTGGGCACGGCGCTCAGACCTGTGGCCGCCATGTATGTGCTGCCGATGGTCTTGATCTTCTCAACGCCACTGAATTTCGGCTTGGACAACAGCTGGGAAGGAAAGACAGTGCCTGGGTTACTCAGACAGATGCAGAGACTCACCACTGGACACTCAAGAGTCCTCCCTCAAAGTCCAGTCACGGGGACCAAGCACTTTCTGCCGCCTGTAGAGGGTGTGCCAGGGAGGGAGGGCTGCATCACATAGACCACCTTCCAAAGCCTGGCTGTGGAGGGACAGGAGGAACTGTGAAGATGTGAGAAATGATGGCCTGTAGAAAGTCTCTTGATGCTGGGCTTCAGAGACCCACATGTGGGACATGGAGTCAGGGTGGGCTGGGTTAAGACCAGATGCCAGTACTGAGGGCCGGCTTTGCCCTCTACCTGCTGGAGGTGAGGATAAAGATCTAGAATGGGTTCACCTAGCAGCCCTGACCACGCCTTCCTTTCTCCACCCACCAACCAGCCACCTGCTTCCCCATGATCCTTTAGGGCACTGTTGGTGGGATGGAGCAGAGGTAAAGACAGCAGCAGTCACTGTAGGGATGAGGAAGAAGACATGGAAGGTTCAGCATCTCTATCTAAAGACCTGAGCATCTTCCAGTTCCTTCCTTGCTTTCAGGGTTATATGTCAGGGAATCTAATATTTGGGGACAGATTCCCGAATTACATATCCATGAGTCTGTCCAACCAGGAGAACCTGCTGCTCAGCCAGTGGGATGGGAGGGGGGCACGTGTGTTTTATAGGGGGCAGCAACCCTTTCTCAGGACATGCCTGGTGACAGGTGGGAAGTACCATGGCTTTGTGGAGCTGACTTTCCAGTGAGGACGTGCCGCGTGGGACATGGAGAAGGTTGGAACACTTCTATCACAGTGCCATCCCTCGACGAGGGTAGGACAAAAAGCTTGTTCCAACTGCAGAGATCAAACGTGAAGCTACTGTTTCTCAAGTTATCCTCATCTAGGTCTGTCCACTTTCACCCTTCTCACAGTGTGGCACCGTAGGATCAGCACTGGACTGTGAACCACAAGGTCGGCAGTTCAAACCCACCAGCTGCTCCTTGGAAACCCAGTACAGGATTGCTATGAGTCAGAAAGCACTCAATGGCCTTCAACAACAATGACCCGTCTAAGAATTCTGTGGTTGGCACCACATCAAAACAGCTGTGTGGGCCTCCTCGAGGGACTCAAATTGTGTTCTTTTTCAGGGTTCTGAGTTTTGTGGGGAAAAAAGTCTGAAAGGAAAAGATCAGGGCTGTAGGGTTAGAGGGAATAAGCCTTCCCAATGAAATTCTCATGGGACAGGCCTTGCTACCCTGGAAGAGGGGCAGGTTGCATTGTTATGGGGGGAAAAAAATTCCCCGGCATAACTGGCCTTTTGCTCAGCAGTGCAATTCTCCATTTTCTTAAACTTTCATCAAAAGAAATTTAGTGATCGTCCTGCGTCCTTCAAGAAACTCTATAAAGATGACCCCTCCCTTTGGAGTCCCAAAAATCAGTCCCCATAACCTCCGAACTGACCTCTCTGATTCCCAAGCCATTGTGACTGAAGATAGTCAACTTGACCCAAGCAACCATTTACACCAAATTTCTATTTTTGTACTACGATCTTTGTAATTTAAAACAAACACACCAAGGAGACATTCCTTACTGAACCTGCTTGGAACACATGGTCTGCGCTACTTTACAGAGTCCTGGTGTGGCGCTGTGGGATCATGCGCTGCAATTTAACGTTGACTGGCATGGCAGACCCCTCAGAAGCTAGGCTGGATGCACCCTTTTCTGAAGGCACCTAAGGAGACCAAAGAGTCCAGGTGTGGCACTCAAGTCCAGAGCACTGGACTGCAAGGTTGGTAGTTCAAACACACCAGCCGCTCCTCAGAAACCCTATACAGGGTTGCTATGAATTGGAACTGACTCGACGGCACTTCACAACAACAACGGAGTCTAGAACAGTGTTTATCTAGTGAACTGGTCTGCAGCCATCCAACGATTGCAGAGACGTGTTGAAACATGCTTTGTCTGGAACAAACCCGTAAGGTATGAGTTGAAACCCTAGTAGCAAGATTTCCAGACATACCCTCTTATTCCAAAATTCCATGAATCATGATGAACATGTGTTCATGGATGCCAGCTGTTCTATGTTTTGCACAACACCGACAAGAATGGATTGGCGGCATTTTCCTCCAATCAACTTTGTGAGTGCTTCTTGTAGAAAACCAAACACAGGGCTCTCCGTGTGGAGAGACTACTGGAAGATAGAATTCAACGCCTCATTCAAATTCCAAAGCACAGACTCAAAGTATGTACTGTCTTACGTACACACTGGTTTTCAATAATCAACGACATCCCTCAAGCAGAGTTCACGAGCTTGAAACGACAAAGAACTTGACGTATGCAGAGACATGCCCATATCTGCAGAAGTACCTGTGCTCATCAGCGTTTTATGTCAAAGGGGTGAGGGCATGCATTTTCTTTCTAGAACATTCCACTGGATAGGAATTATATTTATTCAGATTTTGGCAGCTGTTCCTAAACAATCATATCAGCTTCAAACATAAAATGTATTTTGCCTTTGAAATTAGGGACCCAAACAGAACAAAGCATTCTAATGACAACCACCAGGAATTGGGCCAAAAAGACGATGTGAAGATACAAGACAGAACTAACTTCAGATGCCCTGGCCGCCAAGGCGACCCTGGATACCCACATCATCGAAGTCGGCGACGATCTCATTCAGCAGTCGGAGACACTCCAAGCCCTCCTTGTTCACATCTGATTCCGTGTAAAACTCCTTGAAATCCGGGATGGAGGCAAACATGACGCAGACGCAGTCGTACGACTGGTGGTACAGCTCCTGGAAACACACGATTCTTGGTTCTGGGATTTGTTCTGGAATTACCTAAGTGCCACATTCCACTAGCCCACCCCAACCCCGGACCCATCCCTTCACCCACCAACCAACCCCCACAGAATCAATGGCACTGAACAACGACAACAACAACTGTTTGGGTAACAATTGATCCAAGGGGGTGATTTCCCAACTGAATGTTTCTTAAGTGAATAAGGACCCACCAGGGATGGATCTATGGAGCTCTGGTAGCGTAGTGGTTACGAATTGGGCTGTGAACCGTAAGGTCAGCAGTTCGAAACTACCAGCGATTCCGTGGGAGAAAGATGAGGCGTTCTGCTCCCGTAAAGATTTACAGCCTCGGAAACCCTGTGCAGGGTCGTTAAGAGTCGGAACTGACTCCACGGCACATAACAACAACAACAACAGCGAAGGATCTGCTTACTTCACAAGTCTGTAACATTAGAGTGATTTCATACGTTACTAACCCTGGTCTTTCCCATTCTAGTCAAAGTCATTCAATCTCCATTCCTTGAAACTTTCCTGAGATTCCCACAGTCCCATGAGTGTCCTCCATTTGCTCTTGGATAGGTCAATCTCAAATCCTGTCCATCTCCTCTGAAATGCTGAGATTTCATGATACCTCAGGAGCTTTCTGGATCCCCTACGGGGTGCAAACTGTGGACACACTTAAATCTGAGCTGAAAGACTGGAGGTTCTAATCCACCCAGGTGTTCCTCAGAAGAAAGCCCTGGCGATCTGAAAATCCCGTGGAGCACAGCTCTACTGTGGCACAGGTGGGTGACCATGATCTAGTTGGGTTTTGTTTGGTGAGGGGCTTTCAGGAAGATTCAGAGCAGAGAAACCACCAATGTGTGGAATGTCTGATGGAATTTCCTTGTCTTCTGATTTAGAACCTCACCACTCCCCTACATGGATTGGCGCTCCTTCAAACATATGTCTTGTTCATGGAACCTGTGTGCACGTGGTGGTAATTCCACTTGGGAATAGGTTATCTTTGTTGTGTGCATGAGGCGGGATTCATGTGTGTATTTAGGGGGTCTCATTTAAGATGTGACAGAGATTCAACCAGTCAGCTTGGAGGCAGAGACAGGGCAAGAGCGAGGAGAAGCTGCATGAAGACCACCCGGGAGGAGGACCTCCAGAGACAAGGACCTTCGTCCACACCCGACACAGAGAGCAAGCCTCTCCCTACAGCTCGTGCCCCAAATTCAGACTTCTTGTCTCCTGCCTTCGAAAAAATAAATCTCTGTTTGCTAAAGCCACCCTCTTTTGGTATTTCGTTCAAAGCAGCATTAGAGAACTTGGGCAGCCTATACTGTGAGCAGGCAAGGAAGGTGCCCTTCCACACCAGGGACATGAGAAGAGACGATGGCAAGTTTGGGGATGGAATTGTGTGTTGTCTTAGATGTGCTGGTTCCTGAGATGCTGTTTCAATAATGAACCAAAGGCATGCTGAGCCCTTCAGAAGGCGTTCCGGGCTTGGTTCTGGGTCGCCTCCTCCTGTGGGTCCCTGACAGCCACGCCGGGCCTGTCCCCGTCCCTCTGCCCATCCAGCACAGTCCCCGCCTGACCTCGTTCTTCAGGCTCCTGGCCAGGAAGTGCTCGGCCACGTGGGCGGGCAGCACATTCTCCAGCAGCACGCGGTTGAGGTTCTCCATGGTCTCGATCTCCTCCCGCTCTTTTTTGAACTTATTCTTCCACAAGTAGTCTAACCTACAGTAATATTCATTCTGTTACAAGAGGACACAGAGGGAGAGAGAAATAGGCATCTTGTCCTGTCAGAAAGGGACACTCCACCGAGAAAACAAAACCGACCCGGAGAAAAGCCCCCAACACTGCCTCCATCCTCCTAGCTAAGACCTCCATCCAGCCCCTGTGATCCCAGCTGTCATCCCGTTAGCCTCTCAGATGGACTGGTGCAGAAAACAAAACCACCACCGAAGGAAAACAAGGAAGGGACCTGGGCTGGGGACACAGCTCTGAAGACGTGTGCTTGGACACAAAAAAGGACATACAAGTGTCCTGCTCTGCAGTCATACTAGTATCCGGGGTCCCACTCTTGTCTGAAGGAGGGCAGAGCTGAATATAAATGATGAAGAAGTGAGAAACACATGGGCAGAGGCCATGCAAAGTGGAACGGCTTGCACTTTACAAATATCGGTCTCCACTGGGTGGGGAGGGCTGCCTTTTCCCTTTCTTCGGGCCTGCTCCGTCTTCCCCTCCACAAGGCAGGCGATCCAGCAGTTGTGGGAAGATGGGTGCAAGTCTGCGCTCTCAATCAATCAATTTGGGAACGCAATGCCTGGCACGATGGCGTGAAACTGAGACACAATTCATTTGGCTATCGCTTCACTGATGCCGTGTTTGCTGGTAGTGTCCCTTTGTCCATACTTGTGAGGTTTTCTCTATCCCAATTGATCACTCTCAGCGTGGCAGGCATGAGGAAGCGGCTTGCTTTCTGACAAGGGGTACCTTTGGTCTTAACACCATTTTGTGCCTCTTAGGATGCTGGTCTAGCATATTAGCCACAGCACCACACCAGGGCTCTTCGGAGACCATATACAGGGTCACTATAGGCCGAAACTGACTCCACGGCACTTCACAACAATGGGCTGCTGCGGGTGCAGTAAGGTAAGCACTGGCCTGCTAAGCCCAAGGTTGGCAGTTCAAACCCATCAGCCATTCTGAGGGACAAAGGTGAGTCTTTCTGTGTGGTGCTATTGGATCAGCACTGCACTGCGAACCACAAGGTCAGCAGTTCAAACCCACCAGCTGCTCCTTAGAAACCCTATGTTGGCTTCGGGTTGGAATTGCCTCGATGGCAATGGGTTTGGTTGGATTTGCTTTGGTGATGAAATGGTTAGGCACTTGGTAGTTGAGATATACCCACTGGCTATGAGGGAGGCAGGTCGGGCGAGCACTGCTCCCCTAAAGATGCGGGGCCTCAAAGTCCCCGGGGACCACTTCTTCTCTGTCAATAGGGTCGATACCAGTGGGAACTGCTCCACAGCCCCTGACAACACCATGATGCAACTCATTAAATTGATGGAATCTTCCAGGCTCCAACCGAGCGCGTGCATTCCACAGAGAGCGTGATTTATTTCACTAAGACACGTAGCAGAGACGAGCTACAGGAAGGTTTTTCTTTCCCCGGGTTGATGAATTTCGTCAGCGACAGTGCTGGGGTGTGCAGGCACACACACGCAGACACGCATGCATAAATGAGGATTTAAAACTTCCTGGAAAGGGTGAGAGCTTCAGAAAGTCTTCTGTCTGTCCGACAGGGTCATGTGACTGGGAATCTCACATCAGAGGGTCTCACATCCTCAGTGACACCCCCCACCTGTCTTCCCTGTGACTGGCAGCAGATGGGGAAGCCAGGGAGGTGGAGCAGGCTGTGGGGTGGGGGGTCAGGGCAAGGAACGAGGACCAAGAACATTCCAGAGACGTGGCCATGGAGGCTAGGAAGGGAGGGAGAGGATGCAGGAGACAACTCTGGCAGCTTCGAGGATCCTTGTGTAGGCTCACAAGCTTCCCCGACATTTATTCTGAGAATCACCCTTTCAAGATGGAATTGTCTTCTGCTTTGAATTTCTCTTTGGAAACCATGTGCTTTCACTAGTGAAAGTCATTTTGAGTGAAATATACAAATAAAAGTGTTTATGTAATATGATTTCAATCCATTGTCCCCAGGGGTCTCTGGTGTTGGGATTGGGGGAATGAGGCCCCCTTTCTTCAGGTTAATGCATTATGCAAGTTCCCACCAGATGGCAGCACACACTAAACTTGAGCTAGCAGCCATGGTGTTGGAGGAGAATATTAGAGGTACCATGGACTGCTAGAAAAACAAACAAGTCTCCGTTGGAGGAATTACAACTAGAATTCTCTTTAGAAGTCAGGATGGTGAGACTCTGTGTCTCTCATACTTTGGATATGTTATCAGGAGGGATCAGTCCCTGGAGAAGGACATGATGCTTGGTAAAGTAGAGGGTCAGAGAAGAAGAGGGAGACCCCTCAACGAGATGGGCTGACACAGTGGCAGCAGCAATTGTGAGGATGACGCAGGACAGGGTAGTGTTTTGGTTCATTGTGCATAGGGTCGCTATGAGTCTGAACTGACTCAGCAGTGGAACATGTGGGTGGGTACTATATGTCCCAGGGGTCACTGAAGAATGTGCAAGAAAGAGATTCACATCTCTGCCATTCACAAAGGTCGCCGTGGGGGTGAAACAGAGTGACCTTTCCTGTTGTCTGTTTCTCAGCACCCATGGCTTGTGAGACATCCCGCAATGCAGATTACTGAAGACAGGTTATTGACATTCCCCTAAGGGAGCAGGTGAGGGAGTTACCATAATGCACGTCAATAAAGTATGTAGAGACTTCTTACCTGCCGGCCCAGGACAAGCAGAGTGATGAAGAAAATGCAGAGAGACACTGAGCCCATGGTCTTTAGGTCTTTCCAAATGCCCGGTCTATTAAAACACAGACAGGAAAACAAAACCAACACAAAATCCACAAAACAACAAGGACACAGAACTTAGAATTCATGTATCAGAAAACCAGAATCGCCAAAAATGTATACCCCCTACACCAGCCAAATACACACATGGGAGATTCTCTACACCCCACATCAGTCACACACACTCATGGGAGATTCCCCAGCCCCACATCAGTCACACACACTCATGGGAGATTCCCCAGCCCCACA